>NC_080608.1:15953276-16259229 GCF_027887145.1 Ammospiza caudacuta | reverse complement strand
GCAGAGTCGCGAGCGGTGTCGCAGCTTCACCACGGAACAAAAGAGCTCAGTGTTGAGCCTCAATCAGGGTCCTAAATCATGGCCCTGCTGTGACAAACTGCACAGGGCCTTGCCAGTACTTTTAAAATGAAGCTTTCTTGCCAGGCTGAGAATCCATAGAGTCCGGCCAAAGAAAACAATGGGAGGGAGCCAGGGTTCTCCCAAGCCTTGGCATGAAATCCACAATAGTAGCTTTGGCTGGGCTCCATGGGCTCGAGCACATGCTCCAGAAGGTCACTTCAGAACACCATAATTGCTTGGTATTTACTTGCAGACAAAAATAATATAATAATAACGACAACAACAACAACACAAGTTCCACCAACACAACTGAGGGGCTCTGCTGCAGCCCCAGCTCTTGGTGCCCCACCCCTGGTGCTGTGAGATGGAGGGGGAAGCATGGTCTGAACAGCTAAATAACAGCAGGGGTGATGAGCAGCACGGCAGGTTTGGGGAGGGAGAGTGGATTTTATGCCCCAGCTTGTCCTTGAAGCCCTCAGCAAAGTTTGTCATGGCCACTCAGGGGCTGTTTGCTGATATTTGGGGTCACTCCGAGGGTCACTGCTGAGTTCACCTGAGGAGAGTGTTTGCTTTTCCAAATATCCTCCTCTTTGCACCTCTCCTTACTGGCAGTCCTGCTGGAGAAGTCAGGATCTGAGCAGGTCATTAGGACTGGAAAACAGCCCTGAGTCTAAAGACTGGCTCTGAAAACTCTGAGCTGGGCAGAAGGACTGCAAACCAAGCTTACTCTGAATTTCAGGGCCTGGATTGGATGGTGCAAAACTCCCTCTGATACAGAATGTTTGGTCCTGATGCTCACAATTCAGGATGTTTGCTAGTCCCTTATCCCTAAAAGTGATCCCTCCAGCACAGAGGAAGAAAAGGGGCTGAAAATCCTTGAGCTGTCTCTGCTCTTAATGTGCAGTATCCAGGACTCAGCCTTTACTATTTACATTTAAAAAAAGAAACCACATTTGATTATTCAGCATTCTTCTTTTACATTTTTATTGCCATTTTGCAGAGCTCTGAAGACCAGAGAAAACCTTTCTGCTTGACATATTTAATATTTTAGCACTTCATAGTGTCTTTAGACAAAAGCATCCAACATGCATATGTGTTTTGGCAGCTCTGCTTGTGGCCTCTGTTCTGTCTCTGGCCTTGAGAAGCAAAAGAATGAAAGAAAAAAAAAAACTACACAACTTTAAACTGGGTCAGGATTGTTCCCTTTATTTTTGTTGATAGCTCCATTTGGGATTTGCATTGATAGAGGAGGGAGGGAAAAAAACCACATGCCCCGAGCATATGTCCTTGAAAAACCATGTCACATCTTCATTTTCCTGGGCTGGCAGTGCCTGAGTTCCACACATTCTGTGATGTAAAACTAACAAGGATAGAAGTGGAAGAAAACCTGTAATCAATTCCAGCACACTCCAGGCACAGCCCAGCCAGGATCTCACCCCGTGTGTGAAATTCAGGGTGCTGCAGGAGAAATCCAGGCCATGCAGCCATGGCAGCCCAGGATTTCGAGCTGGAGATTATTTTAGGCAGGATTCTGCATCCATGGAAAAACAAAAGCAAGCAGAAGTGCTCCCTGGATCCCTTTGTGTCAAATTCTTGTCCCGGCCACCTTTGGAGCGCGGCTCAAATCAGCAAAAGCGCCGTTGTTGGGAAAGACCCAAGGCGTGGATTGAGGGGTTTCTTCTGGGCACTCAGGATCTGTTTTTCTGTGTTTTAATCCCCTGTGTGCAACCCAGGAGCTTTGTGCACATGAGCTGGGTGTTGCTGATATCATGGTGATGATTTGTAACCCCAAAAAAGATCAGTGCTTTCAGCCAGGGCTGCCCTGGCCCCCCAGGCCAGCACCTCTGCCTGTTTCTACCTCTTTTCCTTTGGTTTAGGGCATAAATTTCTCCTGGGAGAAGAGTTTTTGGACAGAATTTGTGCACACAGTGATTTGCACTGTGAGATTCTTGTATCTGCAGGGGGTTCCATGGTAGTGCCTATAGCAGCAGGGGTAGAAATAATAGAAATAATCATAACCTAACCCAGCAGCTGGTGGGAGAAGCAGCAGAAATGTGCTGTGACCTTCCAGGTGTCACATAACAGCTCAGTGTCAGGGCTCTGAAAATAAAGCCCCTGTGTTTCCTGTCTGCCAGCCCAGTGCTCTGGGCTGGAGGGGACAGCACTGGCTGGTGACATCTCCTGATCTGGGTTAATTTACAGCTTGTGCAGAGGCAGGGAGAAAGAAATTAATGATACACAGTTCTTTGTAACAGTGAATTTTGATTTTTGCTGTATAATTATAAGTCATAACCTTAAAATCTTGTTAACCTTCAACTCTGTTAAACCTAACCCTGTAAATCCTGTTATCTTCTATCCCTCACTATTGCAAATTTAGCAGTATCTTAGCTGCCTTGTGTTTAAGAAAATGAATAGTCATTGGGGCATTAGCCCAGGAACTGGGGATTTTTAAAATTTCCACATCCCCATTGTTTTCAGAGATCCCCTGAAAGTCCCTTTGCTTCTGTGTGTTTAGGTAAAAGAGGAATCTCAACTGACAAGTGTCAGATAAATGCACAGAAATGTGGGGGCACCCCAAGTGTCTTAGCTTGTGGTTTTTATTACCAGGATTTTTTAATGTTAGTGATTTGTAGAAGTATGGCTGGTCCCTGCCAGGGATCTGGGTTGCTTTGCCATCAGATGGTTCAGTCCTCACTGGGAAGTTCCCTGTCCTCAGTGATCCCACGTGTTTTTCCCAGAAAATGGGCTGATAGAGCAGTGCTGACAGATTGTCAGTCTGTCCCCTAAAGCCTTTAATCCTCCAGAGTGAAAGTGAAACCCTCACTCACCTTACCTCAGCTCCTCAGTTTGGGATCTGCTGCTCCCCTGCTCCCTTTGTCCACTCTCCATCCTCTAGGGATGGACATTTCATCTTCCACTGCCTCAGCTCTGAAGGGAGTCCCTCTGGGCAATGTCACAGCACTGTGTTGTTCTAATTCTGCAGGAGTGTTGAAGTCAACACGTGTTTGATGTTAGTTTTGGCAGGGCCAGGATGCTATCAACTGTCCCAAGAGGAGAATTTCCACAGTCTCCAGTTATTTACCTAGCCCTGACCCTGTGAGCAGGATTTGCACAGGGAAAAGCATGGAAATGGTTAATCTGAGATGCCTGGGCAGGCATCTCTCTGCCTGTCAGCTTTCCACCCTTCCCAGATGTGACACCTGATAGGGAACCACTGGTGGGAACTGGCTGGAGGAGGCAGAGGAGGCAGATAAGGAGCAGCATGAAATTGTCTTTTGCTTCCCTGTGAGTGCAAGGGAAGAAACCAGCAGGTGTTTTCCAGGGGCAAATGGCATGAATTGAGCAGCAGAAACCCAACTCTCATCTCTCAGGATAGTCTTCCTAAGCCTCCTGTGAACCTCCCTTGGCTCTGGTGGCAGCTCAGCCTGGTGGCTGGGCAGGTTCAGATATCTGCACGTCTGTAAATAATGAACAACAGCAATTCCACGTTCTCTCTGGGAGACAAAGCAGCACATTGAGCACTGCTGGCAGGCAGCAAAGCCCAGCAGGACCAAGCTTAGGGCTGCTGATTTCAACTGTCCCCTGTGTTAAAGGGACATCTTGCCACGGTGGAATTGTCTGAAACCCAGCACTTCCAGCCTTCCTGGTTGCTTTTCCTTCCTCCTCTCTGTGCTGCTTACTCAGCCAAAGTAAGGGCTGACTAATATTGGAAGGATTTGCCTTTCCATTCCCTCTATCCCTTTTTTGGCTTGCTTCTTTCTTTAAAAATTACACACAGCAGCTTTGGTGTCCAGACCTGCAGGTGGGGAAACTGAGGCACGGGAAAAAGCCCAGAGCTGAAAGGTGGCACAGTGTCAGTGCAGGGGAGAGCAGCAGAGCCAGGCACAGAGCCAGGCTCTCCTGATCCCTCATCCTGTGCCCAAGAGTTACAGATGGATGCCACCTCAATTCTGGCAAAATTCATAAATTCTTGCACAGACCAGCCCTGGCACATTCCAAATTCACTCCCAGGTCACCTTCTGCAGTGGATCTCAGAGCCTGCCTTCCCTTTGGCCCAGCAGCAGGGGAGAAGGCAGTGCTGGTGCACACCTGGAGCTGTGCCACGGCTTAATGAGCAATCAGAAAGGTGAAGGAATGTTCTTGGTGCTTATTGTCCCTGCTGCTGCTCCCAGGGCTGTCCTTTAACCCTCTGAGTTCAGCACTGCATTGTGGAAGTTTGGTTTTTGTCCTCAGTGTAACTGTCCCTTCAGTGATTTGAAGAACTCTGAGTGTTCAAGAATCATTTGGGGAGTAGAGGGGGACGCCCAAGCACAGAAGTGACTTATTTAGGCAAGGTGCACATTGATTTAATTTTCTGTTTGGTTTGCAGCACTGCTGCTAGGGCCTCCTCTTCCTCCTGCACCAAACTCAGTAGGGGATCTTAATTTTGGGTTGTCAGTGTTACCTGGTGGGACTTTTCTTGGAGTTAGCTAAAATAAGCTAAGAAGTGAAAAAAAATTGGATTTTTTACCTCAAGTTGGAACCGAGTTCCTCATTCAGTATTCTGGAATATGAAGTGATATATTCAGAAGAGAGTTTGCTGGGGATTATCTAAAAGGATAAAATGAAAGAAGTGCTGCTATTAATATATATCTATAAAGAGAAATGGATATGAATGTCACCATGTACTGCTCAGCCCCTGCCCAGTCCTGCCAGGCAGCAGCAGAGAGCAGAGCCCTCTCCAAGGGGAATGCTGATGTGGGAACTTAACTCTGCAGCTCCCAGGAAACCTTGGATGGTTCTGGGGTGGTAGTGCTGTGATCCACAGAGGGCAAAAACCCAGGGGAGAGCCAGAGGGATGTGCTGGCTGGCAGATCTGGCCCTGGAGCAGGAACATTGCTGAGGGCAGGGTGGCAGCTCCTGCTGGACACAAATGCAGCTGTGGTTGAGGTGCTTCTTGAGGGCAGCCTTTGTTCAGGCATTTAAAAAGGAGCGTGTAAACCTACACCTGCACGGAGCACATGGCTGTGGGGCTGAGCCAAGCCCCGGGGAGGTCGGGAGGAATCTTTCCACACTGACTTCAGTGGGCTCCGAGTCCAAGTCCCCAGTGACTGGCTTGAAGTGACACACAGGCTATTTCTGTCTGACAGTTTTTTCCTTCCTGCATTTTCCAAAAACACCAGCAAGAGGAGAACAAGTCAGGACTTAATCTGTTTTGCCAAAGCAGGACTGAGGGTTGCATTATTCACCACATCCCAGGGCTGGCTCTGGAAATGGAGGGATGCAACACTGCAAAATCCAGAGGGTTTTTTTGTTTGGTTTTTTTTTTTTTTTAATGAGATAAGTAATCTGAGCCATTTGCTTTCTTGTTGTACAGGCTGAACCAATGGAATGGTTCAATGGGATGGAAAGATCTCTGGAAACATTCACAATGTGCTCTTGACTTGCCTTGGCGCGTTCCCGATCAGCGGGCGTGTGATATATTTTCTCTCTAAATTTGTAGAAACAGCTAAAAAATCCTGCCATGATCTATGAAAAGGGACACTTGCCAGGAGGAGTCTAACACAATACTTGGAATTGCAGGGCTCACTGTGCCTTCCAGTTCTTTTTCCTTGAATTTCTCTTTATCTAAACATTAATTCTTCACCCATTCTGTGGTGTGAGCTCTCCTGCAGCCGTCAGCACCACGGAGCAGTGCAGGCCTCCAACTCTATGATTAAAGCATTAAACATCAAATTCCTCTCCCCTGCCTCACTGCATAAGTTTCAAAGGAGTTTGGTTGCTCTTTTTGTGGATTGATGTAGCTCTAGGGGCTTTGACAGTTGAACAGCCGTGGTTGTGTTGGTACACAAACTTCCCTGCTCTGTAAAAGATGTGTGTGAGAAAGCACTGACTGATGCATCTCTAGAGACCTCATGCAAGAGCTTAATTTAGTCCTCTTTTTTAATAGAAACTTGGATCTCAAACATTACTCTTGTGTAATGACAGGCAAAAGGAAAAACTAATGGCTTGCTTGCTTTTGAAACCTGTCAGGTGGTTTTAAAGAGGGGTCTGCAAACAGCACTGTGTATAAAAGTGAAAAAATGACCAAAGTGCTGATGAAAAACATTTTAAAGGCAGTCAGAGCGATGTGATGAGTAATTTGGGACTGGCAGCCTTTCCAAGCAACACGTGAGGCTGTGTGCTCCTGGGGGAGAGTCTTCCCCAGGGCTGGGATCTGCAAAACCAGGCTGGGCTCCCCTTGATCCTCAGGGGTGTCCCTGGGAGCTAGGACCCCCTTTTCTCCTTCCCCTCCTTTAAACCTGCTGCAGCTGCTGTGCATCCACCTGCAGACGTGCTGCTGAGGTCTCTGTGTGTGGATACTGGGAGCAGGACACAGCAGTGACCACCCTGCCACGAGATGGGAGGTCCCAAACCTTTCCTGCACATCCTAATTGCAGAGTAAGTCTGGCTTTTACAGCCTGTAGCTCCTCCTTTATAATTTTTTGCTAAATCATGGTCTCAGCAGTCAGTTGACACTTTCACAATGCTTTGCAGCTCCATCCCTAAGGATTTGTCTCTATATTTAATGTATTTTGCTGTTTGATTAAAGCTCCTGCTGACAGCATGCTTGGCTAGGGACACAGCAGCTCAAAAAGCTGAGTATATGGTGGTAAAAGACATGTGCTGTGCTCTGAAAGAGCTGTTATTCCTGCCTGCATTTGCAATCTCTGAGCTGGACCTCGACTTGCAGCCCCACAGATTCCAAACCTGTAATTACTGACTGCTACCTCTGCTGTGAAATACTTCATTAAGCCTTTAGAGTCATTAAAGATTTTCAGGAAATTTATGGGAGCTCAGGTCATGTTGTTTAGATAGGCCAGGATCTGCCAAAAACGTGGCCTGTAGGGTTTCTGTGCTCACTCATGTCTGCTCAGGGCACTGCCTGGTTTATCTTCATTGCCCTGTGCTGTGGTGGATGCAGCAAAAAGCAAAGAGTGGTGGCAGAAAATGAAGGGAAATTCTGGAGCTGGTTTCTTGCCTGGGGACAGTGACCTCTGGGCCAGCAGAGTGTGGGTGGGGCTGTGAGCTCAAATAAAGCTGAACCCTGCACAGTGTGGGAGTAAGGACTGAGCTCAGAGTGAGGAAGAAACCTGGGCATTGGTCCCAGGGGTTTGAAGGGAATATTTGCTCCCTCCTGCCTTGGATCTAAAGGAGTTGAGGGCAGTCCAGGGATCTCATGGCAGCTTGAGCCAGACAAGGTGTGGCTTTATCCAGAATCTGAGTTTAGTGTTCACCAGGGTGGCTCAGAGCAGCAATTCATATTCATGCCACTAAGTCCCTTAATTTAATTCATCTGCTGCCTTTTTTTTTTTAATTTTATTTTTTTAAAAAGGCTTTGCAAATGCCCTGTTGTGTAGCAAACGTGGCATCCAACGTGGCTTGCCCAGCTGTCACAGAGAGGTTCTGCCACGCTAAGCCAGCTCAGCAATGGGAGGCAACCTCCCAAAAATGCTGTGCTGATGGTGGTGTGCAGGGTTTGGGGAGGCAGCCTCCCAAAAATGCTGTGCTGATGGTGCTGTGCAGGGTTTGGGGAGGCAACCTCCCAAAAATGCTGTGCTGATGGTGGTGTGCAGGGTTTGGGGATGCATTTGCAAGGTGTCTGTTCTTACAGCCCTCACAGTGACTTTGCACTGCACTGTTACAGAGCTGCATCTTTAAAGCTGGGCTTGCAAGTCTAAACTGGAAACATCCAGCACAAAACAGTGCCTTGATCTGCAGAGCACCTTCCTGCAGGGTTAAAAGCACTTGTAATGAAGAAATTCAGTTGTGATTTCAGTCTGACTGTGTAGCAGGGTCTAAAGGTAACTTCTCAGGCAGCAGCTCCCCTCTGACCCCAGCAAGGGCTGTGCTGATGGCTGTCCCTGCAGGAAAGGCTGACCCCAGTGCCAGGGAACAGAAAACCCAATGTTCCTGCAAACCAGCCAGGCTGGGCAGCCTGCACCTCCCTGTGTGTGGTTTGTGGCCAGACTGGCACTGTTTGTCTGTGGGTGCTCCCGGGGATGGAGCTGAGGGTTTCTTTGTTTTCAGATGCCATGGCAGTGTGGATCCCTGCTGCAGGAGCTGATAAACTCTGTCTCTCCCATCTGGGCAGCACATGGGCAGGCACAGGGTTCTCCCTGAACCCCTTGGGATCTCTTCCAGAAGGCTGACAGCTGGAAAGGGAAATGCCAGAGTGCACCTCTGGATTTTGGGGCTGCCTCGAGGTGCTCCAGAGGCTCCAAAGGCAAGGACAAGCCTGGCACTTGCCCAGTAACACACACATTTCCCAGTGCTCTTGTGTTAATGAGAATTATAACCAGCCATGGCCCTGAGCCTACAAAACTTTCCACCCTCGTTTGTCTTTGCAGCCCAGCAGAGGTGTAATGGAGGCTGCTAATGACACTAATTATTCCCCACCAATTTCAAGGACACAAAGCCCGTGCCAGGCCGGGATTAGATGGCTCCTGACTCTCAGACCTTTAACAGGCCACTGGTTTCTCTTTCTCCCAGTGTTAATCAGCAGAGCTTTGCTGACACAGTGCCTTGGCAGCGTGCCCTGGAGAGCTGCAGGCAGGGGAGGATGAGACAGACCACACGCCTCCATTTCCTGATTTGCTGTATATCAAGATATAGACAGACCTTCATTTTTTGATGTGAAAGCAGAATGAAAAACTAGGTTAAATCAGTCTGGAGGGATATTAAGCCAGTTCTCAGGAAGCCTATGCAATTATTATGCCTCATCCCAGCCTTCTTGATTGGGAACATGCCTTTAAGAACATGATCAGCCCCAGGAGATCTCCCCCTTAGCCTGGGAATTCCACCCTGTCTGCTGACGAGGAGGGAGGCTGGGCCACAGAAACTCTCCATTCAGAAGGAGAAAGCTTGGCTTCCCTTTTTCTCTTTTTTTTTTTTTTTTTTCCCTTTTTTTTTTTCTTTTTCTTTTTTTTTTTTTTTTCCCTGGCAAATTATAAATGTGCACGTTGGATTCTTTTGTCAAGCAAATCTAATGGGACTGGCCTGAGCTGAATGGCTGGTCTGTGTGATGCTGGGACTGGCTTTCTTTTCAGGTGCTCACTGCCTGTTTCCAGGAGATGAGGATTAGCATCTGCCTGTGGCTGGGAGCAGCTGCAGGAGCTGTGGCCCTTGGCTGGAGGGTTTTTGGGAGCTGGAATGGATCGTGTCAGACTGGCTGGGCTTTGGGGCCGAACAGGTGCCTCCTCAGCCCTGGGTTATCACAGTCCAGGGCCAGCAGGGAGGATTTTTTTTTTTTTCTCTTTTAAAAGGTGGGAAAGTCATCCAAGGTTTGGTTTTCATGCGGATTCCCTTCTGTTCCCTGCAGGCAATCAGGCTGCCAGCTCAGCTGGGATGAGCTGGTTGTGGGGATGAGGAGGGGAATAAAAAAGTTAATCAAACCTCAGGCAGGAGCACAGTTCTCAAGGCCAACATGCCTGGGATTTCCTTTGCTTTCTTGTGAAATTCCTGAGCTACTTGGTCCCAGGCTAGCTGGGTTTTTTCCATGGCATTTAGAAAACAGGTTCCCAGGCAGAGCATTTTATTGATTTGATATTCTGATAAAACCCACCTAGATCTGACTTTCCAAGGGGAGAAAAAATTACTTCAGCCACTATAGCTGAGTCATGAAGGTTGAAACCTTCAACCTGTCCACTGCAGGAGTGGGCTCCCCTCCTGTCTCCCAGTCCCTGCCACAGCCCCCAGCCCCTAAAGGCACGTGCTGCACACACAGAGCCTGTTCTTTGGGAAATCTGCCTTTGGGAGTGCCCATCCATTACGGGGCAGTGCAGCTGTTCACGTGCAGACAGCTCTGAACTCTCCCAGGGGCTGTGGCACACATCTGGGGTGTCTGTCCCTCCACCCTTTGTCCATCCCTGGGGCAGGAGGGAAGAGCTGCCACCTCCTCCATCCTTGGGGGCCACCAGGGAGACATTGGTGGCCCTGGTGGCCCTGCACACACCTCTCCCTCACATCCCAGCTGCTGCTGTGGGCACCTGGCCCTTGTGCCAGCCCTTGGCATGACCCAGGGCTCTGCCCCTCCTGAGGAAACTCCTGTGCATTTTATGAGGTTTGGCTTTGAAAGAGCAGCTTCCTCCAGCTCTGACTGAGTCCATTTCTGCACCAGCTCTTGTAAAAGGTTTGAGATGGAATTAACTTGTTCTTCCCACTGCAAGCTTCCAACTCAGGGGCTGTTTCCCTGTGTGTGCCCAGAGAAAAGCTCTCTGTGTTCATGGAGATTCCTGAGTGCCTCTGCCCCCTCCAGCATTGCTTATCCACCCTCCTTTTATCCCTGCCTTAAGCCCCAAACCTTCCTAAGCCTGTTCTGATGGGTCTGGGTGCCTAAGTCACCAGAAAGTGCAAACATTCCAAGAGAATGTGAGGATCTGTGTTCCCCAGGAATAACCTTGTGTTCCTGTGGTCATTCCTCCACCCCACAACTGCAGGAGAAAGGGAGAAGCCTTTGAGCTCTTCTGGTGAAAAATGTTCCCAGGAGCAGGGGACAGCAGTGACAAACCCCCCACAGCATCCAGGTCCCCAAACTTCCCAGTGCTGGGTGCTGAGGGGACATGGCTGTGAGAGGGTGCCAAGGGCAGGGCTCCTGCAGCCCACTGAGAGCTGTCAGCATCCCAGAGTGGGAACAGAATGGGCACCAAAGAGCCAGGAACTACAGTTTCAAATGTAAAGCAATCCAGGCATTTCCAGCCAGAGGCTTTCCCCCAGCTGTTGGTTTCCAATAGAGAATTATGATCAGTAATTGATACTCTCAGATGTCTCAGTGCAATCCCCAGAGAAGAATGGTCAGGGCAATATTTTTTTTTCTCCTCTCACTGGAAAATTGAGCCCCAGCTGGGGCTAATAAGTGCTTTCATTAAAATACTGATCTTAATCCAAAGCTGAGAATAATGTCTCCTCTGTGCTGCAGCTCTGACAGGGGCTCTGCTTTTGAACAAGAAATGAAAGAGGATAAACAGACACTTCTCACCCCAACGCCACAAAAGCACTGATGGAGGATCCCAGTGAGGGCAATTTCTGTTTGATTGCACCAGTGGAATGTGTTCTGAGTGATGGAGATGGGTGTATGGCAGTGATCCCCCTGCATCCACACTGCTGCTCTGCCCAGGATGCTCCCAGAGGCAGAAAATGGGGAGCAGGGGTGTTTGTTGGGCACCAGGCACAGCCAGAGCCTCTCCATGGTCTCAACACAAGGATTTGTTTTGTCCTCCCACTTCTTCATTTCCTTCTGGACACCACAGAGAGATTATTGGTAAAATTTTCTCATCCAGAGCTTGTCAGAGAGAGCGAATTTGCAAACTACATCTTGAAAGTGTGAAGGGATTTCCCCCCACTCTCACACAGAGAAAGAGAAGGGATCTCCCCTTTTATTTCTAGGAATAGGGCCTGTGCATTTCATTAAGAAAATGCCAAGAGCTTTGTTTCATGTTTTATTTTGACACCGACCTCTTTCCAAGGCTGGACATGAGTTTTGTCCTGATCAAGAGCAGGATCAGAAGACATCAAGTATAACAAAATGCCACTGCTCTCCCTCACTTCCCTCCCCTCTTTGTCCTGTTCTATTTCTGTCACCCCTTTAATTTAAAGGTGATCCTGCCCCTGCTCACATCTTTCCTACTTGTTCTGCACAGAGGACTCAGACAGGGACATTCCAGGAGAAGCCTCAGATGCCATGGGAAGAGAAAATCTTGATTTTCTCTGCAAGTAAGGCAGACTGGGACTCCCAGCAGAGCCTCCTGCTTGTGTATCAGGTGTCAAACCTGTGAAGCTCCCCTGAGATGAACCCTCTTTTTTCACCCTCTCCCTCTCAGTGTCCAGCTTTCTGCCTCCAGGTATTCCTGGAGAGGGTAAAAAGGGCCCAAAAATGGAGAATTTACATGTGTACATGAGAACATGTGATTAGAGGAGTCACACAGCTCTGGGGAAAACTTAAAATGAATGGCTGCTCTGGGATTTATTCTCTTTCCTGCTGGATCTAGGATGTCCTTTTGAACAGCAGCACCTTGCCCTCACTGTCCAATAAAAGTGAGCAGCCAAGTTTTGAGAGTTCCCCTGACAGCAAACTGCACATTAGTTCTTAAGAACTGCTCTTCTCTACATTGACACCACTCCTAATTAGTTCTTGATACTTTACTAAAATCCTCTTGCTTTGTGAAGCTTGATTTGTTTGTAAATGAAGGATAGGACATCTTGTGTGCAGGTTTTGGCTGTCCTTGGATTTATTGATATGGTTTATAAATATATTTTTATATTTTTGTCTTAGCACTGAACCGTAACAAATTCATTAAATTGTGACCTACAGTGCTTATTCTCAGGTGGGATAAAAGCAATGCTTGTTTGAATGAGACAGAGAAAAACTGCAGTTAAAACTAAAGCATGAGGGATGTTCCATGTGGATTTAGGAAACAAAGTGGAAAATACAGAGATTTCACAGCAAATCTAAAATGCTGCACGTAGTCAAAACTACAATTTTGACATCACAGCTGGGAATTAGTTGCACTCAGAGGCAGACAGAGCACACAGAGCCCTGGAGAGCTGCTGCTCCTGCTGCCAGGACTGCCCCATGCTCCCACCCCTGCACCCAGGTCTGGCATCACAACTGCCCTCTACCTCACAGATATTTATCCTCTAAACCAGGTCTGCACATTTATCTTTGCCTGCAGCAGCACCTTGCATTTATTCTGCAGGGACTCCAGGGCAGGAACTGCCTGATTTGGATTTTTGGGGAGCACCTGACGCTTCCAAACCAGCCCAATCCTGCCTTTCCTGGTTCCCTCTGGGAGGGCAGAGAATTCCTGCTGTTCCCAGAGAATTCCCTGTTCCAGGATCCTGCAGGGAGGGTCCCCGGGCCAGCTCTGCTCCAGCTGCAATCTGCTCAGCTTCCCAAGCAGCCCGAGGAGGACAAGCCACCCTTTTAGATTGCACGTAACCCTTTCTGAGCCAGGCAGCCCAAAATAGCAGAGAGAGGGCTTGGCAGCCTCCCCTGCAGGTTAAGAAGGAGCTGTTTGTTCTCCTAATTACTCGTCTAGCAGAGGGGTCTGTCTGACAGTGCTTCCCTGCAAAGCATCGTGTTTGCCCTGCAGCCAAATAAAACCTCGGTGTAAACTCCTGCCCAGGAAGAAGAAAAGGCAGCTCACAGGGAGTTGCTGTGAATAAAAAGGCTGTAACCATTTCATTTCGAGGCTGTAACCATTTCAAGGCTGTAACCATTTCAAAGCATCTCTTGTGCATCAAGTGAGGGTGATCCCTAATACCTCACATGCCTAAAAGGCTGTTTAATATCCAGGAATCCAGGTGTGGGCTGGTTCCCTTCCCTCCACTGAGACTTTTTAGCTGTGTGTGTCCGACCCTCTCCTACCCCGTGACATTCCTGACACTTTTCCCAAGCCATGGCAGCACTGAAAACCTGGATTCCTTTCCCAGACAGGAGGTGCCTCAGGGCAGGAGGGATCAGGCCCTCTCCTCTTGGCTTTTCCCACAAATGCAGAGCTGGGATGGCCGAGAGCAGCTTGGGCAGCGTGGCTGCTGCTGCTGGGCTGCTAATTGTGGCTTTGGGGTTTTGTGTTACCCACTGGCTAATCCCGTGCAATCTTCTCAGGTTTCCAAGGTTCGCTTCAAGCCAGACTGTCCCTTCTCCCACTGCCTGCAGGATCTGGTGATGACATTTGGCTGTTTCTCTGGGAAGGGGCATTTCACCACGGTCCTGACCCCTGCCAGACCGCAGGGCATCTGCACAAGGGAGGGTTGGGCAAGTGCCTCTTGATTCCAGAGGTTTTCTTTTGTTATTTCAGCCACTTGAATCACTTTAACATCATTTCCAGTAACAAATGCACCTAATGAATGGGTAGGAGGATTATTGCCCTCTGTGGTACGTGGTCTGAATTGCTCTGCTGCGTCCCACAGTTGTGTGCTCGAGGTCAAGGGAAATCAACAGTGGGGCAGGTTTGCGTTTTTGGAGCACACAGACCTGAGTTCTTGGAGAGCCACTGCTGTGAGATCCAGAGTAGCTGTGGCAGCCTGAACTTCCCTGAGTAGAGAACCTGTTGGAAATTTAGGAAGGAAAACAGCATCCTGACCTCCCTGAAGTTACAGTTTGGAAAATTTTGTCTCTGTGACTTGAAAACACAAAAGCAACAGGTGCACTGCTTGGGCAAAACAGAGTTAGGGGCTAAGTAAATCCCTGAATACTGAGGTGATTTTTGCAAAAAAACTCTTTTTTTGTTCTCCTGGTATTTCCTATGGCAGAACTTTTCCTCCCTTCCCTGGTGCAGCTCTCTGAAGCGAGGCCAGCAGAGCACATGCACAGGAGGTGCCTGAAGCTGCCCAGAATTTGAGGACCTGGAAGGGGAAGGTGCCTGGTGACCTGAGAGTGGTCTCAAGTTTATATAATTCTGCTTTCCTTGGCTTTCCCTGAAATGCTTGGTGGAAAAATAACACCTGGGCCAAATCCCATTATTGCCCATCAAGGTAATCAAAGTGGTCGCTTCACTGGCTGCTGCAGCGCGAGCTATTTCCTCTCTGAATTAGCCAGGTCAGCCTTCAGTTTCTCTCCTCTTTGAAGAGCCAGTGGGTTGGGGGCTGAATGTCCAGATAAAACACCTTCAAACTGAGCTGGGCTCAGTTCTGGAGGCATTTGGCTGTGTGAGACTCCACTGTGTGCCAGAGGCAAAGCAACCCCAGCAATTCATCCAGCAAGGGGGTGTGAGGGAGGACAATGCAAAAGAAAGAAAATGATGGGCTTCAGATAGACAGCAACGTTTTGAGGAGCTCTGAAGAATGCTTCAAGTAAACATTTAAAAATTTGGATTAACATTTTGGACATTGTGGCACAAAGCTGAAAAATTTCTCTTTATTTGTCAGTTTGTTTCTACAGTCTTTTGATCAGCTTTTCTGTTTAGATTTGTGAGGTTTTGTGAATGGTAAGTTTTAAACTGTTTATTTCTGTATCCAAAAACCTTTGGTCCCCTTCAGAATGATTTTCCCCCTTTTGTCAGGAAAGAATATAATTTATCCTGCCAATCACATGTGATCAGGTTGCTACACAGGTCTGGTTACAGGATTATGTTTCCAGACACCTATCATAAGATTTTTTTTCTTTTCTGTGTATTAATTTTGTGCCTCATTTTCCTTTTCTGTGTATTAATTCTCCCTGCTGCAGCTGGACAGAGGTGGATGCTGTTGGTAGAGGGGTTTAGTTCTCATGAAGTGCTTTAGGATTCACTGAGGGATCATCTCTTTGAGATGGAAATAACCCCTGGCACATCTTGTGTTTCATAAGAGGAGAACATGATTTTTCTTAGCCTATAGGTTTCTAGGAAGGTGCCTCTCATTATAATGGAACCCATTTACACTCCCAGGCTAAAAGAAAGACTGAAGCTGTTCTTAAATATTTTGTTAAAAGGTTTCCATTGCAGTCTCTGGTCTGAGAGCAAACTCTGCTTGCAGGGAATCCCCATTTTTTAGTGAGTTTTGTGCCTTGAAACCTACACTTGGTCAGAGTTTCAGGAGCTGTATCTGGAGGGCATCTCAGCCTCTCAGAGCTAAGGTGTGCTCAGGTCAGTGGTGCAGCTTCAGGTCCTTATGACACTGAAACCCTTCAAGGACACACTTCCTTCACCCCATGAGATTGCTATGAATGGGAGCAGCCTCTTCTCATGGAATTTGGCCTTTGGTCAAGGTTAATGTAATAGAGGAAGTTGGAGGATTTTTGGGGGGATTTTTTGCCCTGCTGGGCACAGGTGGTGGCTGGGTCAGGATGAAGAGGAGGGTGGGTGGCTCATAAGTAAGTTGCTGCTCTTGTTTGTAGGAGAGTTAAAGAGATCCACCACCCCTTTTGGGATGAAAACCCCCCAGATCCTTGCCTTTCCACGGGACTGGTCCTTAAAAGACCCTCTCCTGCTTTTTGTGGTTCCCAGCTGGCTGGCAGTGTTTGCTCCATTTGTCACGTTGGGCTGGCAGTGCTGAGTGCTGTGACTGCAGAGCTGGCAGGGAAATGTCCAGACAGCCCCTGAGCAGCAGCTTAATGCCAGTGCAGGTACGGAATGTATTTATAGCTGAATGCACAGTCTGTGTGTGTGCACATGTGTGCCTGGGAAAGTTTCAGAGGCAGAGCAGAATGCATCTCAATTACACCCCCGTCTGGAGCTGCAGCCCCGCTCAGGAATTGAAAAGCTGCAAAGAATCCACTGAGGTTAAAACCACCATTTGGTTTCCCTCGCCAGAGGGACACTCATCAATATCTCTCTCTGTTAACAGCGCAGGGTTAAAGCCTTGGCAGGGCTCTCAGCCACCAGATGCAGGCAGAGGTTTTTTTGTGAAAGGAAATTTCATTGCTGCTGGGTTCAAGCTCCAATTTTGCCTGACGCTGCAAAAGCAGGAAAGGAGTGCACAGGCTGCTGGCTTCTCCCCTTTGTGCGTGTCCTGGGGATGAACTGGCCTCCTTTTTATCCCAGTCAGGAGAGATTTCCCTACAATTCAGCCCTCACTTGGCATCATGTGGAATCCTGGATGCCCTGAGGTGAGGGGCTGGTGCACCTCTGGACAGTGCCCAGCTCTCCATGGTCACTGCTGGAGGAGCTGGCAGAGCAGCTCTGGGTGCAGCTTCATCATCTTCCTCATGCCTGCCCAGCTGAGCTATCTCAGAGGAGAGTCCTTACTCAACCTTGGGCTTTTTCCTGTGTCAGGCTTTGAAGAAACCTTAGCACTGCTGCATCCCTTTTCTTTTCCCTCTTTAATAAGAAATCACATTTTCCTCTCTGTCTGATAAAGGACACTCCCTCTCAGAGCAGATTTCTTCAGCACAGACCCACTGTGCTGCTCAACTCTGCCTCTTAAAAACTTAACTTAAAAACACTTCCCCCACTTCCCTGAGGTTACACTGCAGCTCCTCGGCTTCACCAAGTGACTGAGGCAGCCCCGATGGAGTGGTGGTTGTATTCCCATCTCCTCAGTGAGGAATTTGCTCTGTCTGACACCCCCAGTCCCCTCCAGCTGCCCGAGGGGCTGCACAGCACAGCTGGGGACACCTGGCCCTGCTCCTCGGGGGCTCTGCAGCCCAGGCAGGGACATCTGCTCCGAGCTGAGAGCTGCCACAGGAGGGCTATGGCCTTGGAGGGGAGGTATTTACTTTGTACAGCTTGTCTGTAAACCAGCACTGGCTGGAGAAGCCCAGCAATCCATTTAGTCTAGGAACAGCAGAGCCAGTTCCTCTGGAAGAGCCCCCCCTCAGTCCAGCTGGTTACTGGGACAATACTTTCCTACAGGAGGGACAAAAAGATGTTTTATTCCCCCTCTTGGTCATCCTTGCTCCTCAGCACTGTACAATTATCTGTGGCTCACAGGTCAGTGTGGGGAGGGAGCACAAACCCTTTCAGTTCTGTGGAAATGAAGGAATTTCCACACAGGAGGAAGCTGTCCTTGGGATAATTTCTGTTCTTCTCAGCAGGACCTGCTGCAGAAATCTCTCCAAGCTGCTGCCTTGTGCCAGCCATGGTTAAACTCAAGTGGACCCTTCTGCTCTTCCACAGTGAGGTTCAGCCAGCTGGTCCTGATGGCAGAGCAAGGGTTGGCAAAGAGTGTGGGGATGAAAAGTTTATATGAGGCCTTTAATGAGGAAATGCACAGCTCTGTGTGTGTGTGAGTGGCTCTGGTGACAGGAATATGCCCGTGCCAAGGTGCTGGGGCCAAGGCAGGGATCCCTCATCAGCCTGGGAAGGACCAGCCCAGGTGCTCCATGGAGCTGGAGCCTCCATCTCTGTCAGGAGCCCAGGCCAAATCTCCCAGCACCTATGATGTCCCAGCGCCATGGGAATTCCATGCCATAGGTTGGAAGAGACCTTAAAACTCATCTCATTCCCAATCTTCTTTTATTTTCCCATCCATTGCTGCAGTGGCCTCTCACCCCTTGTGTCCAAATCACCACTTCTGAGGTTTCTCTTTAAATCTGCAATTTCCAAGATAAGAAAAGGGTGCTGGAGCATCCTTTAGGCAGCCATCCTTTTGTGCCCTGGCCCAGGGCAGCCACTGATCCCAGAGGGAGCTGCTGGCCTGTGCTGCACAGAGCAAAGGGGGTGCCAGGGGCAGTGCCAGAGCTGGCAGGGACTGGAGAGCATCTGGAGAAGATCCTGAATGGGGAGCACAGAGCCAGAGGGGTGCCCTGGGCAGGGACCCTCAGGAGAGGGAGCTCAAAGCCCTGAATGGTGACAAGTTTCACTTATCCCCGGTCTCCAGGAAGAATTTTGGGGATTTCACAAGGCTGGGCACAGGCAGGAGCAGAGTGTGGGTGTCCTGCCAGGGTGCCCTGAGGACACGGTGCTGGCCAGGGCACCTCAGGGCTTTGTTTGGACTCTCTCAATTCACAGCACACCTGCCTGGCCTGAAATGCTGACTCTGCAGGCTGGGGAATGTCCAGGAGAGGCTGAGACCCACTGCAGCTCTGCCACCTCATTCAAATACCCTGGATTGCAGCGTGAGGGGTTCTCCTGTATTGTAGCTCTGTGAACCCTGAGAAAGGAGGAATGATGAGGAGGACTCCATTGATATCAGAAGGCTAATTAATTACTTAATTATACTATATTATCCTATACATCTAAAACTGAACCTGCCAAGCACTCAACCCTGCACACAACTGCTCAGAACTTGTGACTGTCACCCTACAACCCTGACACACACACACACCTGGCCCTGAGAGGCCAAGGAAACAAAACACCATCACTGTGGGTAAACAAAACACCATCACTGTGGGTAAACAATCTCCACAATGCATTCTACTTTTGCACAAACACAGGCACAGCAAATTATAAGAATTGTGGTTTCTTTCTCTGAGGTTCAGAGAATGCGAATCCCAGAAATATTCTTGGGAGGAATTGTGCCTTGCTTTTCTCTGTGAAGGGAAATGTGGGGCTGCACTCCTGTGAGGGCAGGAGCAGCTCTGTGCTGCTCCAGGGGGTGACCTGGGGCACGGGGACGTGCCTGCTGTTCCTGGGATGGGGCCAGCAGGAGCAGCACAGGGCTTGGCTGCCCTGTGGGGACCATGCAGTGCCTGCCTGTGCTCACTTTGGCTCTGCACAGAGCTGACGTCTCCTGGTTTGTGTCACATTATGCATTATGTGATAATTATAAAAATGTGAAAATAGAACTCGCAGTACCAGGCAGGCAGCACGCAGCTCTGAGTGGTGCCATGTGTGTTTTCCTGCTTCCCCTCTGAGGATAAATGGCTCTTTTAGAAAAGAGCCTCGTGTTTGGTTTAAGTTTCTCATTATCCATAGGGGTTCTTCCTTGTAGGGCTCTTGGAGCAGGATTAGCTGGCAATGGGTGGCACAGTTCCCTTGGTACATAGTGATCCAGCCCTGCTTCCCAAAGGGCTCAGGGCTGCTGCAGTTGCCTCTTAACCCCTGCCAAGTGCCCAGGGGGGTTGATGTGAGCCTGTGGAAACGCTGGGTCCATCCTGGGATGGATGTGAGGGGATGAACTGTGGTTTGCCATTTGCTGCTCCCAATTACCCACACAAAGCCAGGTCCCCTCTGAGGCAGCTCCTTGGGGAAACTGTTCATTTTCTCTTACTGGGTGGCACTGGTTTGTGTTTCAGCACGGGTTTCCCATTTTGCTGGCAGCTTCCAAGGCCAGTGTGGAGCAGGAGGAGCAGCTTGGGATGTGCTGAGTGGGGGATGAACCTTCCTGTGGTCCCAGAGACAATGGGATGTGCTGCTCTGTGTCGCCAGGGCAGAGAGGGAGCAGCAGGTGCTGCAGTGCCCTGGGGGCTCCTCTCCTGCCACTTAGAAATCACTGAATGGTCCACGTGGGAAGAGACCTTAAAATGCATCTCATTCCCAATCTTCTTGTATTTTTCCATCCATTTCTCTCTCAGACTGACCAAGAAGCCCCCTTGTTATATTTTTATTCAAGAACATCAGAAATGAGAGGAGGAGGAGGGCAGATATTCCCAGTGCTGCTTCTGCTTGTGCCTTTGGGATCTCTCTGATTTTTGCTTCCCTCTGTGGACTCCTCCTTTCACCCAGAGCCTGCAGCACCCATCTTGTCCTGAACCTCATCCCAAAGGCAAACAGCTGCATGGAGAACCTTTGGGTGTGACACTTGGAGTGCCACAATTCAGTTTCTTCTAAAAACTGGGAAAAAATTTGCCCTTTATTCAGAATCTCACTTTGTATTGGGAGGTTTCTGTTCCACACAGGCCCCCTGTGCCTTTGCAGTATTGAGAGGAGGATTCCAGGTACAGATCAGCTCAATAAATATACTCCCTGATCTTTTTTTTAGATTTCCTAAAATACAGGCAATATGTCATTGTCAGGAGACAGCGATTCTCTTCAGATCTGTGGGCTGAGTGATTACCTGAAAGAGTTTTTTTAAATATAAAAAATTATTTGAGAGAAGGAGAAGCAGCATTATAAAGGATTTTAAAGCAGGTACGACCTTCCTACCCACTGATGTAGGAAGCTGATATGTCAGATGTGTGAAAACAAATGAGAACTTACCAAGGGGAGGGGATAATGACTCAAGAGAAGTTTTTGCTTGTTACGCAACCAGAAATCCCAGGACCTCAGAAATATTTGAAAGTATCACATTTTGCTCTATTATTTAAAAAAAGAAATAAGCAAATCCTCCTTTTTAGCATCCAGTCCAGAGGTAATCCAGTGCTGCCTTGCAATTTGAAACTGCAGCTTGTGTATCATATGGGCTGAAATGTTGTGTTGCACAATTTTCAAGCAGGTTGAGGGGAGAGAAATAAAATGCTGAGATTTTATTTATTTTTTTAAGAAATATCATTCCTGGTAGTGTTCACAGCCTTTGCACTTTCTGATTTGTTGCCACCCTCAGTATGTGTGAGGTCCAGGAGAAAAGGCACACGTGGGGCTTTGTGATGGTAAAAGGTGGAATTTCCTCCCCCTACAGGAGCAGAGAGTTCTGAGAGGAGTGAAGGGAGGAAAAAGGGTTATTGATAAACTTATTGATAACACTGATAGAGTGTTATTGATAAACTGTTATTGATAATATTATAAAAGTGCTATTGATACAATGTTATTGATAAAACTGATAAAATGCACATAAAATTCGATTTATGAATTGTTATTTGTAACACTGATAAAATGTTATTGATAAATGTCATTGATAACACTGATAAAGTCCTGTTGATAAACTGTTATCAATAGCACTGATTAAGTGTTATTGATAACATTGATAAAGTGTTATTGATAAATGTTATTGATAACACTAATAAAGAGTTATTGATAAAGTGTTATTATAACAATGATAAAGTGCTATTGATAAATTGTTATTGGTAATACTAATAGACTGTTATTGATAAACTGTTACTGATAACACTGATAAAGTGCTGTCGATAAACTGTTATCAATAACAGCGATAAAGTGCTGTTGGTAACCTGCCCTTGCACTCCATCCCTTTAAGGGGCTGCAGCACACACAGAGGGGATGTGACACCATTTTCCAGGATGATAACTTTGGTTTTAAAGAAGCCAGCGCTGTGAGGAGTGCAGGGGGTGGCTCTGAGATGAGGAGCCGCGGGCAGGGCAGCTGCTGGCAGTGATGGTTCAGGGTGGGGCCACACCTGCCCGAGCTGGCTCTGACTCTCATCCCCACTCGCTTTGAGTGAAACCCTTCAGCCAAAGTGCCACAGTGAGCTCTCACTTGCAGGGACAGTGACGGTGGTCACCCGAGCTGTCATCAGGTGTGCCAGCAGGGCAGGAGAAGGTTCTCAAAGCACTGCTGCCTCCAAGCACAGGGTAGCACAAGATGCTTGCTCTGTTCTGCTGCTGTAAGTTATGTTTAGCCTCTTGGAAATATTCCCAGCCCACCAGGAGTCATTTCTGACTAACAGGCACCCCTTAATCTGTCTCTAATCCCCCCTATAATTTTACACCTATTTAGCCTCATCCAAATAAAAGCCCTCAGTTGCTTAAGTAACGATTGACGAGGCTTTGCATCTCTGCTGGGAAATAAATATTATAATCTCCTTTTCTAAACAAGCAAACGGGCTCTTGATGAGGCAAACAACTTCTCAAGAGAGGGAGGAGCAGGTCTGACAACAGATGCTCTGCCAGCGCCCTGAACCACCCATAAAACCCCCAGTGAGCACAGACACCAGCCCTTCCCCAGAGGGGATCATCCTTAGGGGTGATCTCTGCCCCCTTGGGGATGCTCAACTCCCAGAAAACACAGCAAAGAGGACACAGCACCCCAAAAAGACCCACCCTGTGAGGAGTTCTGCCCTCCTTTGGCAGTGCCCAGGCAAGGGGGTGATGAGATGAGGCAGGGGTGGACGTGCCCCTGAGCATGCAGGGAGCAGAGCAAGCAAATCCCAGGGGGTGCTGCCAGTGCCTGCCCTATTCAGAGGGGCTGCCTGTTTAATCAGTGACTTCGGTGATTTATGGAGGGCTGGTTAAGCGTTCCTTGAAGTCAACGGGAGCCTTTTGATGTCAGGAGGCTTCAGCTGGAGGCACAGCCCGGCCATTCTTGCAGCAGCTGGGCGGTGCTGAGCAGAGAGCAGCGATGATAAAGCAGCACTGAGAGAGGCAGGGCTGAAAGGGAAAAGCCTCCCTGGGACAAAAGGCTGGCTCCAAGGTACAGCGTTTCTCAGAGCCCTGAAAAATGCACAAACTGTTGCTTTCTCTGGGGGCTTTTCAGGGCTGTGTTTTGTTTTCTAACGGGCAGTCTGTGCTGGGGCTGTTCTTAGCCCTGAGTGCTGCAGCCCCCCTTGGTGGGGGTGTCACAGCAGTGGCTTGATTTGCATTTATTTAGATGTGTGCCTTGGAAGCAGCTCTGATTGACGAGCTCATTGTCTGCCCTTCCCAAATGACTCCCTGGCTCTCCTTATCTCCATTGTGCCATTCAGTTGTAAGCAACTGTGATGGGTTTGGGGTGAGTGTTGGGGCTGGATTTCATCTTCAGAACATCCCTCTAACCTTATTCTCACAAAGTTGGGCTAGATTTAGTCTTCAGGACATCCTTCTAACCTTAATTTTCATAAAATTGGACTGGATTTAGTCTTCAGAACATCCTTCTAACCTTGGTTCTCACAGAGTTCTCAGTTTGGGGAGGTGGGTAGATTGTTGCTGCTTTTCCTAAACTGGGGTGATGATGTAGGGAGCCCACAAGTGTTACCCCAGATGAAGCATGGGATCCCAGCTGGAGCCGGGATGGAAACAGAGGAGATCCTGACCCATCCCCAGAGGTGACTCTGTGCTTTCTCTCTGGTCACTTCTGGCCTGATGGAGCAGTTTCTGGGCGCCCTGTGGACAAAGGATGAGCCAGGTGAAACAACTGCTGGCTGGGTGCACTCACACCCACACTGTCAAAAGGCAAAAAAAAATCACTTTTCCATCAGCATCATGTGAACGTTTGGAATATCTGCATCCACAGCCCAGTAGCAGCCACTTGGAGATGAGGCAGTGGAGACAGAGCAGGCAGCTGTGAAATTTGGGTCATTTAGGGGCAAAGGCTCATACAGGGTGACATTTTGCACAAGCCAGGCCTATTTCAGCATCTGCAAGAACTCTGAGAGGGTTTTTCCACCTCTGAGTTGTTAAAGCCTAAAAACAACCCTAAGTATTTTAATATGCTGCTCTTTAAATAATAGCAGCAATAATCCTATAATCAGATGCTTCATTTCCAAGACCCTTTGGTCTTTAAAAACCACCCCTTGCTTGAAAAGAGTTGATGGCAAGAAAATAAACTTGAAAGGCATTTTCCTGCCTCTCCTGGTGCTGGGGAAGCTCTGAACTTCACCTTTTGTAGCTATTTAGAAAATGGCTAAATTTTCCTCAAGGATACCAGACAGGGGAGGAGGGATCAGCTCCTGTGAGTTTTGGTGTCAGGAATTATGTCCCTCTTTCACGTGCAGTTCTTTGTAGGGTGGATGCTCAGGTCAAGATTTCCATGAAGGCTGAAGTAAATCCCACAAAAGTGGTGAAATTCTGCAAAATGCTTCCTGCCTGCATTTCTGTGGGTGACAGAGCTGCTCAGCACCTTGCAAGTGTGGGGCCCCTGTGGGGTGTTGGCTGGAAAAGCTGGAAAATGGAAAATACATCTTCCTTCTCTAGCTATTTGTAGAAATCAGTGCAGGATTAGTACCTAGAGAGGCAGAGAGGAGAAAGGGAGTGGGTGAGCAGCACCTTACATCAGAGTCATGTGGCACAGGGGATGGGACAGCTGAAAATTCCTGCTCCTTCCTGTGCCTGGATCGGATTCCTGTGGTGGAAAGAGGGCAGGGTGCCCTGGGGAAATATCTGCAGAGCCCCAGGCCCCTCTGACATCAGGTCAGACATTCTGGGTCACGTAACTGGAGGCTGCAGCATGAAATTTAATATTTCAATGGATCAAGTGCTCCTGGCACATGGAGCTCCTGCCTGGATGGGCTTGGTGAGCTCAGCACGGGGAGAGCAGAGGGTTCAGCCACAGCCTGGAGCGGGAATGATGGAGTGAGGGATGGATAAACCCACTGCCAGTGCTGGTGGGAGATGGAACTTGGCTGGGGTGGGAGTGGGACAGGACAATTATGTTGTGGTTTGCTCTGCTCTAAAAGGAACAAAAAAAAAAAAAAAAAAAACTCTTGGAAAAAAAAAAAAAATTAAAAGGCAGCCTTGATATGCCCAAAAGGAGGAAGCACCACTTTCATCCACTGGCAAAGCCTAAATTTAAACCTATATAATGCCTAGGTCCACAGAGTGGAAATGTTAAGTATTGCACATATTTAAATATGACTGACAGGCATTAGAGTGGAGAGACTGATCCTGCACCAAGAATCTCAGGTGGTCTGGCCCCCTTTGCAGAAAAACAAAGCCCAGTGAGTTGCCTCCAAACCCCATTTTCAAAGCTGAAATCACTTTAAATCAATTTCTGCTGCAGGTGTCCAAATAAGCTCCCATTTCTACGTCTCTTTTTGGTAAAAATAGCTTCTCCTCTGACATCTGGGAGAGGTGAAGGTGTTACCAAGCACTGAGCTGTCAGAATCCCTGTCATCATTTTATTTCTCTTGGTTGAAAGTCCCATTAGTTGGATTTTTGTTCTTCTTTTGTGCTCATTTCCATCTTGTGCTGGGAAGGAGAGCGTGGCTGACGGGGAGGACTCCCAGATCCTGCAGAAGAGGCAGGGAATGTTCCACAAATGCATCCCCTGCCTGCAGTGCAGGCTGAGCCCTTGAACACCTTCAGAGCTCTAAGAAATGTGGAAAAGTAAGATTGAACAGCAAATCCCAAAGCAATTTTTTCCTGCAGATTTGCTGGTTCACCTAATAAAAGGCTCAGAATTCCCAGAATTTTTAATAAAAGGCTAAGAATTCCCAGAACTTTTAATAAAAGGCTCAGAATTCCCAGAATTTTAAATAAAAGGCTCAGAACTCCCAGAACTTTTAAGAGCTTCTGGAAGTTTACTGTCACTTAGGCTTGCCCTCTGATTTTTTGTGTGAGTAAAATCCAGATCTTCAGGTTGATACAGAGTGAGCAGAGTTAATTGGTGCCTTTCTGCAGAGTGGGAAGTGCTGGATGTGAGCAGAGGGAATTGTAGAATCACAGTGGAATATCCTGAGTTAGAAGGGACCCATAAGAACAGGACACCCCAAGAATCCACCCTGTACCAGCAGTGCTGTTGCTGAATTTGCAGTTTAAATATAATTTTCTGTCTCTTCCTCCTCACACTCATCAAACCCTTTCCTGAAGATCCTTGTTTAGAGTATCTGTGCCCAGTCAGATTCTCTGCCCTCTGCTGAAACTCTCTAAAGACTCTCCAGTTTTTTAAAATTTCTGATTAAAGCCATAAAGATTTCGACCAATTCTTTGCTGTGCATCAGCTGCTTTTCAGTGAGGTCAATTTAATTCCTATTATGAGCCAATATCTCATAAACTCGTTTCTTTTGGAGCCTTTTCCCATTCCCCAAGAACATTATTTCCATGCCTTTATTTCCCTTGGATGGGCTCTCACATTGCAACTGCCCTCAGTTGGTGCCTGCAGAATTCTGAACTGCTGGTTTGGCTGGAATATTCTGCATGGATCACTCCCAGTAACTCCCAGTGCCTCTGTGTCCTGCAGGCTGGTGCCTGAGCTCTGCCTTCAGCTCAGTTTCTTCACTTTCCCTTTGATTTCACTCTCTGCAGAGAAGTCAAAAAGCTCTCACAGAGGTAAGGGATGTCATACATATTACATCTACCAAAATTACAAATTATTCATCACAGCTCGATTCAAAGGCAGCTCTGTCATCTCTCCTACTGCTTCTCAGAGATCCTGAAGCCTCCAGAGTAAAACTCTGCTGCTGGGAGAGATTTTGCTTTTAGGCAATGGCAGAAGGAGCTGAGTTTGAGAAGGACAGATGGAATCTCTTGATCTGATCTGGCAGGAGCAGCGGTCAGGACAGCAAATCATCCCACAAACGCTTCTCATGGTGAGATGACTGAAAATCAAAGCAGAAAGCAGATTTGTCCTTAGACCTGGAATAATCCTGCTCAGGAAATCCCCCAGGACCACATTTCTTTAATATGAGCTTGGAAGATTTCCCTGCCTTTGGGATAGAGGGCACTTCTCTCAGGTGTCTGTTCAGTGGGGATGGACAAAGTGCAAAGGAACCTAATATTTAATCTAAACCACACCCAAATGGCTGCTTCCCTGAATTTCTCCTGCATGCAGCATTGTCCAAACAATCAATTGCCTCTTTATACTTTTCCATGCAGGCTTCCAGGGCTGTGTGGTGGTGCAGACCTGCCAGCCCCTGTCCCTAAGGGTCCCCTGCCATCGAGATGGTGCCTGCACACGTGGCAGAACTTCCTTCACCTTCTTCCTTGGTTTTTCTGCCCAAATTCCCACTGTAACTCACTTCAGGCAGCTCCCTCTTTGGGAAGGATGTGCACACCCATGAAACCCTGAGAGCAAACCCTGCCTTGGTGCAAAAACTGTGACAAATGGCTTAATTGGACAGGGACCATGGTGAAGTTTACCCACCAAACTTCACTTTTTTCCTTTGTGTGAAGGAGACTGTTTTCTTACAGCACAGAAAACTTCTTTTGAGATCCAGTGAGTCTCATAACCACATAAACATTTTACATCCTGCCCAGAGAGCCCTGCAGCCTGTGGGTGAGCTGCGTTTTGGGGTCACCAACCCCATTTCAGCCCCACAACGAGAGCGACACCAAACAACAAAACCGCATCGCTTGGGGATGGAATTCGGGCTTGATCTAAAAACCACGATTTCCTGTCTCAAAACCCCCCCCAAAACTCATCAGTCTCATATCTCAAATCCTGCCTGGGGTCGTGTTTTCTGACACAGCTCCCTCCTCCTGTCTCGCTGTCCCTGCAGAGCCGGGCGCTGCTGCAGCCCCGCACGTCGGCAGTGGCGGCTGGGGCTGGGGGACAAGGGGGGCTCGGATGGGCCGTGCTGTTGTCACAGCAACCCCTGCCCTGCCCTGCAGCCCCTGGGGCTCCCCGGCAGCCTCGGGGGCTGGGAGGGCTCCTGTCAGCCGGCAGGGATGGAGCCGCATCCCGGTACCCGCCCTGCTGCCCTCCCGCTACCGAAAATGGGTGAAAAAGGGGATTTGTCCCCAAAAGAACCCACCGGGGGTGGCTGCTGGGCACCCCCAGCCCTGGAATATGTGTGACATCCTTGGAGGGAGCGGGTGGGGTGTTCTGGGAGCAGGGTGGGATGTTCTGGGAGCAGTGTCAGCCTGGGGGAAATGTCAGGTGTCGCCTGCGGGGCCGGCAGCTGCCAAATCCCACTTTTCCAAAGCGTTTTGGGAAAGATGGGTTATTGCACGAGATCCTGGCTGTGTCCAGGTTAGTTTTTGCACAAGATTCTGGCTGTGTTCAGGTTGGTTTTTGCACGAGATTCTGGCAGTGTCCAGGTGTTTTTGCATGAGATCCTGGCTGTGTCCAGGTTGGTTTTTGCACAAGATTCTGGCTGTGTTCAGATGTTTTTTTACACGAGATCCTGGCTGTCTCCAGGTGTGTTTTTACACAAGATCTTGTCTGTGTCCAGGTGGGTTTTTACGTGAGATCCTGGCTGTGTCCAGGTGGGTTTTTATGTGAGATCCTGGCTGTGTCCAGGTGGGTTTTTGCACGAGATTCTGTGTGGAGGGGTTTGACAGCTGGCTTGCAAGCAAAGCTGAGTTAACAGAAGAAATAACAATTGGTGATTTTTGAGTGTATTTATAGTAAGGAAGAATACAAGGCCACCAGCATAGAAACAGATTAGAAAGATACATGAAAACATTTGTAAGCTGGACTACGTGCATAAGTAAATGTGTATACGTGCCTGATTAAATTTCTGTAAAACTTTCGCCAATTATATTGACACTAATTGCTTTGCACCAATGAATATAGTAAGTTATTGTAATGTAATTAATTACTTAAGATAACACTTTGTTAAAAGTATATAAGCTGGAGAACACGCAGAATAAAAAACTTTTTTCTTCTTAGACCCTAAGCACATATATATGTCACATCTGACCTAACAGTGACAATTCTGGCTGTGTCCAGGTGGGTTTTTACATGAAATTCTGTCTGTGTTTAGGTGGGTTTTTGCACAAGATCCTGGCTGTGTCCAGGTGGGTTTTTACATGAAATTCTGTCTGTGTTTAGGTGGGTTTTTGCACAAGATCCTGGCTGTGTCCAGGTGGGTTTTTACATGAAATTCTGTCTGTGTTTAGGTGGGTTTTTGCACAAGATCCTGTGTTCAGGCTCTCCTGTAGGAAGCAGAGGTTCTGGCAGGGTCAGAGGTAATCAGCCATCCCTTTTTGCAGGTGAAGCAGTTTTTTATTTCCCCTGGGAGTCGATTTGGGCTGGGTTGGGAGGCAAGGCAGTGGCTCAGGTGTTTCTAGGGTGAGATGAGATGAGATTAACTGCTCCCCTGAGCCCAGGGTGGGCACAGAGTGTGCCAGAGCCTAGCAGAGAGGAGCACAGAGTTCTCCAGAGCAAGGTAAGGTTCAACTGGATTTTATTTGGGGTTTCTTGATAAGATTTGTGTTAGTGATGTGCTTTTTCCAAGGTGTTGTGTGCATAGCATGGTTGGAGAAGCCAGGGGTCAAGGTGTGGAGCTCAGGCTGGTGCTGGTGATCCCTGAGGCTTTTCTTGGTCCAAGCAGTCCTGGTTTTACTGGGATGGCAGAAGTTGGGCAGAACTGCCTGGAGGAAGGACTAAATGCTGGCAGAGAGGTGTGTGTTTGATATCCTGGTGTCTCACAGGGAAGGCTCTGGGGAAAGAGTTCCCATCAAGTTTTCTTTTTTTGCTGCGCTTGTGCTGCCCCCTTGTAGAAAATGTCAATTTTGTGAGTGTTCTCTGAACTGTGGTGGTTTCATCTCCCTTTTGCAGGGCTGAAATGTGAAACTTATGGCAATGTTTTTTTTATTTCTGTCAGAAATCCCTTCCAAAATGTGTATATTTAATGTATGAGGTTGCTTGGAATTCTCAAAGGCCCCAATGCAGCAAACTGCAGCCATCTCTTCTCATGTGAATTCTTTGTAGGGCCAACACCTGAAGGCCTTTGGGGATTTTTTCTCTTTTTTTCTTGAGTGAGAAGGGATTTGAAAGACACAGCACAAAAGGCAGTGAATTCTGTGAGTCAGGAAGATGGAATTGGTGACACATGAGGTCCTTCAGCCTGTTCAGGTGGGCTGGACTTGTTGCATTTTGGTTTGTCCCGGTGCTGCAGGGGATTGCAGGAGCCAGCTCCCAGCCCGATGGCTGAGGCAGCACATTTCTCTGAGCAGGGCTAGGATGGTGTCTAGACTGGGCTGGTCACTGCCCAGTCATGTTCCTGGGGCTGAGCCCACAGCTCTGCTCTGTTGTGGGCTCAGCACCTGAATCACAAAAATGCAGGAACTGCACCAATGGTTCTGATACGATCTCATGGCACAACGAGCTGGGGCCTCAGCCTTGTTCACACCTGTGAAATACAGATTTGGGTAGGCCAGGATTTACAGCTTCACATCCTAAAGCTGGGATTTTGTCCCTGGTCACTGGGGCCGTTCACTTCTCTCCCCTAATCCTGGTATTTGTTCCTTTGCTAAACCTCTTGAGAAATGTGTTTGCTGTGTGATTTGCACTGACCAGGCACAGCCAGAGCTCGTGGAAACACTTTGGGAACAAAGCTGTGTCCACACCTTGCTGGGCTGATTCTCTCAGGAGGCAGCGAGAATCCTGGCTCTGCTCGGGATTTGCAGGGAGGAACTGAGCAATGAAGCGAGAGTCGATCTCCCTCTTACGGCCGAATTCCGAACAGCTGCGTTGGGAAGGGAGGGAGGGAGCAGCAATTCCTGCCTGGGCATGAGAGACCCCAGTGCCAAACCCAGCTCTCTTCAGGGAAACTGCTAAAGTTTTTTTTTCCACTGTAGTATAAACCACAAAATATCTGTGAAAGAGTTAAACCGCCCCAGTTCTCTGTGAGTTTGAACCCAGAGCTGGGCAAATAGATAATTATGGAATTTTAGAAGGGCTTGGGCTGGAAGGGACCTTAAAGGTGACACAGGGGATGGCAGTTTGGTTCTGCTCCTTCTGGTGAAGTCTGCTTGAGTCTGTGACCCACTCAAAAACTGTCTTTGTTTGAGGAATCCAGAATCCCCTCAGGTGGAACTGTGACCTTGATAAGGTGATCAGCAGCTGTGGGTTCTGCCTGGCTCTGTGGCTAACCTGCCCCAGGTTTCACTGAAAAGCATTTCTGGAGTTATGGCAGAACAGTTACACAGCAAGTGCCTCAGGAATCATTCCTTTATTTTATATAACATTTGCATAAGTTAAAAAAAAAGAATCAGAAAATGCTTATTAATTCAAAGGAAGAATCAGTTTGACTTAAAAATATGTTATAAACACATTATTCATCATTTAACTCCTGTTCAGTACTTGGAATTAAGTTTATCTTGGGCTGAAATATGTTTGTAAAAATGGATTGCTTTGTGTGTTTGATTTGCATTACATGGAATAATGGGGGAAAGGCAATGGAATTCTGCTGTTGAGGTTTTCTAACAGGACAGCATTTGGGACATAGAGAGGTCAGAGCTGCTGTATGGCTGCAGGGTTTGATGGAAGAAGGGCAGAGTGGGAAAATAAGGAATGTTCTGCAGTGATGCTTGTGCAAATATCTCGGTTTAATGAGAGCTTCTGATTCCTTGAATCAGAATTCCTTGAATCCTTCATCCCCAAACTCCTCAGGCTGTGTTTAACACACCCAGCACAGCAAAACCTGACTCATTCCCCAGCTTCAGTCCAACATCCTCCTGCAGGGACAATTCCACTTCTGCACTGGGTACAGCTTTGTGCTTCTGTTCTGCCGTGGAGATTTCTCTTTCATCACTGAGGTTTTAAGGCTGGATCCTGATTCTGGCTGTGTGACTGGCAGCATTTCATCAAAGGCACTGCACAAGTCCTTCATCAGAAGGACTTGGTGGCTTTTGACACTGTCCCATTGTGTCAGGGCTGCTTCCAAGGCTCTGGTGCAAAGCAAGGATTTCAGAACCCCAACATTAAAGCCTGTGATCCCAAACTGGCTGCCCCAACTCTTCAGGTGCTTCTGTTGTCATCTGAAGGTTCCCAGAGCCACAGGAGCTGTGCACAGGCTGGGCCCCACCAAAGGCACAGCAGTGGCAGAGCTCAGGGTTAACACAGACAGAAGAATGGAAAAGCCTTTTAAAAACTACCCTGAGTCTATTCTCCTTCACTTATCTCATAAAGCAGCTGCCAGGTAGGAAATGTTCAGGTTCCCTCCTCACTGCAGTAAATCCAGCTTGACTTGCTACAAAAAACCCCTGAGCTCCTGTCCTGCTCGCTGACTGCTGCTACTGTCATCCAGGATGTGCCTAAGCACAGTCAGAATCCTTTTCATTGCTCTTTCTAAACTCTGGAACCATTTTTCCCCCTGACTAAATGTTTCAGTTCCTAAGAAGCGCTTGAGAACCCTACCAGGAGGTAAAAGGTCCTTTTCTGTCAAGAGCTGCCCTTAAAGCCCTAAGGGAAAGCATTTATTACACATTTAGAGCAGTCCTTAACCCCCAAACCAACATCCACGAGAGAACCCATTACTCACACAATCCTCACAATATTTTACATTTTTTGGGACACCTTCTGTGGAAAGGATACTAAAATCATCTTATCTCATAGCAAGAAACAAGCCCAAGTTGTTAAACCTGGATTAACCCCTAAAATGTGTAAGGTCACACTTTCCTCAGGGTTCCAGCCATCAGGACTCCTGGATTTCTTTAAATAGTTTCTCCTTAAAAAACTGCTGAAGAAGCCAAGCCTCAGAGATGCTTTTTGAGGTGTTTTATTGCAAAAAGGTGTGGACATTTGCTGGCAGAACAGTTTATCACATTCTCCATTTGACTGTCATCCAGAGGACACTGCATGCATTCAAGCTGAAAGCATAGGACAGTTTCCACCAGGCACCTGAGAAAGAAAAGTCTTCCAAGCAGAAAAAGACAAATTTCCACCTGATCCCCTACTCTGGTGTGCCCTTTGCTCCCCAGAGTTCCCTGGGAAACAGGAGTGACATCAGCTACAGGCACAGCCAACTGTAAACGTGCTCCTGTGCCCAACAGAACTGATCCGGATAACGGATCCTGAAGCTTCAGCTCCAGTTTTGAACAGGAAATTCCTTTCCCAAAGCAGGCAGTGCAGTGAGTTCCACCTGTGCTGGCACCTGCTGCTCTCTGCAACTCAGCAGAGGCACACAAGGCTTCTATCAAAGCAAATCTGACAGCTCTACTTGGTCCCCAAAAAACACCCCACCCCCAAACCCTCCTTCCTTTCTTTGTGCTCCTTGCAGCACCTCTTCCCCACTCCCTCCAGACTGCAGACAACTCCCTTTTCCCTTCCCACCCCCTTGCCCAAAGGCATGACTAATGAACACATGCTGCAGCTCACAGCAAAAATCTCTCCACACTCGGGCTGTCCCTCCACAGGCAGAACTCCAGGTGCACCTGAATTTCCCCATTTCAGTGCCCATTTCCCACAGGCCTAATAAAGGTTAATCATCTTTGGCAGACAGCAACCCTGCACCAAAGGGAACAAGGAATCCATTGCCAGACTAACAGGGCATGTTGCAACTGCAGCAGGATCTCCCTGCAAGGAAAAAAAAAAGAGATTTTAGAGGATGTAAAAGCACCTTCACAAGGCAGTGCGTTAGGAGAGATTAGGATATATTATTAACTGTGGGTTATAATGGACTTTTAAACTACTTGAACCAGACAAATGCAAAAATTCAAGGCATTAAAGCTGCAAGTCACAAGCAAATAACTCAGGGTGATAGTACAGACACTTAAACCCCCATGCTGGTTGCTCTGCTAATTCCAAGCATTAGAACAGCCACTGTAGGTTCTTATTCCTCCTAAATAAATCAGCTGTAGAGTTTATGGAGCATTTTTGCTCTCAGAAAGCCCTGGCAGATGGAACAACTGATAATTAACTTCTTTTCATGCAGCATGGTTTTAAGTCCCCCAGCAAAGCTGCAGATTGAAATTTCCCACCAAGGCAGTGGTTCCTCAATATCCAAATCAACCTTAGCAAGGATGGGCACACCTTGTGCTAAGACAGAGGAGCAGTTATGGCCCCCTGAGGCCCCTGGAGTTATTTTAATCACAAAAGCCAGAATGAACCCGTTTGCCACAAAGGCGCTCTCAGTCCTTGCAGCTGGAAGAGTCAGGTTGTTCTGTTTAAATCAGTTTTTGAGTGAACAGTTTTTCACTCCCAGAGATGCTGCCCTTACTCCAGCAGGACTATTTTGGTCAGTGACAATTCAACACTCCAGTGTTGTTCTGAAGCAGAGATACCCAAAACTTTCAATGCTAAGCCACAATAACTTGTCACCACTCTATTCCCACTGTATTTCAGTACATGATATATATTTTTTATCCATTTGATACAGTTTTGAAGGCAGTCCAGCCACTTCCATGTTAATACTGCTGGATATGCTTTTTCTTTTTTTTTGAATAAAAAGCCTTTTGAGCTCATATAAACCCAGCTCTGGCAGAGTGCACAGTGTTCCTTGATAGCTGATTTACATCACCCCTATGTCTTAGCCCCAGCTATTTTTAGAGGCATTGGAGTGGCAGAGGCTGTGTGACAATAACAACAGGCTGCTGATCAAAGTGTCCCCCCTGCCAGGCCCTCCTCTATCTTGCACTGCACAAATACAGAGATGAGGCATAAGGAATGTCAGCACTGAGTGCACAGATACCAGACCTTTAGGAGGCATCTTGAGATGGAGCAGGAGGATCTTTATTCTCAGGCTCTGGAGGAGGAGCTGGCACATTTTCCTCTTTCTTTTGTGCAGCCAAAAATTCATGAATTGCCCTCTCTATCTGAGGCCTGAAGATGTGGTTTAGTTTTGGATCCACCACCTGAGAAATAATTCTGTCCACTCCAGCTTCCAGCATTCCTGACCTTGAACAAAGACAAAGAAGTCATTCAGCTCCTCTGAAAAACTTCTCCCCAATCTCCTCCAGAAACTCTCCAGAGCCCTCCTGTCAACTGCAATTAACATTAACATGGTGAGAACTGCAGCCTACTCAGAAGATCCTTAACAGGGGCTTGTTTCACTCACCTATTTCTCTCCCTGCTCCCTATAGAATTAACAACTCACATCTGCTCTCCCAGGTACTTAAATGACACCTTGGCCAAGAGCCACTTTTAACAGAGCTCCCGTGGAAACCAGGTCAACATGAAAGCAAACAAACACATTTTGGCCCTAGGAGAGAAATAAGCTATTCTGAGGAGGAGGGCAGGTGACAGCAAAAGCTTTTTTTTGGCTGAGTGGAGGGAGAAGAGCCTTGGCCCCTCAGAACAGGACTGTCACTTGCTCCTTGTCACAGTCTAGACAGAGGGGATTGAATTCTAAAAGGGTTTGAATTGTAAAAACAAGGCAGTGAGAGCACAGCACAGGCTCTGGGCTGAGCAGAGGAGCTGAAGTGCCTGGTGACTGCAGGGGCTGTGCCAGGGCCCTGCATGGTGGGGCACAGATGTCTGGGAGGGTCAGGTCATGTCTGCAAGGGAGCAGGGACAGGAAATGGAGATGGTCATGGCACTGGGAGAGGAGCCCCAGGATGATGAGGCTATGAAGGAGGCAGGGACAGGGCACCTCGTGCCACCTGCAGGTACCAGAGCCTGGGTGGGCAGGACAGACAGCTGGACACCCCCAGGGCTCAGCCCTGCCCCTCCAGGAGGGACAGGGACTGTTCACACTGCCCAGGACTGAGGCTGCTCTTCACAACATTTTGTGCAATACCTCATCCTCCTCTCCCTGATTAAATCTCAGCAGCTTAGGAATCAGTGTGAACTGTCAGAGTCACAAAATGGTTTGGGTTGGAAGGGACCTTAAATCTCATCCCATTCCACCCCATGACATGGCAGGGACACCTTCCACTGTCCCAGGTGCTCCCAGCCCTGTCCAGCCTGGCCTTGGGCACTGCCAGGGATGCAGGGGGAGCCACAGCTGCTCTGGGCACCTGTACCAGGGCCTGCCCACCCTCCCAGGGAAGGATTTATTCCCAATATCTGCTGCAAGCCTGCTCTCTCAGTTGAAGCCATTCCACCTTGTCCTATCCCTCCAAACCCTTGTAAAATTCTCTCCCCATCCTGTTGGCTCCTTCAGGCCTGTGAGGCCACACTGAGGTCACCCCAAAGCTTCTCCTCTCCAGCTGAACAATCCCAGCTCCCCCAGCCTTTCCTCCCAGCAGAGCTGCCCCAGCCCTCTGCCCATCCTGGTGCTCCCCAGGGCAGAGTCTGAGAGAGCTGGGCAGGAGCTGGTGCAGAGATTGCTGGGATGGGGCTGCAGGCTGCACACAAACCTTTGGCATCCTCAGGACTCTTTCTTTACAGAATCTTTAAGGGCTCTTCTCTTTTCTGCAAGTTAAGATAAAGGTCACCCAGCTCAGCACAGCAGCAATAATTTGGATAGCAAATATAAATATTTCCCCACTCAAACCCACCCATTTCAGGCAGAGCAAAAATGTGCATTTTGGGGAGAGCTCAGCCTGCACCAACTCTCACAATGAAACTCAGGGAGGACAACAGAAATTGCTGTGAAAACCTGAATTTTGCCAGCTCTGCCTTGCTTGAGGAGGTTTATGGTTTATAAATCCCATTTGTCGTGCAGCTGCTCACTCACTGGATCACACTCTGCCTCAGCCCGTTCCGTAGCTGGTTCTTGTTCATGGCTGGGTTCCATTCCTGCTTGTCCAGGTGGGTCGAGACAAAGTTGTCAACTTTCTGCCTCAGGTTCTGATAGGCTGGCTAAAAAAAATAAAATAAACCAAATTCAGCAGCTCAAATAGCTCCCAAGAACCCCCTGCCAGAGCCCTGCACAGTGCAGCTATTGTCACACACAGACTGCCCTGCTGTCTGTGCGTCCCTCCTTTCACTCCCTGAACAAAGATAATCCTGTTTTCCCTGAGAAAACAACTGGAAATTGCACAGAACTCTCAGTGTTGGAATAATTCAAGCAGCTGGGTAGATTTGGGCTGAAATTGTAGTGCAAAGCAAACTGTGCAGACAGAGGTTGTTTAAGCAGAGTTTTTGTTGTCTGGAAAGCCTCCACCCCAGAATTCCTAGGAAAGTGGCTGAGCAATGCTGCCACTAAAGAAAAACTTGAATTATTTGCTTCTGTGGCACTAGCAGAGAAGAATAAAAGTATAAAATTGTAATTTAAACATTATTATACTTATTTGAGTTTTATCTGAGGAAATGTAATTCCATTGAACAGGAACTTAACTAATAAATCCATATAAATGCTCAGGACCATGCACATCCTGGATGCAAGGGAAGGGCAAGAGGGAAACAGGGATATTTCAGAGTTTGATGTGTCTGCTCTGGGTGAGGATGGCAGATCCCAGCACAGGGCTCCTGCTGGAAGCATAAAAGCTTTGGGAAAGCAAAATTCAACAAAAAACGTTGAATTTTGACAGCCACTGAGAACAATCCAACTTTACGCTGACAGCCCTATTCAATACTGGCAACAAATAATGAGGAGTTTGCTATGGCTGAGAAAAAAATTAATGTCAAACAGTCTGGGGCGATCTACTCAGGAATCAAAGGTTAAAGGTTCGGTTTAGGATTATAGGGACGTTTGAGAATATGGGAATTTCAGAAATACAGGTTGGGATCAGCACTGCTCCTATGGGAAGGCATTTCCCCAGGAAAGCCTGAGCTGAGATGAAAAGCTGAGGCTGTTCTGTGCCCGTTCTGTGCCCGGGGTGTGGATGAGGCCGCGGGGCTCCCCCGGGAGCGGCAGGGCCTGGGCTCGCTGCCCGGCCCCGGTACCTTGGTGTCCACGTCGGCCAGGCAGTCGCGGCGGAAGCCGTCGAAGAGGCCGCGGCTCTTGAGCTGCTCCACGATGATGGCGATGAGCTGCGGGTCCCCGGGCGGCAGCGAGCCGGGGTCGGTGGGGCCGGGCCCCGCGGCCCCCGCGCCGCCGCCCGCGCCCGCCGCGGCCCCGCCGCCGCTCTCCGACATGGCCCGCGGGCTCCGCGCCGGCCCGCGCTGATGGTGTCACTGCGCCGCGCTGCATCACGGGGAGGCGAGTTCTCCTCAGCAGTGATGCCACACGCTGAGTACTCGTTTAGAACTACAAATCCCAGCGCAAAGAGCGGCGCGGCTCCGCGGAGTGGCGGAAATGCGGGCGCGTTGCTGTCGCAGTATATACTGGGAGTTGTAGTTCACGGGGCGGTGACGACCATCTCCGCATCCACCGGCGGCTGTGAGGGGATGGCGGTGCTGGGATCACCCGGCCGGGGCGGTCACAGGGCTCCCCGTGTGCCCCCGGAGCGGGCTCGGCCGGGCAGAGGGCCCGGGTGTTCCTCAGCATGGCCCGGGTGTGCAGCTGGATGCTCAGGGATCCCCCTGCCATGATAACAGCGAGGCTGTGGCTTGTGCGCTCTCCTGTGCCGCAGTGAGCGCAGAGATGATGTAAATTGCGAATCAAATACATCAATTTTTGTGGGATCGTGCTGTATTTCTATCGGGATCCTGAGACGGGGCTGCCCCCAGCAGGGGCCGTGTGTGCTGAGACCATCGCTGACCCGGGAGCTGTCGGGCACAAACCCCACACGCTGGGTTCGCTCCCTGCCCAGCGATGGGGTACGCAATAACGAGCCCATTTCATCCCAGCTCCTGACCCCCCCAAAACCCCACCCTGGGCATCCCTGGAGCGCTGTCCAAGCCCTCCTGGAGCTCGGGCAGCCTCGGGCTGTGCCCATCCCTGGGGAGCCTGGGCAGTGCCAGCACCTCTGGGGGAAGAACCTTTCCCAAGGGTTCTTCTTTCCCAAAATCCAGCCTGACCCTGCCCCAGCCCTTCCCTGGGAGCTCTCAGGGGTCCCAGGGGCGGTCGCTGCTCGGGGACAGGGACAGGGGCAGAGCCGTGGCCGCGGTGCCGGCTCGGAGCGGGGGAAGCAGCGCGGCCACCCCGGCAGGTGGCACCCGGTCCCCATCCCGTCCCCATCCCGATCGCTTCTCTCGCTTTCTCCCTTGGCAGGGACGAAATTAATGGATTTTAGCCTCGAAGGTAGAGGGGTGGCTCATCTCTTGGGATCCTCGCAGCAGCCAGGATAGCGACGGAGGAGTCGGATATTTATTTATTTGTTTGTTTGTTTGTTTATTCTGAGTGATTTTCCTGCTGCCATGGGCTGGCTCCTTCCCGCGGAAAGGCTGAGAGGCAGCGACCTCAAAAGCAAAACCCTTCAGCAGCACAGAATGCAGCCCAGGGTTTTAGTGGGGACTACTCCGAGCAAAGATCCTCTCCCAATTAACAAATTACTGGAACGGCCTGTCATGCAGGAGGGGAAAATCCTCAGTGCAACCTCCGGTACCCGGGATGCTCCAGACTGGTCTGGAACATCCCTGGGATGCTCCCGGCTGCTCTGGAGCTGCCTTGGCCCCGGTGCTGATGCTGCTGCACTGCCCCAAGACCCTGTGCGAGGTCTGTGCCGTTTCCTGTGGGTGGATGCAGCGACCTCTCTCCCACTATGGCACAATTGATGCTCCAAGGCAGAACACAGGGGGCAAAGCAGGTAGTTATGAGATAATGAGGGTTCACGGGTTCTCTTACAAGCTGTGGTAGAAGTCAAGCAGTGTTTAATAGTTTTGAGATCTGGAGTAGGGGGGAGAGAAAAAACCAGAGTGTTTAATCTGTTTTATCTGTGTGTTTTTGCCCAACATCACAGCACACAGTGAGAGCATTAAACTGTGGTGCCTCAGATAAAGCAGCCTGCCCCCAGGGAGCAGAGCTGTGAACCTCTCCTTGAATACATCCTGAGTACAGAATTTATGAGATCTGTGAACTCTCCCTATATCTGTGGCCTCGAGGAAAGCTTCAGGCAGTTTCCACAGCTCAGGTCAGTGGAAGACTCAGGGAGGGAGAATTTTTGCCTGTTTGCTGTTGTGTTGGAGATGCAGTTCTCATGGTAGGATAAATGCTTAGGCTGAGGAGAAGGAAACTTTGAAAGCTTAGGGAGAAAGATTATTTCAGGTGAAATAAATAGGAAAAAAATTGGCGTAGAAAGTTGCTTCAATCATGATGACAATCAATGATTTTTAATCTTATTTTCCTGTGTTACAGTCCCCTTGAACTTATTCCTGTGGCTGATCAGGGAGGTGTGGGTATTTAATTGTAATTTCAATTTGTGAAAAACCTGAATTCCAGTCACACTTTCTGTCACAGATGATCAGTGCCAGAGGCCAGTCCTTTCTTTGTCAGTGTTTGTCATCACTGCATTGCACATTTCCTCCATTCTTAGCCCCCCTTCTTCACCCTCCTCCTGTCACCACAATCACAAGAGCTGTAAAGCAGCACCTCTTTCCATGGAAATTCTGATATCACAGGGGAAAAGCCATCTCTGCTACAGCTGCCTGCAAAGAGTTCATGGTTCTTGCAACTGGCTGACAAAACCAAGTTGTCCCCAAAAAGTGCTGTGAATGAAACCTGCTTTCATGGGTGCTCATTTCTGCTCCTTAAAGCTCTCACTGAAAACTCACATTGTGATGCTGCATGAGCCAGAAGGTCCTGGAAGGGCTGTGGAGCTGGCAGGGTGAGGATTCCCATGTGGAATACACAGCAGTGGGGTCCTGCCTGTGCTCGCTCTCATTGGAGCCCTTGTTCCCTCAGCTTCTCATTTTCATTGAGTTTGTGTAAATCAATTCCTGCTGCAGGGTGTGTTCTGTGTGAATCCTCTGTGGAGGTGGAGTTTGTTCCTTCCTCAGCAGTGGGGACCAGATTTCCCCCTCTGTGTTTGGCCTGGCACCAGGCCTGGCATCATCCTGCCCATCTCTGATGCTCAGGGGCAGGGCAGCTGCTGGAGAGGCAGGAAAAGCCAAAATTCCAGAAAATCTCATGAACCCTGTGCTGTTTCTCGTTGAGATCCAGTCAAGGTTGGATTCATCATCATCATGATGAAGATTTCTTCCTGGAAAGGATGGTCAGGCATTGGCACAGGGCAGAAGCTCAGGTGGAATATTCTCAGAGAATATCCTGAGTTGGAAGGGTCCCATAGGGATGAGCCAGGGGAACTCGTGGCCCTGCACAGACACCCCAACAATCCCACCCTGAGAGCAATAGCCAAGCTCTCCTGCAGCTCTGGCAGCCTCAGGACTGTGCCCATCTCCTGGGGAGCCTGTTTGGAGCTGGGCTCAGCATCACAACCCTGGTCCGGTGCCCTGTGCTGGTAAGGAGAGAGCAGGAGCTGCTGAAACAGAGGAAATGTGTATTGGGTTGGTCCTTTTGGTGCCAGCAGCCCCAAAGTTGTGTTTAATCTTTGCCCCAGCCTTTGGAAGAGTTAAAGCCATGTTCCCTGGGGCTCTGTGTGCAGAGGGTCAGCTCCAGAGTTTTGAGATCCTGGAGATTTACACAAAGAACAGCTTGGCTGTGCAGGTGGCAAATTATTGAAAGAGTTGGGAAGCTGCAGGAATGTTCCCCAGCCCATAATTCTCTCCCAAAGAATGTGCAGCACGCAGCCAGCCTGCCAACCTTTTGGAGGCTCCAGAGCCCTGGAAGAAAATGTCTATTCCCTGCATGCTTGCCATTTGTGCTGGGCAACATATTGCCCATGGAGCATATGCTGTATACACCGCACGCTTTCTGAATCACTCTATTTCTGAAACACTGCACTGAAATTTATACTTTGGTTTGTTTTATATGTAAATATATATATATGTGAGTGTGTGCATGCATATGCATTATATTGGAGTGGCTGGTGTTATAGCAGAGATGTAAGTAAACAGAATTTGTGTTCAACATGCCCACCTCCACAGGATGGTGTTTTATTCTCTGTTTTTTTTGGTGGGTTCTGTTTTGTAGCTGAAACAATTTGGAGCGCAAAGTATCTGCAAATACCAAAGGAAAATGTATTTGTAAAGCTGCTGCAGAGCCTTTCAGAGGAGATGCATGCTGTGTCCTCAAACAGAAATGTCACTTGTTCATTCTTATATCATTGTTTCCATTATTATGAAAGGCTGAAATCATGCGGTGAAAATAATATAAACATTATTGCCATATATGCAGAAGGGATAACTTTCCAAACTAGATCATCAAATGAAGCCTTGGAGTGTATCTGTGTAATATAATCCCTTGGAAGAGTTGTTGGCATTTGAAGTTTTCACATGTTTTATAAATGTTTATGAGAAATGCCAGTTGAGCTGATGGAGTCAGTAACTGCCCCACTGAGCAGGGAAATACAGGCTTTTTGCTGGGGAAATGAACAGCTTGTGATTGCTCTGGAATGCCGTGTCAGAGATGGGAGCAAACCCAAAAAATCCTGGGCTATCTGTGCTGGATGAAATGCTGTTTCTCCAAGGCCACTATTTACTTTTCTTGCCTGAGCCTGAGAAATTTTCCATAGCGCAGATCTCACTATTGAGGGCAGCACTGCTGTACAAAGCACTGTGAGGAGCAGTGTGTGGGGCACAAAGTGCTGCTTATTCCTGCTCTTTCCACCTGAATATCCATGTCAGGATAACACCCCCTGCTCCTTAGTGGTCCTCTGCTTGTTTGCACTGCTTGTCCCTGCAGCATTCCTCCCCTGGCTGTGAATCTGTGCAGGTTTGATCTTTTCTGCCTCAAAGTGGGGAGAGCAGCGCCACATTTGGAGTTTGTGAGCGTGAGGACAGCGTGACACGCTGGGAGCATTCAGGGATCTGATGGTGCCTGACAGCTGATGGGAAATGCACTGGTGTCAGGGAGGAAAGCAGCTGTTCCCTCACCTTCTGCACAGAGGCAAGGACTGCTCTGGCACATCCAGCAGCAATTACCCTGACATCAGAGGATGAAAAGATGAAAACAAGGAGGCTGGAAATTAATTTCTTTCGCCCCTCTGTTTCATGCATCCATCAGCAGCGCATCTGGACGTCGTGGAGCTAATTTAAAAGTGTAATTTCTATCCCAAAAGATTGTACTCAGTGTGCTTCCTGCTCTCAAGTGAAGTTCAAGGGGATGCAGCATGGGGTAGAGGTTATTTCTGCTTCTGTGTGGTGGATGTGGAGCTGGGGTTTCCCTCTTTGTGCATTTGTGGATCTACGTGGTGTCTACAACGTGTTTTATGCCCCACATAAGTTACTCATCCCTTATTTACAGCTTGCACTTTTCTCCCCTTCTCTAAGGACCTGCAACTCTTGACCTTTCTGCCTGGTAAATTATTTACACGTGAAACAGTGAATCAAAATGATGGCTCTCAGGAAGATGCTGCTTATTCTCAGGGAAAAAAAGCACATTTCTTCCAGAAATCTCCTTCCTGAGCCTTGTTAGTCCTTCCCTCCTCATCCCTTCCCACCCTCAGAAGGAGACACTCCTTTTTCACACAGGGAAATGTTTCTCTGCCTCTGATTTTAAAACATCCCCTTGATATTTTGGGGGTGGGGTGAGAGGACATTAGTTTGCTGTCTTTTCATGGAAAACCATGCAAGAATGTGAAGGAAAGGTGTGTGAAACAGCCCAAGGTGCCGCAGAAATCCCAAAGTGGGGCAGATACCAGCAGAGCTGGAAATGTTTAAGGCTCTAGAGGCATAGAAGTTATTTCACGTGGAATGGTTTGGGTTGGAAGGGACCTTAAAGCTCATCCAGTGTCCCCCATGCCATGGCAGGGACACTTCCCACTGTCCCAGGGTGCTCAGAGCTCCACCCAGCCTGGCCTTGAACATCAAGGACTTCTCAAAAAGGTTATTTTTAACATGCTGTAAAGTGTATTTTTAACAGACTGTAAATCATAACACTTCTCCTTGGTAAAGCTCGTGCAGATCCTTTGCTGAGAGGTGCTGTTGTAAGTGAGACAATTGTGCACATGGGGGAATTTTAGTTTTTTCTTAGAGCTGTATTAAAATTAAATGGAGAAAATCCATGTTATTGTTCCTGGAGCAAATATCTTGTTCCTACTCACACGGTTTTATCTGCAGGACAGGGAAAACATCCACAGAGAAATGGGAAACCAAGAAACAAAGTGGATTGAAAACAAAGTTTTTTCAATACTGTGATTTCTTACCAGGGATTTTTGCCCATTAAAGGATTGTGGGAAAGGAAACAATAAGACAATGTTTGAAAAGCAAAGAATTGTTTTGAAATTATCCATATCAGCTCTTGGTTTTTTTTTTTTTTTTTTTTTTTGTGGTTTTTTTTTAAATCTATTTTTATTTTTTAACAGTTTTCCCCTTCACATGAAAAGGCTGGTTCATGACAAGCACCACCTTTTCTGAAAGCACCGTGGTTCTGAGTCAAAAAAAGGAAAAGAAAGCATTCTGACATTATAAAATGGAGAATTTTCTCAGATTAAAGTGGTTTATTTTCTCAGGAGCATAAGGAATTCTATAATTCATGCATATTTCATGAGGAAAGTGGCCAGTTTGTGGATATTTCATGAGAAATAAAATTTCCACATCATTAAATGGCCAGAGAGTAAAGTGAAAATGAACATGTGTAATTCTTATGAGAGCTTTTCAACCAGTTTGTTGTAGTTTTAGAAATTATAACGTGATTTGATAATCCTGCTCTTGCTGCCACTCATGGAAAGGTGAGGTGCACCTGCCTGTAGAGACATCCAGGCCGCCAAAATTTGGATAATGGGGAAAACATCCTTGTGCAAAGGGATTTTTCCACAGTGTGGCTCTGGGAGGAATTTTAGGCTGGTAATTGTCTCTTATAAAGCTCACATTTGAGGGGAAATAACCCAAAAACTGGGCTTGACCATGAAATCTTTGGAGTGAAAAATATCTTATTTCTTCTTCCCGTGTGTGAGTGCATAAAGCTGCCTTTGCCTGAGCTTTGTGCTGTGCTCAGTGCCCATCATTTGCCTAATGCAAAGTAGCCAAACACTGCAGCTGCTGTTTGAGCTCCTTTTATCCATCTTTCCTCTCTCACACACATCCCCACACCCAGACAAAAGTTGGTTTCCTTTAGGCAGTCGGGAGCCCTGGGAGAGTGGCAATTTCTTTGATTGCTTATTGTAGCTGCAGCACTGGAGATAAAAGTTTAATGCATTCTTATTGTCTGGGTGCTTTTCAGTGCTCAGCTGCAGGAGCAGGGCAGCCTCCGAGCGTGGGCACGGCAGATTGGGTGTCACTGCTGCTCATGGGCTCTGCTGGTGCCCACGCTGGCACTGGGCGCTGGGACAGCCTCTGCCAGATGGGGAGCAGCCAGCTCAGGGCCAGGGCAGTGCCAGGTGAAGCAGGAGGGTCTTGGGTTTCTGTGGTTGAGATGACCCCTGAGGTGGTAGAAAGTCTCTTTTTCCATGATTGAAGAAGAAGTTGAGATTCGTTGGTTCTGCTTTTCAAGGTTGTTTATTTTCTCTTATCTGTTTCATTCTTTCTCTGACCTGCTGAGATCTGTCCAGCAGGTTGGTTTGAGGCATGCTGACCACCCTTGGGGTGGTGTTAGCTTTTTATACTAAAAATTATGTGTGCTTTATTTACAATAATTTTCCAATACCCATCACCTATGTTAGACACTCTGTCTCTACTCTAAACCAATCCAAAAGTGCCACCATCACAGCAGAAGATGGAGGACAAGAAGGACAGGACACACCCAGATTCCTCCATATTGCCTCTTGAACCCCCATTATAAAACCCCCAATTTCTACTTTTTTTACCCTGTGACAAATTAATGATCATTTTACTCAACTCTTGTGCCTTGTGACTCTCCACACAAAGTTGGTAATTGTTTCCATGGGATAAATTGAAGGCACAGGTGGTTTTGACTCCATGCCAAGGTCTCTGAGCCCCCTGCCAGGGTCTCAAATCACCCAGGGCAGGCAGAGGAATGTGCTGGGTTCCGACAAGAGGGCAGCAATGAGATGTTGCTGTGACAGAGTGGTTTGGGAAAACAAACGGATCTGGAATTTTCCTAGGGAAACCTGCTGTGCTGAGCTGCTTGGATAAACATGTCTGGTGTGGGTGAGAGCTGCTGAGAGCAGGGCACAGCCTTCTCTTCACCATTTTCCTACAGGGGAGAGGTGGAGTTGTTCCAACCAAGACACAAATTGCACGGCCACTCCCATCAGATAGAAACAAAAGAAGACAGAGGCCAAGTTTTGGGCTGTCCTAATTTTAGACCAACACTTGGACATTTCTGTGGCCTTTTGTCCCAGCTCTGGTTTCCCCTTGCAGCTCCTTGGGAGATGCTCATTGTGCTGTTTTGCTGGCATTTCCTCTGCCCTCTCCAGGCCACCATTCAGCTCCTGTTGCAAGAGGGAGGTCAGGAGAATAATGCCCTTTTGCTGACACATGGGTAACCCAACCCTGCACCCTGTGGGTCTGCTCTGCTGAATTCCAGCTCATCTGATTGCACTGGGGGCTATTGAAGCATCCCTGCCATCAGAGCTGGGTAATTGATATGCTTGAAGGGACTTTAATGAGGAAGAAAGCTAATTAGTTAATGTAAGGAGTGAAAAATAAGTCCGACCACCTTGTAGTCCATTGTGTTCCATTGCAGCTTCCCCCAGTGCTCAGCACAGTTTCAAGCTGGGCATGGCTGAATGGAAGCTTGGCAGGTCCAGCAGAACTGGGTTTAAGTTCAGGGTTTGGGTCTGGATGGGGTGTGGAGGGACCTCTGCTGCATCATTGCTAAAACCCTTTCATTTCAAACATACATTGTGTGGCTTTCTACAATTAAGGAAATTTTTTCTCCGGGTTAGACACCTGAAATGTTAGAAAAATGGTTCCTTCTCTCTTGGCATCTGGTCCCTTCTCTCTTGGTCCCTTCTTCTCTGAGGTCTGCCACAGCTGGAGCCTTGACAGGAGCGATTCACAAACTGTGAGTGTCTGTGAAAGGGGAACTTCAACCACTGAAATCAGGAATGAACTCTGAATGAGGAGCCAGGGCTGTGAGGAGCAGCTGAGGGAGCTGGGAAAAGGGCTCAGGGGGGAACTTCTCACTTTCCACAACTCCCTGAATCCATCCTGGCATAACACAATCCTCACCTTTTTAGCCTTGGAAAAAAAGTCCGAACTTGATCAGGGAGATGGGCCCAGAACCTCTCATGGCCTTTATTTTGTTCTCTGGTTTAATGATCTCCCCATACTTAGAGACTCACTGAGGTGATTTTTCTGCCCAGGGAGAAGAGGGCAGAAGGCTTGAAAGGTTCCAAAGCTGTGGAAGTTTCCTCCCCGATCTCAATGCATGCTGACCCCATCCTTCAGAGGGGAAAAGACAACAAGAAAGGGAAAGCAGAAGGAAAAATAAATGGGATAGGAATACAGCAAAGGGATGTATAAAGAAATCCAGCTGTGTTTGTTCTGAATGAGTTTTGTTTCCCAGTGTGGCCTCTAGATTTGTGTTCTTTGTGCACAAATCCAAGTCCTGTAAACACCACCTGCTCCTGGTGCTTGAGATAATGAGATGGGCTGGAACCAGACCAGACCTTGGGCACAACTGGGGTAGAGGCTGATCAAAGTGGGGCAGCAGGAGGAGCTTATCAATTATTTGGGAGAAAAGAGTCAATAAAAATCTTCCTCAGTATAAACAGAGCCCTGCTGGATGTGGTGGGACTCTGGGGAGTGAGCTGTTCACACGAGATGAAACTCTTCTCCTTGTCGATGAGCAGCAATGTTTGGAGACCTCTTTGAGATTCTGATCTGGGAGGTGCTGCTGTGTCCTTGCCTGCCTGGAGAGCCTGGGATGGTGCACAGCTCTGCTCTGTAGGGTCAGGGCATTTCCAGGGCCTGGTTCCTTTTCCTTGTCACCAATCTCCTGCTCACCTGAGGTTGTCCATCCCAGAGCAGGAAGGCAAGGAAAAGGGAGTCTCCGGATTTAGGAAAAATGTATTCACAAACCCAAACTCCTATCTCTGCTGGTGGTGTTGTCCCCCTTGACAGTTGTTAGGAGCTCTGGATTGTGCTCTTAAGCATGTCTGGGGTGTTGTGGTCAGTCCTGGGCTCCCCAGGACCAGGGACATGTGGAGCTGCTGGAGGGAGTGCAGTGAGGGGCCACCAAGATGGACTGGAGCATCTCTCCTGTGAGAGCTCAGATTGTTCTGTGTGGGAGAAGGAGGCTCAGAGGGGGTCTCATCATTGAGGGAGCTGGGGAAGGGGCTCAGACTGGAGAAGAGGAGGCTCAGGGGGGACCTTGTGGCTCTGCACAGCTCCTGACAGGAGGGGACAGCCAGGTGGGCATCCAGGATGAGAGGGAACGGCCTCAGGCTGGGCCAGGGCGGCTCAGGGTGGGCACAGCAGGAATTTCCCCATGGAAAGGGGGCTCAGGGGACTGCCCAGGGAGGGTTGGAGAGCCCATCCCTGGAGGTGACACTCGGTGCTCTGGGCTGGGGACAGGGTGGGGATCAGGCACAGCTGGGACTCCATGGCCTGGCAGGGCTTTTTCAACCAGAATGATTCTGTTCCATTCTGCTTTGTGCCAACAACTGAAGGGAGGCTGTGATGAGGAGCCAGGCTCTCTGCTGTGGTGCCCAGTGGCAGGAACAGAAGGAATGGACTCCCAATAAACCACAAAAGGGTCTGTTTGAACATTGTAAAGCACTGGAACAAGCTGCACAAAGAGTTTGAAGACTCTGCATCCTTGGAGATACCGAGCAGCTCCCTGGCCATGGTTTTGGACACCTGGCTGTGGGTGAACAATGATGTCCAGAGGTCCGTGCCCACCTCTGCAGTGTGTGAGATGTGATGGGTGTTCACACAGCCCTGCTTCTCCTGGAGTGCTGCCTTCCACACTGACCCACACTGCTGAGGTGCCCAGAGGAGCAGATCCTGTGCAGGAATCCCTGTCAGGACACACAGACACACCCAGACAGACACAGGAGATGTGTGCTCACAGGTGCCTCACACCTACGCTCTCCCTGTGTTGCTAAGGCTGGTGCAGCTCCATGTTTGTTAGCAACCATCAGAAATTTTCCCAAAAAAGGTCCTTTAACAGAAGAACTCTGAAAGTGAAGGCTACTTATCTCTGCTGTCTGGTAGAAAAGGTGCAAAGCTGCCATTAGCAAGTGGCCAGCTCCAAGGCTTGGGTTTCTCAGACCTTTCCCATTTGCTTTTGCACTCTGGACCTTGGTATTTTAATGGTATCTATGTCATGAAAATTGCACCATCCTGCTGTGTGAATATTCATCACATCAGTGTTCTTGTCAGAGCCAAGGTGAGTTCAGTAAATAGTCTGTGTCAGAAGAACCATTATCAGAGACAGTACAAATGTGATACTGAGTGTCTGGAACTTAATGAGGTGCTCTGGGTTTTTCCCTCTGTATTTTGTTGCAAAATTGAGGTAGTTCCTTACTGTCTGTGCTTCCAGCCTGATTTCCACACTGTGCAGCCTGACCCCCTGCCCATCCACTGCCTCCTTTTCCTCCCAGAAAAAGCTTTTGGCCAATTTTCAGCTAAATTCATCAAATCACAGAGAGAACAAATTCTTACAGCTTTTATGCAAACTGGTGACTGGATAGCAGAGCAAACCCAGAATTAATCCCCCAGTGAGAGTGAAATAGGCCAAATTTAGAAATCAGCCACTGTTTGTAGCTCCCAGCCAGCCAATAAACAAGTTTGGAGTGGTGACCCAGCTCTTGCTTCTGCTGCCTCTTGCTCTGCCAAGCACGAGGGAGTCGTGGGAGGGAGGGAGATGCTGGCTTTGGGACAGGGAGAGGACATTGCCCTGGGAATTAAAGTTCAGGTCTGGAGGGCACAGAGCTGCAGGGAACCAGGCCTCGTTCCTTGTGGTGCATGTGGAATAACTTGTTTTGATAAGTGGTTCAGAGGCCTTAGAAAAATCAATAATAGTAACAGTGCTCCCTAGCAACCCTGCAAAAACAAAGCAGTGTGTGCAGCCTGTTTTCATCAGCAACAGGATCTGCTGCAGTGCAGCTCCAGGTTCCAGGCTGAGCCTTTCCTGGGTCCCCAGCAGGCAGAGAGCGGGGTAGGACACTGGCCCTGAGTGGTGGAGCCCAATCCTGCATTCCTTGCACTGAGGAGCTCATGGAAGAATTGGGTGTGTGGAGAATTCTGCCTTCAGGTTTTGTGCGAGTTGAGAGCTGAGCAGCGACGGCAGTCGTGTGTGAACATGAGACAGCTCTAAAGCTCCTCTGTTTCCCTGCCTGCCTTGTACTTTGTCTGTGGAGTACAAAGGATGCAGGAACTTAATCCCACATGAAAGTGTTTCTTATATAATAATTACTGTGAGGGTGCCCAGGAAATGCTCTAGTTAGAATCCAGCACAGGTTGCTTCTCTGAGCACAGGGCTCTCAAAATCCTTCTCCCTCAGCCTAAAACCTTCTCAGTGGCCTTTGCTAAGAGGAAGATTTATCAATTTAGCAGAGTTTAGAGAGGCTGAGGAGCAGGTTTTGCTGATGAACCATGCACGGTGCAGGGGGAGAAGGGTCAGAACCCCTGTGCAGGGTTGGGTTTGTGCTGGGGTGGGAGCAGCAGCCCTTTGTGCATCCAGCAGGGCTGAGATGCTCTGACATCTCCACTGTAAACAGCCCTCACCATTTCTGTGTCCTGGCATTTGTGTCTGTCCCACGTAGGGGTGAGGTTAATGCCAGTTTGTGTCTGCTCAGGTGACAAGCAGCACAGAAGTGTCATTGTCCTCCTTTCCATCCTCCTGAGCTCAGGTCACTGCTGGCTGACTGCAGAGACACCCCCTGCCCTTCCCCAGGGAACAGGCTCACTGCTTTTAGCTCCTCTCTGGAAAATGAGCACAGCAAAAGCCCCTCCTGCATGGAGGACAGGCCCCAGCACACAGAGAGAGCTGCAGAAGGTGCTGAGCTGGATCCATCCCTCAGAGGTTCCCATGGAATTTGGGAGCATGAGGAGAAAGGCAGAGCTCCAGGATGGGAGCACTGAGGCTGCAAACCAGGAGCTCTCCCTGTGCTGCCATGGCAAAGGTGACAAACACATGTGGGTGATGACTTGGTGTTAGGGACTGTCATGGTTAAAATGTTGTAAATCTGATTAACTGGGTTTGATGGGAGGCAAACCATTTATATTTCTATTACTCACCTGTGGCTGGGCCTCCTGGACCCTCAGTGCACATTTCTAGGTCTGTCCCAGCCCTGGTTCAGTGCCTGGGGAACTCTGCAGCACCACAGGGTCACCCAAACCTGTGCTTCCACCTCCCCTCTGCTCCAGCCTGGCCACACCACCTTAATGCTGGAGCAGGGGAAGTTTCCCAGGTCTGACACTGACTGCACATGCTGCCTTCAGAGGGAGGGTGTTCATATTTACTATTTACTCACTTTTGTAAAGACCTCTGGGATCCCTGAACAGATCTGGGTGAAGCACATGAGGCTTCTTTTTTGGCTGAGCTTTATCCGGATCCAAAGGCTGTTAGCAGAGTGGAACAGAATTGAACAACACACAGAACAGACCTAGAAATAGAGTTCAAATGTGCTGAGTGGGTTCCCCAGTGGGTCACTGAGGGTCCCTGGAGCTGTAAACCCTGCAAACCCCAGCGGGACCTGGCAGTCCATATAAGGCTGTGGTGTCACAGCATGCCTATGTGCCACTGTCACCCTGCAGTGGGCAGCTCTGGAAGCTCCTCCAGCAGGCAGATTCCCAAGGGGAGGCATCCCCAGGACTCTCTCCAAAACAGGCAGCGGGAACAGAAAGTTCAGCGCCAGCTCTGCAGTGTCCTTGAGTGCCCTCCCTCTGGCCCAGCCTGAGCTCCTGCAGCTTAACCCATCCCAGCAAACATTCCCTTCTCCATCTCCACCTCCTCAGCCTCTGCTCCAGCCCCATTTCCTCGGTGCCTTTTGAGATCCCCCTTTCCTGAGAGGGCTCTGGATCCGAGGCACGAACCGCGGCTCTCTCTCATTTCGCTCCCTCAGTTGCTTTGTCATGCAAAGCATTTGGGACAGTGTGCTTGTAAGATGTGATTAAAAATAGTGTTTGAACTCTCTTGGCATACAGGACTATTAATCCCTGCTGAAGCTTGGGGAGGAGGGAGGGAGGGTGGATTTGAAGGTGAGGATATATTCCAGTTCAAAAGTACATAAAGATAATTTGCATTTTAAAGTATTTTTTGCCTTTCTGGAGTAACAAGGTGCTGTTTTTTCCATTACTTCATGCAGTATTTGTATTTGCCATTGTTAAAATGAAGACAATTTGGCTCTTGGGGTGAAGATTTCTAGGTCTGTCTCCTTAGTGATCCCTGCATCAGGCTGAGACAGAAACTTGGAGTCTGAGAGCTGATTGTATCAATAGTTAGTGCAGTTGCAGATATTGGGGAATGCTGCTTAATGCAGAGTTTCAAATGAGCAAACAGGAACCTCTGTATTCATTCAGGAGCTCCATGTGTCTGGTTTGGGAATGCTAAGTGTGTGTAAAAGTGGAAAGCTGCCACTTGAAGCAATATCTGGCTGCACATCCCAAGAACGCCTTGCACACCCTGTTGCCACCCAAAACTGTGGGCACCAATCTTGCTGGAATTAGGCTGGTTCCTGCTCTCTGCTGCTGACAGCAATAAAGGATGAAGCAGAGGGCAGCCTACAGTTGGATTTTTATTTTTTCTTCTCCAGGGAATTGGGTTCTTAGGGCTGGCAAGCTGCACACAAAGTCCTTCTGTGCCAGGGTGTGATGGGCCAGGCAGGCAGGCAGAGCTCTTTGCTGCCATGCTGCTCCCAGGGTACAAAGGAAAAGATTTGAGGGGAACTTTTTAAAAGGGGTTATCCCACAGGTGCATTTGGCCTAGTGCTGAAATCTAAAATACAGGGAATTCTCAGAACTTTGAGCCTGTAAGCCAAAGCTTGGATTTAAACACAAGATTTGATCTGAAACATTGGAAAAAGCTTCCAAACTGAGGTGCTAGAAGCAAGAATGTGGATTTATAGTTTAAAGCAATTAAATTAAGAAGAAGAAAGTTTAAAGTTTTAGAGTTTAAGATATAGAAAAAATAAAAATAGTTACCAAGATAAACAAGGAGTTTAGAACGCAGTGCTGTAGGTTTGTGTGTCACAACATAATTAACTAAGAAAGCTTACACTGTAACATGAATCCATAAAATGAAATATTTAAAGATTAGATCAAAAACATAAATATCCTTGTTGGCAGTGTTTTATTAGTCAATAAATCCTTAAAAGGTCTTGTAACTAGGGGTCCTGTGACCTCCTGAGCTATGCAGTAAAGATGTGAGCCCAGCTCACCCTTCCTGCCTATGTAGAAGATAAGAAAAATAATCTAAAAACTCAGAAGTCCCATCTCTAACTCATTCAAAATTCCTTCAGAAATCCCCATAGCCCAGGGAGGAGCCTCTAAAGCGACAAGAAACAACACAGAGGGGGGAAATGAGAACAATTAAAAAGATGAACCTGCTTGACCCTAATTTTGCAAATCTCTAGCTGTCAAAGAACGTACCTCGACTAATTATGTTTGGATGTGAAATTATAGAATCATTATAGCTGTGATTACACAGGTCCCCCAGCTCTTGCCTGCCCTGGTGTCTGGGTGTGTGTGCTTTCTAGTGTGATCTTTCATTTTAGATTTGCTTTCTTGTTTTAGCTGTCCAGTTTTCCAGAAATAGGCCCCCAAAAAAGAAATAGCTGCATCCCACGTCTGAAATGTGCAATTCTCAGCTCTCCTCCCTCCTCCCTCCTTTCTCCCTGTCTCCTTTTGGCCTTTGGAGACCAGAGTCACTGCTGTAGCTGGGCAATTATGCTCAAAGCTGAGGACTGCACTGAACTTGGCCAAAAGCTGCTGAAGCAAGGGCAGCACTTTGGCTGTGAACCTGAGGTGTGGAAGTGCAGTCACTGCCCTGTCAGGTGCTCTCAGGGTAAGAGCAGGGCGGCTGAATTGCAAATATTAATCTAATATGAATGTTGGGGGGCTGAGAAACCGAGTTGAGGGAGCAAATTAAGTGTAGCCTCTCTGATGCAAAATATGTCTTTGGTTCCAGGATAAGGTCTGAGGTATTTTTCAAGATTTCTGGTTGTTTCTGAAAAAAAGTTTCCAGTTTTTCCAGTTTGTCCAGCTCAAGATATACCCCCTCTTGTGTTATTTTCGCTCTGTAACCCAGCTCCTGGCAATGTCCACCCTCCTCTTCACCAGGTTGCTGAGATGCCCTGCACAATACCAGAATAATTCAGGAATCCAAACCTTTATCGGGGACCTTGCTCTGAGAAATCAATATGAGCTGCCATCCCCACAGAGCTCTGCAAAAAGCCCTTGCCTGCAGCTCTGATCACCAGGAACAGCTCTGCAGGAGCAAATTAATGGGCACAGCCTTGCTCTTGTCATTCTGAGCCTCCTCATCCCCACTCAGAGAGGACAGTGGAGCGAGGCAAAGCCTCAGGACACGGGATCTGCAAGCCCTGTCCTTGCAGCTCCCCAATAACAAACCAACTTTCTGCATCTGCAACAGAACAGTTGGGGGGGAAAAAAAAAGCAAACAAAACAAGGCTCTGCTGCAAAATGCCACTCCCAAAATAGATTTGGGAGAGATTATTACATGAAGCAGCGAAGGGAGGGAAGGATGATTCAGAAAATAGCTTGAAACAGTCTTTTAAGCAGCTTGGGATTGTGTGGTAAATAATGCAGGAAGGAAGGGAAACTGCAGACTCTAAATGGATGCGCTGGAAGGTCTCATCAGCACCTGAAATGCCTTTGGAAACCTTCCAGCAGCAAGGAAACACATCACAGGCATAACCAGGTATTCTACAGCCCCCTTGGCCTCCCTGAATCCCTGGAGAAATGGGAATTTCTGAGGATTTAGGGGCAGTGGGTCTGAGCTTGGGCTTGAGGGACACCCTGAGCTCCAGCCCTCAGCAAGTGCCAGGGCTCTGTGTGCAGTTCCTGCTGCAGGGAGCACCGAGGGGACAGGGCAGGGTTTGGGAGGAGCTCAGTCCCATGACAGAGCAGGACCCTCCACAGCTCCCCTGCCCTCCCTGGCATTCCCAGGAATTCCCTTTGTGGGTTGGCTGCTGGTCTCACCCTGCTCCACGACAGCAACTGGTGCCCAAAGTTTCTCCTCTGCCACCAGGAATTGCCAGGAGCTTTCCAGAATTTTGCCTTCCTGGCCTCCCAGCTCATATCCGTGCCCCAGAATGATGTGATCTGGCAGCACTAAATGAGTTATGTGAGCTGATGGAGAGCAGGTATCCTGTACTGTAACCCCCTCCTGCACATTGCTGTTTCTGCCTCCTCTGTTGGATGTTTTAGACTGTTTTCCTCTTAAAAAATAATAATTATGGTGATTAATTAAAAAAAACGACCCACAAACAAACCCTGATCTTTAATCAGGGAGGAGATGAGGACCTAGAGGGTGTTGTGTGATAAGGACACAGCAGGGCTGTGTGCCCCTGACCCCTTATCACCCAGCACAGCCACTGTAACACAAAATCACCCTTCACTTGCATGACAAAACTGCTAAAAAGCAGCTCAAACTTTCCTCCCAAGGCCACTTTGTCCTTGGTTTGCCCCCTTCTAGAACGTGGCTTGTAGGCAGTGCCTGCCTGGGCCTGGGGACCTGCTGTGCTGCTTCCCAGAAGGAATTTGTGCTCGTTACAGAAAATGGGCAGCAGATTATTGCATGGATGTATATCCTGCATCCTGACAAGTGTTTATGGAAGCAGGCTGCGTGCTCCATCATCGTGCCAAGCACACACTTGCAAATGTATCCTCACTGAGACATTAATGTGTGTCAATGCGTGTGCAGCAGCAGCAGTGTTTGCATGCTTAATCGGGCACGTGGCCTTTGTTAATTAGACAGTCAGTTAATGCTTTATGTCTGTGGGGCTGCATGGGCAATCATTTGCCCAGAACCTCATTAATTTTACTGGCTGCCCCTCCTGTTGGAGTTCACAAATCAAGCTGAGCATGCACACAAATCCCTTTGAGTAGGTTTCTCTAATAAAGCAAATCAGAGGGAACTCTCAAAGAATACTGAAAACAGCAGAGCTGCAAGGGCCAACCTGGTGATTTTGCAAGTGGCTTTGTGCTCTCCAATGGGAGCTGCAAAGATCAGCTGAGAATTCCCCTTTGCAGCCAGGGGCAAGCAGGACTCTCCCGACTTTTAGTTATTTGCTGTGTATACCCACCAAATACACCTGAATACAAATGTGTGGTTGTTGTCCCTGTGAATTTTGGTATGTTCTTGGTGTAGATGTCTCCCCTGAGGTCTCTGCCTGCAGGATGCAGCATCTGCCAATTGCCAACTGAAGGAACAGCCCGAGTTCACAGATTTACCCTGTACAAGGGCAGGTTGCTTCCACAGGCTCATTCCCAGCCCAGGAGAAAGGAAAGCAGCCAAGGGCCTCAGTTGAGAGTGAAATTAGAGAAATAACATTATCACTCAGTGTCCTAGACTGAGGTCAAGGGCAGCAATGAGGCCCCTGGGACTGGTGGTGACTGAGGACATTTACAAGGATCTATTTTCCTTCTTAGTGATCTGTGCAGCAGAGGGCTGAGAGATTCTTGTGTTGTCCCAGCTCCAAGGCAATGAGCATCACTGAAACGCAGCCTAGCACTGACCCCAGGGTGGGATCCTCAGCCCCACAGCCTGCAGTGCAGAGGATTTCACTCAGGATCTTCTGGCCATCGTTCTGTGTTATTGCTACACCAAAGAGCCTCTTGTATGGACAGGAAGGTGACGATGCCTCAGGAGGAGCAGCCTCTCTTGCCCTCCTCACTTCTCTGAGCTGCTCTGCTGCATCACCCAGGGCTCTTGGCAGAGGCACAGCAGAGTTGTGACTGTGCTTTTGCCATCTGCACTGCAGTGCCCATTATGGATGCAGTGCTGAGCAGCTCATTTCACAACTGACTGGCTGTGAGGCTGAGGTTCTTCCTCTCAGCACTCAGACCTGGCTTTGGGGGCTTGGCAAGGGACAAGCTCCACAAGGGCAAAAGCAATGCTCACCTAAACGTGCTCTGGGGCTGTTTTTCTGTAAAGGGCTGACCTACAGCACAGATAGAAACAATTAGAAATGGGTTTGAGCCGCAGCATGTGGAAGCGTTGGTGCATGTTTCAGCCACATTCCTAAACTGAAATGTTTTTCTGGACTAACCCTCTGCTAAAGGAGTTTTATTTCAGTACTGCAAATACTCAAGAATATATGTGGAAATGTGGTAATGACATGGCTCTGTTCCACCTGTATCTCCAAACTGGACCATGTTATTACTGTGCTAAGGGATAACTGATGGAGCAAGGGAGAAGTGCAACTCAGGTCTTAAAACAGAAAGAGGCTATTTTGCCTTTTTTTTATTTTCCCAGCTCTGCTTGCATAAATCTAGACTTAGTTCAGATGTTACAGGAGCTCCAATTGCTTTGGAAAAAAAAACCAGTTGTAGTTGTTGTGAAATAAATGTCTCTCTGGCCTGGCTGGGAGGGCTGGGGTGAGACAGACAGGCTGATGTGCCTTTAGCTGCCCTGAAACAGCTCCACAAGTAATGTTTAATCAAAGCAAGCTGACATTTGTCTATTGAATTGTTATCAGAATTGCTTAGTCATTCATGTGCCATTGTGTTTCAGGAAGGAGAGCAGGGGATTTATTCAGCTTGACATGAGCTGCTCCCAGCCATTAGCATTTCCCCCAGCAGCCAACCCAGATCTTCATTTCCACGAGTCACCTTGGGGCCAGGGGACTGCTGACCCCTCTGCACATGGCTCCTGATTCCAGCCTTTCTGGGAGAGGTTTTCTTTTTTATTCCCCCTCAGCAGGCCAGGTCTCCAGATTTCTGGGAGCAGCTCAGGGGTCTGCCTGCTCTTGGTTCTGTGCCTTCATAAGGAGTCTGAGAGATCTCCAGTAAATATGTCCAGGTCCAGCTTTGCTGTAAGTGAGGCTGGAGGATCAGGAGATTGCTGTGGGATTGCTGGCCAGTTTGGATCAGAACCTTTGCCCCCTCTTCAGCTGGGTCCCAAGAAACAGCCACACTGAATTTTCAGCTGTGTGTGGGAGGAAGAGCAGAGGTGTTGTTTGGCATGAGGAGAGAAGGGATGTTTGGTTTGTGTGTGCGAGGGAGAGACAGACAGACAGACAGGGTGAACGTGTTGCTGAAAGCAGCAGTGAAATCCAGGCAAGGTGTAGCCATAGAAACACCCTGTGCTTGGTAGTAATGGCTCACAGCAGCACAGCCCATTCCTTCAGCCTGTGGGAACCAGAATATTTTGGCAATTTTTAGCTCTGTCCTTGCGTGCATCTGCCCAGGGCGTGCACAAGCACCATTTACACGTGACTGTGGCAAACACACAAGTGGCCATGGGCACAGAAATCCCTGCCTAGTGGTGCCATGGGCACAGAAATCCCTGCCAGTGGCATGGTGCTGCTGAAAGGAAGACACCTTGGAAGGCTGGAGCGGAGGCCTGGGCTTTTTCTGAAAGGCAGCAGAGCAATGGCCAAGGGATGTGCAGGTGGAGCAGGTAGGGAGGGGAGGTCACAGCTCAGCATTACCCAAAAGCGTCTTTTCCCCTCTGGAAGCTGAACAGGAGCATGGAAAGAGCCTCCTGAGCAGGCAGAGGATCCTTGCCTGGGTGGGCACAGGGTGGGCCATGGGTGTTCTCTGTGGCTGTGGGTTTAGGCTCGGTTTCAGCTGATCTCAGTCCCTGCTGTTGGGTCATGTGTTCCCTCCGGTGCCAAAATCAGCTCTCGAGCGATCTGCCAGATTAGGAATCTGATCCTTCTGAAAACTAACCCAGCAGAAAGGGAAAAGACAAGCAGACAGTTTCCAGCTGGATCAGTTCCCTGCCTTGGCTGATGCTCATGCCAACAGAAGGACAAAAGGTAGGGACAGGAGCAGGGAGAAAGTGAAAATACCCATTTCCTTGGCAGTTTGAGCTAAAATCAGCTTGCTTACAAAACCACTGCTCCCTGAATCTCTCCTGTCTGCACCAAAAAAACCCAGGAGCTGGAGTGAGGAGCACAGGGAGCTGGTGAAACACTGCTGTGCTTGCTGGGTGTTCAGGGAATATTGGGAGAGAATGCTGGGCAGTAATACTGCAATCCCTCAACTCCAATTTTAGGCACAGATTGCACGAAGCTTATTAGTTAAGAGGTCAATGTCCATGAATCTCCACAGCCCAGCATTCCCAGCAGGTCTGGAAAGGAGTCAGGGAACTGGAGAATGTCTGTAAATGGGGCTGAAACAATGTTTGGCTGAATCTGGACAAGAGGGAAAGAGAAATTAAAGCACCTCTCACCCAGCACAACACGTGCTTTGGGTTGCATCTTCTGTATTGAAATGGAAAGCTGAAAATCTGGGGTCTTTCTGAGCATATCTTTGTGGGGAAAAATTTCTACTGGAGTTTGATCTTTTTAATTCAGTTCCTGTTTAGACATTGCCATGTCTGCTCTGCTGTGTAGTGAACGTGCCAAATTGATGGGTGTCAGTGCAAATGAAACTGATGTCACATGTGGGTGTCACACAACCAGGAGTGTCCCACAGCCCCAGCTGTGTCACGAGCTGCTGTGCAGGTGCAGCTGAGCTCAGGGGCAGCAGGAGCTGATGGAATCACTGCTCAGAGCATCCCTGCCTCCAGCCTTACCCCGAAACCAGGGCTCCACGTCAGGCTGAGGCTCTCGTGCCTCTGCTGGGTTTCAGCTCCTTTCCCTCGCCCTCTGTTTTTGTTCCTCCCCTCCCTGCCCATTGCAGCCCAAACCCAAAACAATAACTAGAGGAAACCTCTGGCTGCATAGTTCTCATTCCTGAGCTGGGCTGCATATGGCTTTGCTTTGGGTGGGGACCAGCTTGCGCTCCAACTTGGTTTTACTCCTTTTGTTTCCAACCTGAGCAGAGCACGACTGTCCCACTCCCTGACCTCGCTGCATCCACCCTCCCACAGCAGCTGTGGTGGTGAAACCCTCCCAGCCCTGAAATTTGGGAGGCTTTGAGATGGGAGCGTGGGCTGCCTTCAGCCTCAGAGGTGCCAAGCAGAGGCAGGGGTGGGCAGGAGCCACCAAAACCTCTGTGCCTCTGCTCTGAGATGCTTTTCCAGCCCGGAGCAATACCTGGGCACTTACCCCTGTTGTGAGCAGATATTGCTGTGTGTGAGCATTAAAACCATGCCATGTCAAAGCCTTTTGCATTTGTGCTCAGGATGCCCCATGGGTGATCCTGCTTGGGTTAATGGTTTGTGTGAGAAAATAATGGACGTGACCCGGCAGCTCCAGCCTGGGCAAAGCTTCTGTAGGGGAGCTGGGATAATCAGAGATGGGATCTCCTGATTTCAGCCCCTTGGATTTAATGGTAGGTTTTATTTTGCATGGCCTTGCTTTAAAGTAATTTGTGTCTTTGTGCTGCTGTGAAATCAGATTTTCTTTTTTGTGGCGCCGCCAGCTTGGGAGGCGTTTTCTGAGGGAAAGTGCAGAGACAGGACCTCAATTTCTTCTGAGTGACCATACAGCAAATGTGCTGCTTTGAAATGTCACTGCTTCCCCTACCAGGAAAAAAATGAAACAAAACCAGAGTGGATGAAGAAAACAAAAACCAACCAAAAGACCCCAGCACATGGAACTTCAAACTCTGGTATTCTCTTACAAGAAAAGGACAGTGCTCTCAGAAGTTGATGTAAGGGATAATAAAGCTGTGCTTGAAACAGTCAGGCAAGAAGCTCTGATGATTTAGGAGGTGACAGGAAATCCTTTTTCCTGCTGCTGGGAAAAAATATGGAGTGTGAAGCAGATGACTTTGCTTGTGCACCTCTTTGTAACTGGGATGTTGCAGGAACCCCTCTTTGTGCCAGTGGGATTTATTTGGGATGAATCCCCCTCATTGTGTGCTCCCTGGTCACAGCAATGGGCAGAGAGCAGAGGAGACCACCCCACAAGAGGTTTGGTGTGGAAAATGGGAGGTTCTGACCCACCAACCCCTTCTCTTGGTCCCACTGTGACCCAGCTCCAGCCTTCATCCCCTCGTGGAGATGAAGGAGAAGGTTGCTGCAGCCCCCTCGTAAACTGTGAGGGTTTATGGCATTTTGAGGTAAACTGTCACCTAATTTAGGTTTATCTTTGGGTGCTGGTTGTGAGCTGCTCGTCAGACACAGCTCCAGGGCTGGGGTAGATGGAGGCAGCTTTGCTCTGCTCATTCCCCATCTGCCTGCATAGGCCTGGCTGTGTTCTGGCTGTACAGTGTGGCAAATATCAGAACTGCAGCCATCCTGGAGCTGTAGCTACAGTTGAGATTCCCTCTATATTTTTCAGTGCTTTCACACCAGAGTGGGAACTGCAGTAGATTTTCTCTTGCTTTGTTTGTCATATCTATTTCAGCTCTAAGCTAAGACCACAAATTACTGCTTTATGCACAGTGTCTCTGCAGCAGTGGGGCAATATGCAGACCTCATGCAGTCTGGGACTTCTGGGATCCCAGGAAAAGCTGTCCCTGCACACTTCAGCTGGACAGCAGTCTTGGGACAGGGGAGGGTTCAAATGGGCGAGAATTGGTGTGGCTGGAGAGGAGCCCAAGCTCGGGGCAGCTCGAGGATGCTTGACTTTCCAAAGCCCCTGGAAGGGGGAGGTATCACATGGCCCCCTGTCTGGGCTGCTCCTCACAGACCTGCTGCCTGTTGTGGGTGGGCTTGCTCCAAGTCATGCCCTGCCTTGAAGGCACAGGCAGCCACAGAAAGGGTTTGTTATCTCCTGAACCCGAGGCTGCAGTCTGGGCAGGATCCTGTCACGTGAGGCCTTGTGGCAGCTCTTGGGCTGGGAGATGCTCTGGATGCTCTTTTGAACTGAAATAAGTAAGAATCCTATTTTTCTCCCCCTCCAAACAAGCCCATTAATCAATTAAAATCAGTGTGAGCATTCTCAAAATTGGTGAACACATCCTTCATGTTTATGTCTCTTAGGGAAAAATGCATATGGGAAAGGCAGCTCTTTTTTCCTCTCCCTGAAAGGCCCTGAGCTGAGCTGCTTGTGTGCACAAAGGAGAGGCTTTCTGTGTACACAGCAAAGAGCAGCAAACGCTGCCAAAATTTCTGCATCTCAGAATTGAGATGTTGCCTTGCTTTTCCACTGAATTACCCAGAGCTCGTAGGTCTGGGAGGCTTGGGCTGGATGCTTGGTGGGAACAGATGTTCTTCCAAAACTTCCAGCGTGTTTTGTTTTGGATCAAAGCAGGAATAGCATGAGAGCAATCTTTTGTAGTAGCTGGCACCTCCTGGCCCTGGCCCCAGCCACAGTGCAGACAAGAGGCTGATGCTGCAGTGAAGCACAGGGAAGAGCCAGCTGGAATTTTCTGGACCCTGAAAAAAAGGCTTTAAACCATGTTCCAGAGTTTGTACTGGTTCTGCTAGTAATTCTCCACCCTGGCTTTGGTCACTGGGGTTTTTTTTTTTTAAGGAGCAACTGGTTTTTCATGATGGATCTGGCTCACAGTGACTGTACTGCCTTGGACTGAGACCGTGGGGTGTATTTTGGGATTGAGCTCAACGTGGTGAGTGCATCCCTTTGTTCCAAATTATGTTTTGGAGAAATATCACTGCTGGTTGTGCTGCTTGAGCCTGGTTGCCCAGAGTCCTTTTCTGCACCCACACATGCAGCTCTTCTCCTCTATCTCATTCCCAGCTGGTGCCAGGAGCACAAAGCTTTGGGGTGTTTCAGGGCAGTGGGTAACCAACAGCTCTGCTGGGGAGACACTGCTGGAAAAACTCCCCTTTAGGAGGACAGAGGTTATTGAAAATGCTGCACAAGTGAACAAATGCAAACCACAAACCACAGCCCTTCTCTGGGGAAAGCTGCTGAGGGACACACCTGAGTGCTGGTATGGGAGGCAGCTCCATCCCCTGAGCTTGTTTCTGCTCTTTTCCTGTTCTTATTCTGGGTGTTTCCACACATTTACTGGGATGCTCCCTGCACAGGGCATCAGCTGAGGAAGGAACATCATGAGCACAGGAACCAGCACGTGGCACCACCCCTGCCTTTGATGTGTTCCTTTGATGTGCCAAGGTGCTCTGTCACCTGCCCTTTTGCTGCTTGGCCAGGGAAGAGCTTTTTCCTTTCCCCTTTTAGCTCCATTTTCTAAGCACAGTGAATCCATCACATTCATTTGTGTTGGTCCACCACATCTGCCAGTTACTCAGGGAATTCTGTATCTTCAACTCTCCTGATTTATGAGCTGAGAAAGGCTGCCCCTCTGCTGGGCACAGCACAGTCTTCTGGAAATATAATGATGGTAATCACCATAACCAATAAAATACAGCCAACCACGATTTGGGTGTAAGGAACCTTTCAAGCAGCAGCCGGGGGTATCTCCACATTTTAATCTCCAAGCAACATTCCTGATTACAGCAAGATGAAGCCCAGGATGGGCTGCCAGCTCCTTGGAAACTTGGAAATGCTCTTTTTCCTTGTTCACTTTGGTTTCTGCACTGCTGCAGATTGGCTTTAGAGCTTAGCTAGAAATTGCTTTATTGGTGTGAGCTGTAATGACTGTTGTGTAAACATCCCCACATTGGGGCCTTTTCTCATGAGATTTTGATGATTCCAGCAAACCTGCTTTACCTTTATGCAGCACAGTGTTTGTCCTGCCCTCTGGGTTTTCCTCAGAGCCAGTGGGATATCCTCATCAGGCCAGGATATGTTTCACACCAGCCAAGTGATTTTACCAGCCTACCAAAAAGACATCACTGCTGGTCTTTTTCCCCCTGTATTTTTTTTTTTTTTCTTTTTTATTGCAAATATATCCACGTGGCTGAGCTAGTTTCCTGCTGGCAGGTGCAGGGATCTCCATTCAATTCTCTGAGCCCCAAAAGCCTCTTCCCTGTGCTGGTGGCCGAGCTGGCCGTGCCTCCAGCTGCTCCCAGGGGCCCTTGGCACAGGGACACGGGACAATCCTTCCACTCCTGCCATGCCCATTCCAGCCCTGCTCCATCTGCTCGGGGACCACGAGCTGCTGCTCCTCACCAGAGGGGAGGTGGAGGCTGCTCATCCCAGCAGCTTTTCCCCTCTCCCCTTTGTTCGTGCAGGGAGCTCCGTGCAGCCCAGCTCCCATTAGCGGGAGCTGGCACAAATTAAAAACAAATTTAGCCCCGGTGTCTGTGTTCACAGAGAATTTCACCCCGGCTGATTATTTTTATGGCTTGTTGACAAAACGGGAACGTGTGTGCGGGGAGCCTCTTGCAGGTCCCTGGAAAATGCCAAATGAGTCACTTTGGGAAGGCTGAAACACATCCCTCCACATGGAGCACGCACACATGGGGCGGGAATGGAGGCACGCACGTTTGTCTCCGTAAATGATTTTCTTTTTGGTTTTTTTTGCCTTTTTCCCTTTTCTGGCGTGTGTGCTCTCGCTGCTTTGTGGTGATAGCTGCATCTGCTGCTGCAGGCTCGGCAGCGTGGCCCCCTGGCCCCCTCCCCGAGTTGCCAGGCAGCGGCTGATGGCTGCGGCGCCCATGGGGAGCCCATTACTCAACTCCTCGTGCGCGCTCGCCACCGCGCGCGTTCTGCCGATGATATTTACGGCCGCAGCTGCTAAAACGGTGTTTGCAAATTTATGCTGATTTGATTAGCTAGTTTAGTCATCATAGCTTCTAAGAGCAGGATCTGGCCATAAAATTGCTTTCTGCTCCGTGTGACTCGCTAATGGGGTGTCACATGAGAGCACGAGCCCGGGCGCCGAGCAAGGGCTGCAGGAGACCATATGGTACCTCAGAGTCCCCTCCACCACCTCCAGAAAACATTTTACCCTCTGCAACAGCACCGTGGGCACGGGATTATCAGCTCTGTTGAGCCATGTTCATCCACCTTAATGATGTACCAGTGGGTTTGCAGGGCTTGGGATAAAACCAGCCCTCAGTTGGTCACTGAGTGCACATTTTCTTACCCTGTGTCATCTTTTGTCCCCTGGGCTGCTCAGAGGCTTCTCTGCCACTCACAGAGGTGCTTGGAGCACGTGGATTTTTGTATCCTGGCTGCCCCTTGATTGAGAAATGCCATCCCCAGTCCTGCTCTGAACCTCCACTTGAGGCCTGTGCGTGATGGATTTGGGCACGGCTCACCATCTGCCATTATCTGTGGGTGATGGAGCTTTCTTTGCGTCAGCCACGACAGAAATAAACTCACTCCACCTTAAAATTCAGCTCGCTGCCATTTAAAAGAAAGAAAGAAAGAAAAAAAAGGCTAAAACCTTGTTTTCCTCCAGAGAGATTTCTAAATTACTACCAATACTATAGATATGTTTGAACCATCTGTGTAATTCTGAAGTCTCTCTGGGTGAAGAGGAAGCATTCCTTTCATACAATAAGTGCTACCTAAGGTGTGCTCTTAATATTTTCAGGGTTATTTTTGCACTGGTAACATTCATTCCGCCTTTCCTTAAAGCGGTTTTTGACCTGGGAGGCGAGGCTGTGGTGGATCTGGAGACACATCCTCCAGCTGAACTCCCTCCTTTTCCCAGTGCCTCCCACTTACTGCTTCCCAGCCACTGCTACCATTTCAAAGGATCCTTTCAGAGGCAGTTTCCTCACTTTCTTCACCATGACTCTTTTTTAGGGCTTTTCAGACAAGTGCACTCACACACTGCTGTGCCTCGGGTTTTTTCCTTGGTTTCTTTGAGCTTGTCTTTCTCTTCCCCTGATCCCCCAGGCCTTTCAATTACTTTTTAATGTTCTTCTGGCCTTCTTCCTGAAAAGTTCTGTGAACATTACCTTGCCTGTGGCCCTATCCAGGCAGGCTTTGAGCAGGCTATAAAGCACTTGCTCATCTGGGATGTTGAAACTGGAGTCTCTCTGTCAAACATCCATAGCACTGGACCTTCTGCTCCTCCCAGGTGCACTGTAAATGGAAGGGGACTAAGTTCAGCATCAGGTTATGTGGATCTTGGCTCCCCTGCCATCATTCCAAAGGGGGAAATAGGTCCTGTGTGATGGGTAAAGAGGGGAGGTGGTGGCTGGGTGGAGCTGGTCCCAGGTCTCCATTAGGGGAGCAGTGGGGAATGGTGGAGGTCGAGGAGAGCAATTTAAATTTCAGGAGAGGTTGGCAGACCTAGCAGAGCTAGCATCTGTAGAGGACATGAGTTCATTAGCAGTTAATATTTGTGTTTAGGACTGTTCTGAAGAGAATCAGCTTGTCCAAACCACTTACTCCAAGCTGCAAAGTTCCTCTCCTGGGACCTGTGCAGCAGTACCTTAATCATTTATAGAGAAGCCCCGTTGGATTCCTTAATTTTGTTCTATTTCAACCAAACGTTTTGTTGTTTTTGTGCCATGAGGATTTAACACCTTCATCAGGGCTTTGCGTTTCCTGCCTTGAACCTCAAGCTGAGGGTAGAGGGCAGATTTTGGAGAAACGTGCCCAGATTTGTACCAGGTTTTGATGGCGCTTATCCCTCCTGCACAGATTGTTTGCCCATATGAAGCAATTCCCCGCCTTGCCCACATTAACATTTCCTGATGAGCCAGTGTGTTAATTTTGTGCTCCATGGCTCTCTGCTCACGGGCTTCTGCTGGCAGAGCGGCTGCCTCCCCTTCTGTTAGACCACGCCGTGCTACCCTGCCCTCAGCTCTCATCAGCCTCTGCTGGCTTTGGGAATCCATCCCCCCTTCCCCTCTGAGGCAGCAGCACATTCTCCCCCCCCCCCCCCCCAGATTTTATCCAAGAGGAGCCTTTTGTATCCCCATCTCTTTAATTAAACAGAAAGCCCTGACTCGATCGAGACATAAAAGGCATGGCACAGAAGCTCCCTGGCAAACCATCAAGCAGCGTCCCCCATCTGAGCTGATAAACTCAAGGAGAAGCTGCCCTTTCAAGCCTCTGGAAGACTAAATACCAAGCCAAGATGTGATACTGCAAGGCCACGATAAGAAAGGGACTAAATCAAGAGTGCTGATTGCGAGGGAGGAATAAAGGGAGAGAGGGAGCCCCGTGTGTGCACCTTTTATATAAAAATCCTCGCAGGGAATCAGGTGGGAGCAACAGCTCTTCCCCATCCTGGCACGAGCTCTGCTTCCCATCCCAGATCTGCTGTATTAGCAGGGATGGAAGGAGCCAGCAGGGGGAAATGCCAGGGAAGAGATGCACTCAATTAAAAATAGAGAGAAAGTCCCCAAAGCTCTGACACGGTTTTGTCAGACAGGACTTGCAACAGATGATTCCTGTGAGGATTTCTCGCTCTTGGGAAACGCTTTGCGGTTTGTCATCGCCGGGGAACGGGCAGCAGGAAAGGCACAGAGAGAACAGAACAGGCCCAGGGGGAGAGGGTGTTAAAAGAGCCACAGCTGAAAAATCAACATGGAAATTACATTAGAAATGTTTGCTCTGGCTGTTGGCAACCCGGACATTGCGACAGTCGGAGGCAGGAAGTGAAACTGTCTCTCCACAGCCAATTCCAGCAGCTCAAATCCTGTGCTCCAGCCCTTCTTCCCCTCAAAATCAGGGGGACAGTGCAAGAATCTCCTCCCTCCCCTCAGACAAAGATGCTCTGGGTCTCCTGAGCTCTGCAAGCAGGAGGACTATGTTCTTCTTATAGAGAAAATGTGAAGTGCTGCAGTTGTTTTCCCTTGATTCCCAGAGCTGGTGCTTTAAGAAACATCCCTCCCACCCACCTGCCCCTTCCCTGCACCTAAAATGTCACGAGTGTTCCAGTAAACCCACAGGGATTGACAAAATCGCTGCACAGCAGCGGCTCTGTGATACCATGGTGATGGTTGCTACTGAAAATCCTTCACTGGGTGGGAGCAGAGCCGTGCCCGAGCGAACAGCCCGGCTGCCGCCTGCTAAATTTAGATTTTCCACCTCTGGTTCTTCCCCCTGCCCTGGTTTAGGAGAGCTCTCAGTAACAGCAGCTTCTGCTCGCTGCTGAATGCTTCAGCAAAGGGGCCAAATGTGTTGTCAAAAAGCCAAGGAGCCACAATCAATATTTCAGTGGCTCTGCTCTCACTGGGCCCAGGTGAAGCCAGGAGCTTTTCCTGCTGCCTGCTCTAGGGTCCCTCTTCCCCTAGAGCTTGCCTCTCAGTTTCTGTGGGGCAAGCCAGAATTTCCCTCTAAAAACCACCTCAGGATAACCAATGCACACTGACACAGGCCTGCTCCATCACCCAGTTACACCACAGGGCTGTGTTTGATCCCCATAAGAGAACAGGTCTGTACCTCCAACATCCCTCCCTCTCCTTGTAGTAATTTTGCTTTGCCTATTGTGCCTATGTGAAAATGCTGAACTTCAGCAAAATCCACTTTTGTATTATTTTATACAACAACGCAGTGACTTGATGATTCCATTTTTGGATCACTTCATTCAAGCTGCTTTTCCTCAGCTTCTCTATGCAGATGCTGTCTCCTCTGTCTGGGTAATGACAAGCTTTTAGTGAAAAGTATGTCTGAAAGATGCCATTATGCTCCATATTCTTTGCAGTGCATCAGGACATCTTGTTACAGCAGCCTTGTTTCTTATTAACACTCGACTTAAGCCATCCAGACTGCCGTGCTGGGGGAAATGAGGGGGCTGTTATTTATTCTGACCTATTTGTCTATTAGTTGCAATGACTATCTGGGAATGCATGGGAAGAAGAAAGCTTCAGATCTTCCTCTGCAGACATGTTGGAGCAGCTCGCTCTTATCAGATCAGCAGAGCTCAGACAGAGAGATAGGGCTGCTTTGCTCTCGGCTTTTTGCATATCCTAATGAATCTCATTTGCTCAGCCCCCAAGGCAGGTCATCAAACGAGTCTGTCCTGCTGCCCAAACCTCAGAGGGATCCGGGGGTGAGGATGGTAAATCCAGGGATGGCAGCAGGGAGCTGGGCTGGCACCAAAGGCCAGGCTGGGCACTGGGGCTCTGGTCAGTGGGGCGAGTCAGCCAGGGCTGTGTGTGCACACAGCTCTGGGTACCTGCCCAGGAACAGGGCTGGGCTTTGTCTGCCTCCTGCAACAGCTGTTTCATTCCTGAAAGCTCTGCTTTAAAGTTTTTAAAAGGAAAAACCCCTTCTTCCTTTACATTTGCTGGTGCTTTGCAGGATGTAAAGCATGGACAAGATGGCAGATCAGACTTTGGAGGCAGACAGGCGGCTTGGCAGGATTTGTGCCACACTTCCAGAGCTTGAACAAGCATTATGTTAATGTCCTGAACTTCCAGGAGATGTTATCAGGGTCCTCACTTCATGTACAGCAGGGCAGGATCCTGCTGGGCACCACTGTGGGTCACACCTTTGGATTTTCCTCACCCCTCCTGGTGCTGAGCACACTTCACCCTCAGGGAGTTGCTGTCTCTTGGCTCATCTCGGTTTTTCCAGCCCCCTGACATGTTCCAAAAGCACAAAGGTTATTAAACTCTCCAGCTCCATGGTTGCCCATTTTCTGAGAGTCCACCTCCAGGCACACACAGGCCCTGGGGAAGCCAGCAGCTCATTTTTCAGGGGTCGTGGCTTATATCAAACAGCTCTTGAGTTGTTTTCTATTTTTAAGCATGTCGAAACTGCCTGTGAACCACAGAGCTCGTGGGGCATTTGGGCTCTCTGTGCCAGCTCTGTGCCAAGTCCAAGCCCAGTCAATCAATGTCATTTTCATAGAAAAGGAAGAAAAAAGTCCCATCTTGGAGTCTGTCAGCTCCCTTAACCACTTTTCAACTACCTGCACACCAAATGCATTCTGCCATTCTGATTCTTGTTGATAACTTTAGGCTCGTTTTTTATGCTGCTTTCAAAGTTCACAGGAAATCTATTGATATCAGAGATGTGCCATCCCTTTATTGGGTGCTCTGGGAAATGTCTGAGGACAGCAAGCACCTGAATTCCCCTGTAACTCCCCAGAGATTTATGTGCCAGGGTAATGAGAATGAACATTGAGTAGCAAAGGGACACCAGAGATGTATAGCTCTGCCTATAGGTTTGGAAGAGGATGACCTTTGCATTCCTGGCTTGTGCTTTGAATAGGTGCATGAGGAGAAAATAACTGAGGAGCTGCACAGCCAGAACACAGCAATGTGAAAGTGAACAGTGTGGGCTGAAAGTGAAGCAGACATTTATTTATCAGCTTAGATGGGAGGTGGCTGAGGATGGTTTGGTGCAGCTTCTGGGACTGACTTCCATGTGAACAGGGAACGAGCAGGGGGTGTTTTGGGCTGGGCCTTCAGTCCTGGCCCCCTTGAGGACCCTCAGGGTGTGCTGTGAAATTCCAGGAGCAATGCAGGCTTGCAGCACGCTAGGGGTGAGCTGGGGTGAAGCACTTTGGGGAATCTGACAGCAGATTGAGTTATTTGTCTCAACACAGCTCCTTTCACTCTCCTGATTGTTTTGAGCTCTCAGGTTTGAATGTGGAAGTGCTATCTCAGCTGCATCACTTGCCTTTGTAATGAACTTTCCAGGTGAATGCACGTCCAGGAGAGAGCAGAACTCCTTGTGCATTACAGAGCATTTGTTTTAGTGCAGCACAAGCACTACCCACAGCCTGGAAACCAGAGTCAGCAGAGTGTGAATGATGCCAGGGAGAAGCATTAAAGCCAATTCTGCTACAAGGGGAAGCTGTTGAACCCGAGATACTTTTTTCCATGATATTTAAACATGGAGCATGGTATTTAGGGGAGAACACTGGGCCTTGCTGCCACTTACCACAGCTTTTAAATTGGTTTACAGCTTTCAAACTGGATTCCTGCATTGATGGTATTGCCAGTACACAATCAACTGGCATTTGTATCAGGGACACACTGTATGGGATCTGTCCTGTGCCCTTACACAGACTCCCTCTTTGAACTTCATTTAAAAATGCCTCAGGAGTCCCTTCTGGTTTTCTCACAGCAGCTCTGTGCCTGGGCAGTAGATATCACAAAATATCAGTAGATAGGGGTATAATTTTAGCTCCCTGAGTTGCTTTCCAAGTGGGAAATAGTCTCTGCAAAGCCTGTGTGTAATGAGACATCTGGGTCTTACTCATCTGGGGTCTTGCATGGGCCCTTTTGTGCCGTGGTTCCTTTTTGGGGTGACAAAGCAGAAGTCATCAGTGTCCACTCAATGGAAAGTCCCAGCCCCTCTTGCAGAGGTAGGGAAGGAGATAAACACGGATAACATTCAGGGAGAGAGGCACAGCCCTCCACCCACAGGTACAGGCTGCAGCCTCCACCCACAGGTACCAGCCCCTCAGCAATCAGCCATGCTGCCTTTGTGCTCCCAGCAGATGATGTGGCCATGCATGATTTATGCAGAGCAGAGCTGCCTTTGCCTGCCTGGAAGGTGGCCTTGGTGCCCCTTTCTGTGCTCAACAGCACAAGGCAGGAGTTGCATGAGGGGCTTTTGCACCTCTAGAAATGATCCTGTGGCCACCCTGAGCTCGCTCTGAGGGTTTCTCCACACTGGGGAGAGTGAGAAATGATGCTCACTTCCAAAAATTTAAAAGGTTTATTAAAACCTTATCAAAAATACAACAGAAGACTGAATTAGAGAAAATATTACAGTGTTGGGAGCAGAGGATTTTCCCCACCATGTGCTCATCCACACAATGGAGGTTTCACCTTTTAACCCTTTGTCCCCTCCCAAAGTTCTGTCCATGACTCCTTCTGTGTCCAGTGGTGGAGTTTGATTTTTTACACCTTGATTGGAGGTCAGCTGTTGCCATAGTAACAATCCCACCCTCCCAAATGTCCCAAACCCAGGTCACCCCTGATAACAACATAAGGGGGTAAAACATAACTATAAATCTATAAAACTTCTCTTAACATACATATCAAATATGATATTTGCCTTTTAATTGTGAGACTCAGCCATTGCATTATTATCTATCACAGGAGGATGAGGAGGCAGCCAGTGGCTCTTCAGCCTCCATCCTGCCACTTCCAGGTGCATTTATTCCTTTTTTCCTGCTGGAGGTGTTTGCCTCTGGGCTGTGGCTTGGCTGCTCCTCCCCAGCATCTCCAGAGTTTCAGGCTAAACCTTGGCTGTCACACACTGCCCAAGCAAGGGGCCAGTCCTTCTCCTCATCGAAAGCTCCTCCCATCCTTCCAGGCACACAGCACGTCTGAATTCTGTCACTGCAATGGTGTTACACCATGAACTGTACAGACAGAGCTCACCTGGGCACAGACCCCAGTTCTGCAGCTGAGGGAACAACCCCATTCCCTGGGTGAACACCTCAGAAGCTGTGGACAGCCCTGTCCTCTCCAGCAGCTCCATTTGTGACCAGTTTTGCAGCTCTGTGGGTCTTGAGTATCCTGGAGAAAACAGGAATCACCAGGAGGGAAAACATAAAGGGCTGGACTGGGTGATGTGATAAAGCTTTTGTCTCTCTGACATCATTTATGGATTAGTATTTAGAGGATAATTCAGGGAATGATGGCTTGGACTCGTGGTTAGGGATTTTTGTGCTTTATAAATGGTGAGAATGTTTAAAATACACCTGGGTAATCCTGGCAGGGGTGAACTGGAAGCATTCACACACACACAAGGTACACCTGGGGCAGGTACAGGCTAAATGCTCCCTGAGGAGGGGCCACACATTGTCACCTCACAGCAGGGGACAGGGAGAGAGCCCAAATCACTGGGGTTGAGCTGGTGTGGTGCTGAGTGCCCCCAGCACCCCAACACAGGGAGATTTGGGGGAGCTGAGCTTGGAACAAAGCAGGAGGGATACTGGAGACCTGGAGAGCCACAAGTGCACTCCCAGCTCTGCCCTTCCTGCCTGCCCAGTGAAGGAAACATTTCCCACATCTCCTGTCCCTGTTTTCCTGTTTACTGGGATCCCAAAAAGGGTGCTTGACCTCCCTAGCAGCTGCCAGGCCGTCTCCTCCGCACTTCTCCTCGAGGAATTTCACAAATAGGTGGCTGAGGCAGGCTGGGATCCTGCCTGTGGAGCCAGCAGTGTTGGGCTTGTTGTCTCTACCTGCTGATTTCCTTTGTGTGTGTGTTTGGGGAGGTTGCTTTGGTTTGGATGGCGGTTTTTTGGTTTTGTTTTTTTTTTACACTGCTTAAAAATAAACTCCAATCTGCTGCAAAAGTTGGCATTTCACTCCCACTGGTTGGGTGCTGACACATTCCTGTAGATGGGTTTTGAATTGAGGAATCTGGGGAGCAGGAGGCAGGTTTGGATCAGGCAGAAGAGCCCAGGTTTGGGTGGTGGGTGCTGGAGGGGCCACGCCACCCTGCCCAGCACACAGAGTGTCCTTGTCCTTTGGGACAGCAGGGACCTGCCATGCCAGGCCTCTGGGGGCTGGCTGCATGTGTCACCTGCAGGGATCTGGGGCAGACTGTGACTGCTGTTCTGCAGGAGCAGGAGCTGAAATCAGCTCCAAACCTCTGTGAGTGCCAGGTCAGAGCACGTGTCACAGGCTGGAGCCAAGGGAAGGAAACCTTGAGCCTTCATGGGATGGCAGAGAGCAGCACAGGCTGTCCCACGGGCTGGGGAGGAGTCATGGATGCAGTCAAGGCACAAAGGTGGCAGGAATGAGTGGTCCGGGCTTGCTCTGACCCTCTCAGTGTGACTGTCTCTGGAGATGAAGCAGTGACACGACCTTGTCCTGCTTCTCTGGTAGATACCTGCAGCCTGTGGAGGGCACAGGTGACCTGTGGGATGTGTTTGGGTCAGGGTAGGACACCTGCAGTATCACACAAAGCTCCTGGGGGGAATTTTGGCCCCCAGGCATCCAAAACATCCCTGCAGCAGGCACTGAGCCAGGTTCTCACACCCCCTCGGTGTCCTGGGCTGGAAAAGGGTGGCAGTGACATGCTGGCCACCTTCTGCACCCTCACAGCACAGCCTGGTGGCACTGGGACAGCTTGGCTGAATTGCCAGCTCCTGTGCTCCCTGGGCTGGGATCTCTGCACAGGCAGCTTTGGCCAAGCTCAGCTCCAATGGGCACAGGCACTGGGCTGGCACCAGCACCCCAAAACCCAGGGCAGGAGGGCAGGAGGGGCTGGGGGCAGCCAGCTGCTTGAAAACCACATTGCCATGGCTCTCAGGAGGGCTCAGCCTGGCACAGAATGGGAATGCTGAGTGTGACTGGGTCTGTGCAGCTCGGGGGGCAGCAGGGACAGAGGCTGACACCCCAACGAGGAGCAGGCTTAGCCCAACCCCAAGTGAATGTGCTGACAGGGGGACAGGGATGGCAACTGGAAATGACTGAATCATATCATGCCAATCTGAGCACTGCTGAGAGCTCATGGGGCAGTGTTTGTGAGCAAACACCTCACATGAGGAGCAGCCTGGGCTGGGCATTGTCCCACACAGCACGGGGAGGATTTTGCAGTAGTGAGAGGTGCTGTGTTAACAGCTACAAAACTCAAACTCTTCCATCTGTCCTTAAGGGGGAGTTAAATGTGAGCAACAACAAAAGGCTCCTCTGTGCCATCCCACCCTGGTGCAGGCTGGAAAGGCAGGGAAAGGCAGTCTGTCCCCTGACACATTCCATACGTGGCCCTGGGAAGGAGTGCCAGCCACCAGGACAATAAATGCCAAATGTCACAGTGCTCCTGAGATGGAGACACTTGCCCAATGGAAACTGGCCTGGAGCCAAGCTCATTTAGCATAAGCCATCAAACAGTCATGAATTAATTGTAATCTTTGACAGGTGCAGCAGGAATACTTTTGGAGAGGCTGCTGTTTGCCCTGGGTGCATCTGGAGATCTGTGCCCACGGCGACAGCAGGGAAATGTTGTCACACACTGTGCAAAGCCACCAAACAAACAGAGGTTTCTAGGAAGTGACTTGCATGCTTGAATGGCCTTCTAGCAAGGCATTTGTGGTGCTGCTAAATATATATTTGTATACAATTACCACTCCTAGAGCCCCCATCCTTTGCTGGGCTGCACCTCAGCCACCATCAGTGGCATCCTGCTGAGGGAACTGAGCAAAGTGACTTCAGGTGACACAGGGAGCCAAGGATGAGCCCAGCCCTGGAGCCCAGATGGGAGCTTTAACCACAGAACTCCTTCCTGCTGAGTGTGTCAGCTGCAAATGCAGCACTGAAACTCTCTGCTCTTTCAGGCAGATTTATGGATGGCACACACAGGAATTGTAAACCCCAGTGACAGCAAGATGCAGGAGGTTTAAGTTAATGTTATTGCTGTACATGTCCAAGCAAATGTCTGCACATTGTATTTCTGCTCTTTCAGCCATTTACAGAGTGGTTTTACACCCAGCTCCTCCTGCAGAGGTGTTCAGGGATGTTTTTGGAGAACTTGTGCCTGTGCACAGGCTGTTGATCATAACTTTTGCAGGCAGATCTGAGCTGGGTTGGTTCAGTGCTTGTTGGGAAACCCCCGAGGATATCACAGTGGGCACTCAGAGGATTTCTCTGCAATGAGCAGAGTTTGTGTGGCCACCTGGGAAAACACAGACAGGGACTGATGGAAGGGAAGGGTGAGCCTGCTGATGGTGGCCCAGCTGCCCCAGCAGGGTTTGCACTGCAGAGCTCACGGAACACAGCAGAGGGTGGAGTGTCACACCTGGGCACTGGAGCTGTCACTGCACACAGCACAGAGACCCTTCCCCACCCAGGCCCTGCTGCAGGCACAGCTCAGCCAAGGATCAGCACGGGCACAGGGAAGGGCTGCTGGGATCGTGCAGGAGCAACCAGGAACAGCATTCCCAGCAGCTCAGGGAGGGATCCTGCCCCTCTCCCCAGCCCTGGGGGGCATCTCTGGGGTGCTGTGCCCAGCTCTGGGTCCTCAGCACAGCACGGCCAGGAACGCCTGGAGAACGGGAAGGGCTGGAGCGTCTCAGGGAAGGCTGAGGGAGCTGGGGCTGCTCAGCTTGGAGAGGAGCCCCAGTGAGAGGGGCCTCAGCCCTGGGTGTCCCTGAGTGTCCTTGGACATCTCTGGGTGTCCCTGCGTCTCCCTGTCTGTCCACGGGTGTCCCTGGGCGTCCCTGAGTGTCCTTAGATGTCCCTGGGGGTTTCTGGGGGTCCCTGTCTGTTTATGTGTGCCCCTGTGTCCCCCTGTCTGTCCCTGTCTGTCCCCCTGTCTGTTCCTGTGTCCCCCTGTCTGTCCATCCCTGTGTGCAGAGGTCAGAGCAGGCCCATCTCTCCCAGGCCCAGCCATGGCCCCAGAGCCACGGGCAGGGCCTGAGCCCAGCCCAGTCTGTCCCTGTCTGTCTGTCCCTGTGTCTCCCTGTCTGTCCCTGTGTGCAGAGCCCCGGGCAGGGCTGATCCCAGCAATTCCCCCCACAGGAGGCAGAGCTGCTGCCCCGGGCAGGGCCCAGAGGGGCTCTGGGGGCTCATGGCAGAGCAGGCTGGGCCCTGCTGTCCCTGAGCTCGGGGATGGAGCAGGGAGGTGGCACCAGGGACACTCTGCTGTGCCCTGAGCTCGGGGATGGCCCTGCTGGAGCAGGAGGTGCCACCAGGGACCTTCTGTGGTCCCTCCAGCCACCCTGGGATTCTCTGTGGCTCAGGGAAGCTGATGCTGCCCTCAAAGGGAATTGAGTCCCCAAAGGCACCTCAGGGCTGCTTCCTCTGAGCCAGAGGAAAAGGGGAGCCCTGGCAGGATTTTCCTGGGAGCAGAGACACCAGAGGGTGTGGAAGGAGAAGGAGCTGCAGCAGCAGGGACTGCCAGCACATGGGACAGAATAAACAGCACCCAGGCACTGCCAGGGAAAAAGGAGCCTTGTCAACAGCTCTGCCACCGGATCCCCAGCCTGAACCAGGGGAAACTGAAGCCCTATTTCCACTGGGCTCAGACTGATGACTGGAAAAATGTTTCTCTGTTTACAGGAATCTGAAACCTTGTAATTCTCCTCTGCTCTCTCTCTGTGCCCAGCAGCCAATGGACAGTGGGCACATTGGGAAAGGAGGGTTGATTCCAACTCGAAACCTCTGTAATTTAATAACAAAAACAGCTTAGGAACAATAGGAACCACAGCAGCAAGATAAAATATTTTAAAAGTCCAGGGTTGGAAAAGTTTGGGCAAAGTGCCCAAATCAGAGATGAAATCAGAGAAGCTGGGGTGTCCTGGGAGCAGCAGCAAGAGGACAAACACCTGAGCCCAGCAGGGAAGCAGCACCTGCAGAGCAGAGCAGAGCTGGGTGAGCTCTGCTAGGAGCTGTTTGCTCTCCTGCAGCTCTTAAATTTCAGCACCAGAATCTCCTGATCCTGAAATTCTGCTGATCTGAAAAGCTGGGCTATGAGAAGCATGTGGCTGCTCCCAAAATGTCGGGTCCTGCTGGTACAAGGCTGTGTGCACAGCCTGTGGTGAACACAGGCAGTGAAAAGTTCAGGTATTTTTAGAAGAAAATTCATCTGAAATGCAGTCTGTATCCCAGAAAAATCCTGATACTGCAGAAAAAAATAGGCCTCTCCTTGCATTTACTAATTCATTTCCCAGGTCACTGTTGATTTGAGAAAGGGTTCTTGCCTCCTTTCTCAGTTCTTGGGTTTTATTTCCAGGGAGGTTGTTGCATCTCCACTAGAGGAAAATTCCTAAAATTGCCATATCAATCAGAGGAACAGCTTGTCCTTCTGCTTAGTGTTCATGGGGTAGAATAGAAATTATCAGGAAAACAGGAGGAGGATGTTTGGAGAGGCTTTCTCCAAGTCCCTCTTGCAATTGCTGTGCTGTATTAATTCATTTAGCTTTGAGTTCAGGTAAAGCAGGAGCTGGATTCCAAATCTGGATGCAGGAATTTTCTCCAGACCAGCAAAATCCTGGTGACCCCTGCCCAAAGCTCCTGGGGTGTTCCAGGCACTTGTGTCAGCACCAGCAGACAGCCCCCAGTGCAGGAACAAAGCTCAGGAAGCTGCACCTTGCTGCACCTGCTTTTTCCTTATGTTTCCCCCCTTTTTGGAATCCTACTGTGAATTATTTTGTAGGTTAATGCTGAAAGATTCAGCTGCATTAACTCCTTGTTGCCTGTGTGAAAGTGGAAGCTGGGAGAGGCACCAGCAATTTTAGCACCCAAAGGTCAAGGTGGAGATGGGAAGGGCTGAAGGTTCAGGGAACTCAGCAGGAATTTACCTTCCTCAGACTTTCTCTTATTTCAAAGTCAGCAGTGTTAAATCCATAGTATTAATTGGGGACTGTGAGTGTTTGAACACTAGAGATGCATTATTTACCAGCAGAAAATTCTGGCAGGTCTGAAAATTCCCTGAGATCCTAAGTGAAGCAGGAACCTTTTGAATTATTCAGAGCCTGGATAGACAGCAATCATTGCTGCTGTTGTAACAAGTTTATTATTTTAAATTATTATTTTCTGCTACTCTCTTGTGCACACTCATGCCTTTTTAATGCCTTCTATCTTTCTTTTCCCCCCTTACATTCAGCAAAGACTTATAAACTTTCACAAGTGTGAGTTTTGCAAGATTCCCCCTCCCTCATCCTGACACTTTGCTCCTGGGGGTAATTGGTTTTATTGGTTTTCATGGAATATTTTATCCACACCTGACTTGAGCAATTCCTGATGGTTGCCATGAGCAAAGTCCCAAGAAAGTGCCCCTGCCCTTCCAGAGGAAGGAGCTGCCCCTTTTCAACTCAGTTTTGTATTCTGAGGCTCAAGTTTTCTTCTGAGAGATTTTTCTTTCTTCTTCCTCTTTAAATCTTGTAAATAGGCTCCTCTGCTTCTTGGGTAATTACAGTTATTTTTGGAGCAGCGAATTCTCGTTAAGGCAGAAAGTATTTACAGCAAAAGGCTGTAAAGGCAGGTGGAGCATTCCTGCACGAGGGGGGAGTGGGGTGGGGTGGCTCTGCTGTCCCCCTGGCACACGAGGAGCCACCTGAGATGTCCCCTGCCAGGTGGGCCATGAGGCTGTGTGTGCAGGGAGCTGTCAGAGCCACACTGCCCTGACCTGTGCCTCAAGGACAGTCAGCTAAGGAGGGCAGGGAGCAGGGAGCGGCCAGGGGCACCTTGGGCGATGTGTGTGACCTGTGCTGCCTTATCTGTGCTCTCCTGGTGCCAAGGGAGCAGAGCTGAGAGCCAGCGTGTCCCCAGGCAGGTGAAAAGGACAAACAGTCCCGCCAGGTAACCCACGGCTCTCTCCAAAGAATTGGGATCTCTTTATCCCTCCTAAAAGCCCGAGCTCCCCTCCCAGCCCCAGGAACAGATTTGCCCTGGCTCTGCTTTTGTGCAGAGAGATCCCTCCATAATCTCTGCCCTCCGTTTTTCCTGGCTTTTAAAAAGTGAATTTGACAGTGGGAAGCACTGCTGTTGTGATAGCCTGCAGACTGGACTCCTGAAAGAAAAAAACCCCTATTGTCATTAGAGAAGAGCTGAGGGAGCAGTGTTTGGATTGAGTTGGATCAGTCTGGGTGATAGGATTCAGCATTCAGGGCTCAGCCTCTCGTTTTGCAGCCATGCAGTCCCACGAGCTGTTCCCCTGAGAATCCAGCTGTGGGTAACTGGCACCTTATCAGAACTGCCACAGCCCCCCAGGAGCTGCTGCATTTTCTGCTGAATCTCTCAAATAAGTGTTTTTAAGATCAATTCTGCATCTGAACTTTTTCCAGAAATCACAGAATAATTTAGGTTGGAAGGGATCTCTGGAGGTCACTCTGTCCAACCTCCTGTTGAAAGCAGGGTCAGCTTCAAAGTCAGGTCAGGTTTCTCAGGGCCTTGCCCAGTAGAGTTTTGAATATCCCCAAAGATGGAGATGGAACAGGGTCTCTGAGCAGTGCAAACACTCTCGTGATTTATTTTCTATATCCCATCTGAATTGTCCTTGCTACAGCTCATGGCTGTTGCCTCTCCTCTCTTTTCTGTGCATCTCTGAGAGGAGACAGCTCTGGATTTTTCCTAAGGTTGTAGAAGATTGACTCAAACACCTCCAGAGTTTCTGATGATGCTGAAACCCCAGGCTGTGTGTCCCCACTCCCCAATGCCTCAGTGCTCCTCTGCTCCACTCTCCCCTGCTTGCCAAGCTCTTCCCTCTCCTGAGGAGCCCCAAAATGCCCCAGTGCTGAGCAGAGAAGGACAATCCCATCTTTTGGCTGGCTATGCTCTTATTAACAAAACCCAAAAGGTCACTCCTCACACAGTGAATTTATCTCAATTCCCATCAGGATGCCAGGCCCTCTTCTCTGTTCCCCAGGCAAACCCCACTGGTAAAGGATAATTTCAACCTGCTGAAATTATCCTGTACCAGACTGGGATGGGACTCTGGGCTCAGCTCTGCATGGCCAAAATACCTTGGAAATTCCCATTTGAGAGCTGAGCTCCAGGGGCTGCACGTGACAGTCACATCCCCTGCTCAGGCCAGGAGATTGCTCTGCAGTGCCTGTAAAGATTGTGGAGATATCAGTCACAGGAATAAAAACGGGAATAAAAACTGAAGGCTGGAGTCAGGCAGGCTGTGCTGCTGTGTCAGACCAAGGGGCTGCCATCCCCTCAGACATGCCAGCAAAACTGAAAGTGTAATTGCTCCTTATCTCAGCTCTGTCACAATATTTGTGGCTCCTCTGAGTGCAGGGGAAGGAGATGATGCTGCTGGCACAGCACAGATAGGAAGGTGACAAAGGGACTGCACTGCCTTGGGGATAGGAACCTGCAGGCAAGGAAAACTCCAACCTTTACCTCTGAAATATGGAAAAGCCAGAACAGGAGGCTTTAGCAATTCCATGAGAGGGCTCTTATGCATCCCAGGTATTTGCAGGTCCTGCTTTTTCCCACATGAGAGATTTGAAGAGGCTTTTCAAGAGCACAGATGGGGGTGAAGCCCAGTCCCACTGATTTTTATTTTTTGAAGGGCACATAATTCCCTTGAGCATCTAATTAAATTTATCCTGCTTGAGAATTGAGGGGAATGAAGGACTGTTGTTGGTAGAAGGATGTGCTGTTGAATTGCACCAAAATTGGTCATTTTGCTGAAGTCTCTCAGGTAGACTTGGAGTAGAAGGGCTCCATTTGTGTGTCTGGAGCAGCAGCTTCAGTCCCCTTTGCTGGGCTGTGGCTTGCTCTGGGATTTCAGCATTTTTGGGATGCTGGGAAGAGGAGGCAGCTCAGGGCAGTGTTTTATGTAAGGTAGCACTCTGCACTATTTTAAATTTTTTATGATATGTTCTAGTATTTTAATAAAACGAGACACGCTCTTCCTTTTTTTTACAGCAGCAGCAAAATCTGCTCTGGGGCTGCCCTGATGGACAGCTTGTGGCAGGATTATAAAAAAGAGTTTATTCTGGGGCTATATTTAAATGCTACACGTGGGTGGAAGCAGCCCAGAGTTGTCTCATGGGTCACATCCAGGGTGCAGAGCACCCTTTGCTCAACTTTCTCCTCCAGAGTTGGCTGTCAACAGCATGGAGCTTGTTTTTCCATTTCTTTTTAAATTAAATATCACAAAAATGATCTGTAGCTGCATCAGCTTCTTGGTAGAAGGTTTGCCTGGCTCATAAGGAATGTTTAATCTCAGGGATGAAACTGTGCCTCACATGTGGGCATTGGCATTGCCTTCTCATTGCTTCTGCCTCCAAATGAACCCCACTTCTATGTTCGGGACTTTTCCCCCCAATTCTCCCTTCATTTTGTTTCCATAAAGTAAATCTAGATATATTTACACAGCTGATTCTCCAGGGTTTTCAAGTCCAAAGTTATTTTGTGAGAGTTAAAATAAATGTGCGCCCCCTCTAATCACGTGAGCTGAAATAATCATGTGTAAACTTCATAAAAGTTAGCAAGAACTTGCACAGGTTTGAGAGTTTAACTGTGGTTAAGTGTAATTTATCAGATTTTCCTGAATGATTCACCTCTGGGATAAAAATAAACCTGGAGTCACTTTGGGTAATTTACAAAGGAAGGGAAGCAGGGTTTGGAGTCAGAGCATCTTCTCTTGCACAGCCCTGATAATTCTGTGTGAACAGAATCTGGAGAAAAACAACAAGCAGCAAAATCTGGCAGATTCATGGGTGTTACTCTGTATTTTTACTGTAGCAGCTGATGATAAGAATTTACCCAGCAGGCTTTTAAAAATTCAATAATGATTTAAAAAAAAAAAAAAAAGCAAAAACAAACCCTCATCAGTGTAGGAAAGGACAGGGAAAAAAAAAAAAAAACCTCAAGACAAGATAAGTCATTAGAGATGCAAGGAAACACTGCTGTTGTCTCCAGGCAAAATCTATGGGAACAGGGAGCCATAAATCCAGGATTCATTGCTCCCTCTGCTCATTAGCTGTGTGAAACTGTGACTAAGCTTGAAGGTTAGTTGGTGCAGCTCAGGATTATTGTCCTCAGTGCTCTGAATCAGGCTGCCATGATTCACACGCACTGCCTGCCCTGCCAGGGGCCAGCTTTCCAGATTTCCATGGGGTTTTTTTCCATGAGGGGGAAGATTCTGCAGCCCTGTGTGTCCTCTGCAGCCTCGTGTGCTCTTCTGGCTCCATTAATTTCTGCCTGGACAAAAGGAAAATCATTTGAGTGGATCTCTCGTTTATGAAAGAAATTGAATTTGTTCTCTAGACTAGACTGGGAGTGTGAGAGGCAGAGATGGGAAGGATACGAGCCCAGTGGACATTTTTATTCTAACAATGAAAATATGCAATCTGTCTCAGCAAAATACAGCTGCTGAGCAAATTAACTTGTGTTGAATGCTTATTGGGGACCCACAGCTCATTCCTTTGTTCTTCCTGTTCAGCAAATGTGTTTTTCTGACTGAGAAATAACAGACTGGGGCTCTGTGGAGCCTTTCATCAGATGATCTCCAAACAAATATCAGTGGTTTGCTGGGGAGAGACCAAACCTTGCAGCATATCCAGCACCTGAGAGCAAGGTGGAAAGGCCACTGCAACTGCTGCAGAATGTTCAGAGAGCAGGGGATGTCCTCTGAGGGGATGTCTGCTGGTAAAATCCAGATATTTCTATTGTCACTTATGGCAACATTAAGAGAATATAACAATGGGGTTCTAATTTATTTATTTATTCCAAGCTAAGGTGCATGTGGCCACCAAAGAGCCAGATAACCCCAGTGTCTGTGAGGCCTGGCTCCCATCCAGGGCTTTGTTCCCCTTTCCCCATGGAGAGCAGCCCATCCCAGCAACCAGCTGGGAATTTCCCTGACACATGGGCATTCCCTGGGTAACCTGAGATGGCAAATGGTGCTGAGCTGCAAACCCCTCATGCAGTGAGTGCCTCATGTCCAGTGGCCAAAGGCTTTGAGTGCAGCCCCTCCATGCTCTGAGCACCCCTCAGGCCCCAGGAGTGAACCAGGAGAGCCCTGGAGCTCTGCTAGGGACTGGAGCAGTCTCCAGTCAGGTCCAGAGGTAGAGCAGAGCCAATTTTCTCATGTTTTCCTCATTTTTCTTGTGTCTTCCTGGTTGTTCCTCCTCAAGTTCCTCCTGTGTGGAGTTAAAGCCTGTAAAAGGCAGAGCTGGCATTGCCCCTGTTTGCAATTTCCAGGCTCCTGTGCCTGTTGTGCTCTTCATTTCATCCACCACTCAAACCCAAGCCTGCAGAGTTTCAGCATCAAGTTTTTGCTCTGCTGTTGGTTATTTCACAAGCTTGGACAGAGTCGTGGCTTTGGAGCTAAAGCTGCAAACCTGAGCCCCCTTTTCCAGCTGTCTGAAAGCCACAGAGGGGAAAAGGAAAACTTCTGGATTAAGAAATTATCCCCACAGCTCCCAAAGGGTAAGGGGACTCTCCTGCTGCAGACCAAGGCAGCAGAATCCTTAAATAGTGAAAATACCACTGGATAATCCCTCTGGAAGCACAGCCTGAGGAGAACAGCTCTGGCTGGTGGTAACATTGGACCTGAGCACGTGTTCTCTTTTAGACCCAAATTCATTTGTAATGTGATTCTGCCATGGAGGTCTCAGAAATCTGCAAACCATCATCTGTGGCCCAGCTGCAGACAGAACCTGGGAGAGCTGAGGTTTCATGTGGTGCTGCTGTGACCCAGTGGAGCAGGGAGAGGAGAACGGGGCAGGACTGAGCAAAGCACTGAGTGCAGCCCCAGAGAGAGAGAAAAAGAAAACTTCAGCTCTGCTGAGGGATTTACATAATGTCAGGAAAAGCGATTTAAATGCAAATAGCCTGGTAAGATTGTTAGAAATTTTGCAGTGGCTCTGGCAGCCAGGTGTAGCATAATGAGAATAAGAGCTAAACAAATATTTCCTTCCTCTGCGAGTTCATTTATTCACAAGCCAGGTTCATTTCTTTGGCAGGTGTATTTTCCCCTTCATCTTGAAGAAAACAAACCTGACAAAAAACTTAGGAAAAGGTTGGCTAACCCCTCTTTCCTAAAAACACACAGCAAAACTCACACCCACCTGCAGACAGAGATCATCCTCTGTAACTGCAGTGTAAAACATAGATTTACTGAATTTGCCACCAAGTTCCATCAGGTGAGGCAGGGATCAGTGTTTTAAAACAAATTCCCTTCTCCTTCTGTTGTGTCATGGAAACATGGAATGGTTTGAGTTGGAAGGGACCTAAAGGATCATCCAGTTCCTGCCTTTCCACTGTCCCAGGCTGCTCCAAGCCCCATCCAACCTGGCCTGGGACAATTCCAGAGATCCAGGGGCATCCACAGCTTCTCTGGGCACCTGTGCCAGGGCCTGCCCACCCTCACAGGGAACAATTCCTCCCATAAGTCAGAAATTTCTTCTGACTGATCTGAGGTGACACTGCTGATGTTGTAACTGCAGATTTCTCATGGCCACAGGTTCCTCTGTCAAGACTTTGGGAAGATCTTTTAAAACTCCTAAGGGTGAACCTTGGCTGTAGTGACATCCAAAGATCTTTCTGCCACTGATTGGAGCCAGTCAAGGTTTTATTGCCTCAGTTTCCCCCTCTATACAAACTCTCCCTGGAATTCTGTGAGGGTCTCTTTGTTTGCTGCTGGTACAAGGGACACCTGAGGATCTGTTCTTAAAAAAAAAAAACACCAGGAAATAATAAATTGCATGTATAAATTAATTATCATTCAGTGTCAAATCTGTGCTCATTGTTGTAGCCTTCCTGCTGCAGTTACTGTAGAGAACACTTGCACTGGAATTGCACTGGAATTGCACTGCAATGCAGTGGAATGACACTGAAACTGCACTGGAATTCACTGGAATTGTACTGGGAATTGCTGGTATCAATCTCTCCACAGCAAATATTTCACCTGCAGGGCCACTCTCTTCATAGCATTTTTGTTCTTTTAGAAATGCTGCATTCAGAAATTTGCTTGCTGGGCCTCCAACATCTTGTCCTCCAGAATTAAACCATGATTTCTAAGAGAAAAGAATTTTTAATTTCTAATTTCTAAGAGGAAAGAACAAGCTGCAGAAAGGATCCATTTCACTCTGCCTGTCTCTCAGTACCTGAGCACATTTAAAGCACTGCATCCATCAGGCAGAGAGGAAATAAAAACATCCTCAGAGCTAAAACCAGGGAGCATCTGCTGCAATTTCTGTCAGCAGAAACACGCTGTGCTTCCCAGAAAGGAGAGCTGCTTCTCCAGAATAGCCCTCTCCAAGATCACAGGCAGCCTAAATTGGTAGGATGGAATATTTTGGGATTCAGGAAGGACTCACAGTCGGTGTGTCTGTCTCGTGTCACCAGTGCAAGGGCTGGTGGGGAGGGAGTAGGAGTGAGGATATTGGAACACCTCCCTGTGCCCATAAGGATTCACACAGAGGGGTGGCAGACTTTGTGCAGTTTCAAAAAAAAACATTTGCTAGAGCAGGGACTTGCATCCCAACTTTCTGAATTTAGATTTGGAGGGAGGGAGGCTTGGGCTTGTGCTGCCAGCACTTTTTCTCCTCACAGACCTACCCAGGGAGCCTGACCTGCTGTGGCAGCGGCCAAAGTGGCCAGAAGTCTCTAAAGACCTGAAGTTTGGCTTTTAAGAAGTCTCCAGGCTAGGATTTTTTTCCCAAAAAAAGCTGTCTGAGAAGGCAGTTGGTGCCCTGGCTGTGCTCCCTGTGCCCAGGTCCATGCACAGACACCTTTGGTCCTTTCTGCTCCTGCCTGGCTTTGAAAGTCCTCATTTACTGCCATGTTCCCACGTCACAGGTCTGTCCTGGCCCAGGGAGATTCTTTGGGGTTGTTTTTAGGCCTTCCACAGAATTGTTTCCCCCTTGTGAACCTTTTCTTTCCCCAGACTTTGCATTTTGCTCGTTGACCTTTCAGCCAACTGGCTCCAGTGGGAGTCCTTGGCTCAGGCAAGCCTGTGAAGGTGTTTGGAGATAAGGAGGTGACTCTGCACCTCCATGATGACATTATTTACCCTTTTACAGCCTTTCGAGCCATCCACCCCTCTCCTCTCCCTCCTCAGCTTTCCCCAGTCCATCCTCCTGCAGCCACAGGGCTGGGAAAAAGCTCTCCCTGAGATCTGCAATGGAATATGGGGGCATTAATCTAATCTAGCAATTATCTTCCCTGGTGAGGGCAGGTGGGACGGCTCACCACGGGGAAGGTCAGGGCACCACGTGCTGTTTGCACACCCTGATGGTTGGGTTTTTGCAGATATTTGGGGCCCAGGAGGAAGAGCCATCCCAGAGCTGATGGGATCAGAGGGATCTGCCCATTGTGCCTGGGTTTCTCCTGCTCACACAGGAATGTTTGCCAAGGTGTCCACGCTTGGGGCTGCATTTTTGCATGCTCCATGTGGCTGTGTATTTGCTTTCATTTCCAGTGAAACTGTGACATTGCAAGGGGTGGTTTGCCCTTTGTTGGCTCTCTCAGGGTTAAAAAAGGTTAATTCATGATCTAATATAAACTCTTGCAGAAAGATCTTATTTTTCCTATTCTAAGCATTGTCAAAGTTTTTCTCCCCAAGTGCTCAGTTGGATTTTGCAGTTTTTAGAATTTTTGTTGGAGTATTTGTGTGGCTGGATCTGTTCCCTCAGTGAGAGAGTAGAGGGGTAGGGATCCTTCCTCTTTTTGGTAATCTTTATGATTTTCATATGCTTAAATCTACATGAATAGCCAAGAGTCTCCAGACCACAGACTGGAGAACCATCTTGTGTTTAAGAAAATTAAAAAGGACACAAATAAAAAATTAGTCAGGAGCAAATCATTGAAGAGATAAATTACCCTCTTAGAGAAGTTTTCCTCCCAGGCTGAGTGGATTTCTATGGGTACAGTGTTGCTGGCTGAGAATAATTAAAAATATCTTTACAAAGCAACGGCCACTCTCTGGTAATAAAGTATGTTCTGCTACTCCCAACCCAGATTTTGCTGTCAAATACACTCTAAGGCTTTGCTTGGTTTCATTTTTCCTCTCTAATTCATTGTTGCTTCCTTCAGACAGGTTAATCAATACTCTGAAGGCTATTTTTATATTCAATGACAGGCTGCCTACATCCTCAGGGCAGAAGGAAAAGTTTCCAGGTCCCTCTCAGCCCTTGGTGGGTTTTCAGAATATTTTTGTAGCACAGGGAAAATGAGAAGAAATGAGAAATTTCCAACAGCACAATACTTTTAAGCACAGTTTGCTCCTAACAGGCCCAGGTTTTCCAATGTCTCACTAACAGAGAAACATGACTGAAGCTGCCATTAAAGTGCAGGGAACGGTTTTAAACCTTTTTCTGCTGATTTTCAGTGGTTCCTGGGCTGTAGGTGCTGTTCTGCTGCTGCTGGGCCGAGCATCTCTGAGGGCCCTGGCCCCAACCTCATCCCTGCCCTGACCCCATCGCAGTCCCCAGAGCTCTGGGTCCAGCTGGGTTTGGGCTCCCTGTGCTGAGCAGCTCTGGGTGCCCACCAGCCCTGTCCTGCAGCCCCAGGTGTCTCCTGGCCGCTCCTCCTGGTCCCTCTGGGTGTCTCCCACGGATCCAGCTCTGTCCTGTGGCTCTCCAAACTCTCCTATCTGGGTTTTTGTGTTTTCCCTCCATGGTATCAGAGCACAGGGCATAGGTCCAGTGTGGTGTCCTGCAGGCACTGCCTGTGGTCTGCCTCCTCAGCCTCTGCAGTTCCTTTTGTCTTTAACCTCTACCTGTTTGCTTAGCTGGGCTTTGGGCAGATCACTGCATCCTTCTGCTAATTACTGTTTAATAATTAGTGCCTATCAAAACACTGCCTTTCAACTGCCATTCATTTTGCTCTTTGCTTGCCAAGTAACCTCACCTTCCCCTCGCTGCAGACACTGTGTTCAAGGGTGACAGCATTTCTTAATTTCACATCCAGTTCCTTCTCTGTCCTGTACTTTACCCCCTCAGTGTTCTCAGTTTTACTTCCCAAGCCAGAAGAGACAAATCCCTCTCAAGGCAGGAAACACTGAATAAACTGAAATAAACTGAGCCCACAGATCTCCTGCACAGCTCCAGAGCTGATCCTCCAGCAGAACAAAAGCAAAAGGGATGGCAGTCAGGCTTGTCAGGGCCATTTGAGGCTGGGGAGGCTCATTCAGGTTTAAAGTGTTTTTGTGGGAATTACACAGAGCCAAACATACAAGGGGTTAAAGGGAGCCAGCTCTCCATTCCCAGGATTTTAGATGCACTGAGATGGAAGAAAGTGGCTGAGGAATTCTAAAGTCAGAGGCAAATGACTCCCTGACCTTTTAGCCCAATGATCACGCTGGCTGGCAAAAGCAGGGAGGGTTTGGGAGCTGTGCTGGTGCCCTGGTGCCTCTGAAGCCTGGGGCTGTGTCCATTCCCATCTCCCAGGATATCAGTGTCCAGCCCTGGAGCTGCTGCCTCTGCAGCAAATGCAGCTGCTGGGTGCTTGAGAGGGGCTGTGCAGTGACTGACTGTGCACCAGCAGCAGCTGGAGAGAGAAAATGGATTTTGCTTGCCGTGGAAATCATGGATCAGAAGGAAGCTGCGAGTTGATTTGAGCAGTTTTCAAGGATTTCGGTGCTACATCTCATTAGTGTTAATTGCAGGCTTACACCAGTGATTAATCAAACATTAGAAATGCTGCAGACCAGAATCTCCATTTTGTGGGCTTTGAGGCCTTTCATCACTCCTTGCTGGGGGATGTTTGATCAGTTCCCCTTGGTTTTACTTTGTTTTAATCAGCACAGTCAGCCTGGCACTGGCAGCAGTGCTGCAGAAGCCGTTGATACTTCCAGTGGTGGATCAATCAATGTTCTCTCCCTGCTGTCTGCCCATTCACACGTTTGTCCTCCAAAGCTGGAGGTGTCAGGACCTCACCCCAGGGCTCTCAAGTTGCAGCAGCCCAGAGCTGTGTCAGTGATAAGCACTTTGAAATAGTTACTGCACTGTCACTTTCTCTGCAGTTCTGAGGTTAAAAAAAACATCAGAAAGGTGTTCCAGCAGTCATTAAAACCAGAAACCCAACCAAGCAAAGAAAAAAACCTCAACAAAAACTTGTTTAACGGTGTTGTAGCAGTAATGTGGGTGTTAGACATAAAGCCAGGGACTGAGTGGGCCATGCTGGGCTCTGCCCTCACTCCTCTGACCCTGTGGGGAATTGGGGCTTGATCTTCCAGATCTGTCAGCAGCACTGAAGGTTCAGAGCTCAGCCAGTGTGGTGCCACTCACAGCAGGCAGGGACAGGCTGGAGACCAGCCCTGGATGGACCAGACTGTCCTGGGATGGGTGTGGGAGGGCTGGTGATGGAGCCAGGCTTTGACACATCTTCCTACACTGCAAAAATTACTGCTGGACCAACCCTGGGGTGTTATTCCCACTTTTCCTCCTGTAGTCAAATAAGATTTCCCACTGAAATGAGCCCAGTTTGGGTTAAAAATGCAATGGCTCCTCAAAAGATTCATTCCTCTGAAATACACACACTTAATCTGCCCCCTCTGCTCTTTTAAACCATTATGAGCACAGGAAAGTTAAAAACCAAAAACCCCAAATGCAGATATGTTCAGACATGCACTGTTCATCCCTGCCCTTATCACCAAGGCACTGCCCAGCTCCTGCTCTCCTGAGCACAGAGCTGTCTGGATCTGACAAAATGCAGATCTGAATGATCACACCAGTAAATGCTGAGTGCCAGAGTGAGGATCTCCTGCTTCCTGGAGATACTGGGCTGCATTAACAGGGCAGGACAGATAAGGGCTGCTCAGGGCAGCAGGATGTGCCTGCACCCCACAGCAGCTGATCCCTGCTCCTTCTCCTTCCCCCCAGCTCCAGAGGGCTCCTGTTTGTCCCAGGCACAGAGGGACAGAGGGAAAAGAGTGCCCAGCAAAGCCAGGCTGCTCCTCAGGAGGGAACAACTCTTGGGGGCAACACACATGGACTCTCATAATCCCAATTTCTTCTGCAGTGCTTGTTCTCACATTAGCATCAACAAACAGGCTCTGACCTTGCCTGTTGATGCTTTAAATGCCCTGTTACACAGCAAGCATGGGAATGAGTTAGTCACATGGAAAGTACTTAGTCTCACATGGGCTGTTCATGTGCAGAGAGCAAAAAAAAAAAGCTCAGTCTCACAAATACAATAATCTCTGCAGGAATCTCTCTGTCCCCCCCCTTTCTGGAATGATGAAATGCAGGCAGGATTTTGGCTTTAAGGCAGAACCATATCACAGTCCCAAGTCATTTTCAAAACACAGACAAATCAATACTTTATTCTTCTTAACAGCCATGGCATTAACTTTGTCACAAAGGCCACAAACTGCCTTAACAGACAGTAAAGAACCCACCTTTCAGCACACAATGCTTCTGCACCTCAGCAGGGCAGGGCAAGAGTCTGAAAACCAAAATCCCAAAAGCCTCTGAAGGCAGAGGGGGCAGAAAGCAGCCCAGTGCATTTCCCCTCCTGGCTGGCTGTTCCCAGGCCAGAGGTGAGCTGCCAAAACACGTGGAAATGCAAGGAAAGAGGTGGCTTTTATGGCTGGTTTTATCCAGAAACACACACTCAGTACACAGCCAAGCCAAAGGCACTGTAGTGTTTGTTCCCAGACCCTTTCCTCACTCATCTTCACCAAACAGACCTGAATTTCAGCCATAAATTAACAATAAATCTGCTTTAAGCACACAAATCTGCAGGCAGCAGCAGGTTTGGGGTAGGAGGCACAGGCACTGTTGTTGTGTAGATCAGTCTGTGAAACTCTGTTGTTTTTTAAGGATTTCACTCCTGTGTGGTGGCTCTGCCAGGTACAGAATTCACTGGTGACACCCAAAAAATTCTTTCCATGTCTCAGGGACACGGCAGCAGGTGCACAGACAACATAACCTTTCCTCAGCTGGGAAACCTTCCTGAACAGCTGCAGGGGGCTTTATCTGGGTGGCAGGAGGATATGAGGATTTGCTCCTTTGTTCCAGCTCCCAGAATAGCCCCTGGCAGCGGGGCTTGGCAGCTGGGGCTCAGTGCGGCGCTGGCCCTGCAGGGTTGGGATCAGGATTGGGATGTGCTGGGTGGGCAGAGCCAACCACACATCCCTGAGCCCACCTGGGGCTTGGCTGCTGCTCTGCTGGGTCCCTTCTGTGTGAGAGCAAAGCCACAAAGCTGAATCAGCCCTGGTTTGGGATGTGGGGTCCCTCCCATCCCATGTCTGTGCTCTGTGTCCAGGAACTTTAGAGTTTCAGGAGTTCTCTGTTGTTTATTCCTCCAGCTGTGAGGCTGCAGCCCTTCTGCTGGTACAGATCACTTGGCTGATCCCCCTGGCTGTGCTGGAGCCCTCAGTCCAGCAGCTCTGGGATCTGGGGATGCTCCTCTCTCACAGCCAGGAGCCAATGCCCTGTGGAACCAGGGAACCATGGCATTAACTTTGTCACTTTGTCCTTTTCATGGAGACCTTTGGCTCCTTCTCCAGTCCCCATTGCTCCTGTTTGTGATTCCTGCACACAAGTGGGTGCCTCTTTCCCCTGCCTTTCCCAATCCTGCTCCAGCCCTTTCTGCTGCCTGAGATGCTCCCATTGCTCCCTGGGCAGGATGGAAGCAGCAAATCCACATCCCTGTGGCTGGAGCTGTTCCCCATGGGTGTCCTTGCAGTACATTTGTGTTTTAAATCCCTTAGAGAGTCATTTCCTTGGAAAACAGGAGTTAGAAAGGCCTTTACCTGCAGTGCCTGGTGCTGCTTGTTCTTTCTGGAGCAGAAAACCAGGTTGTGCAGTGCTGCCACGACTCAGTGCTGCAGTGCATCAGAGAACTGGCAACTGCTCCTGCTTTCCCATCCTCTCTAATGCCAGCTGGCCTCTAATACTGGGTTTTTGCTTTTTTTCCTCTCTTCTGGTACTAGAATATGATTTTATGTGGGTTCAGGACTTGCCCTGCTCTGTGGTGCAGATCCTTGTGCAGGATTCATGGGATGCGTGCAGGGCTGGGCTCACGTGGAGGCAGGAGAGCTGTGGCACCACTGCCAGAGGAGCTGCAGAGAAGAGAGGTTGCACTGTTCTTTGGAGCTGCTGGGCTAAAATGTCAGCCTTGCCCCCACAAGTGTTTATTCAGAGATTGTCTCTTTCCATGCCAGCCCTTGGACTGATTATCTCAAGCAGCAGAAGTGAGGCCTGATCACTTCTGACAGTTCTCTAAAAGTGGTTCTGACTGTAATTTCCCTCAGCAAAGGGTTCTCCCCTCCACAGGCTCCTTCAGAGAGGCAGATGGGTTTGAGAAATGAAAAGGGAAAAATGAAAAGGGAAATCTAATCCATTTTTAGTAATGATCCTCAAAAGTGATGTGCAACTTCCCTTCCTCAAGGGGTATTTATATAACATAATAGAGCAAAGCTGAAAATACACCTGGGAACCCATGAGGGAAGCATGACAATACTTGCTCATGGCATTCACTTATTCCCAGTGTATTTGCCACTCAAGTAGACAGAATCCAAAGGGTTCTGTCTGCCATTAGAAAATAAATAAAATCTGTCATTTTAGTTCAAGTGCTGTAAAATCAGAGTATGTATTTTGTGTACTGAACTTGGAGGGTACCACTAAATAAGTTCATATAAATGCAAAGCCTTTCCCAGGCACTCAGAGAAGGGAATGCCAATGCAACATAAACAATATTCTATCAAATGGGAAGAAGCACAAGGCTTTTCTTACTCTGGGAATGCCAATATACACTGAAAAGTGCTGAGTTTTCATAGGAGATGGAACTGTTTTCTGATTGCACTTTGCAACTGAGCCCATTGCTGACCCTGTGCCAGCTGTAGGGAACGCACAGCCAGCACCATGGCACTCCTGGCTCTTTATTGTGGAGGACAGGGTCTGTTGTGTGCAATTCCTGAGCAGGAGGGGCAGCTTTCCCTGCTGCCAGGCTGCAGAGGTGGCACAGCCCTGCTCCCGTGTGCAGGGAGTGCTGCAGTGCCTCGCTTGCTTTTAGCCAGGCTTGGCATTTAGCGTCGCCTTGGTGATTTTCTGGGCGCTGCAAAGTTAGCCTGAGCTTCTAAAACATTGTCTTGGGAGGCAGAATTAATTTTGTGACTCAAACCATGTGCCAAATCAACCTTTAGTTGAGAGAGCAATCCTCCTCACTGCTCTCTGCTGAGCCAAAGATGCTTTCCAGATTCAGCTGATAGGCAGAGGGGTTTGCTGAACAGCAGCAAGGACATTTTAGCCTCTGAATTGTTTGCAAATTGGGTGCTTTGATGACCTGTGGTGGCTGATGGGGCTGGCAGAATCTCGATGCTGCTCACAGGAAAATCAGCTACAAAAGAAGCTTTAAACTGGAGAATGTTATTGGCCTTGAGCAGGTGACTGGGGCAGAGGGCAGCTCTGGCTCACATACTCCAAGAGTTGGGTTCTGGGAGTTATTGGAGTTTTGTTTTGTGCTACACTGGCTCTCAGCAAGGCCAGAGGATGAACTTTGGCACTGAATGAAGAAGTGGCCAAAGTCCAGCCCTGTGCTGCAGAGGGTGGAAGGGGCAGGGTGAGGAGAATTCAATGCTCCAGGTGGTACCTTCAACTTCCCCAAAAAGTGGCAATGAAGTGTTTGAAAGTAAATGATAGAAGCTGTCTTGGAGGAGCAAAAGCTTCTCTAAAGCATTTTTTTTTAAGTTTCACTCAGACCCAAGGAAGTTTTGTCTGGCCACTGCCCATCACGGGGACCATCAGGAGGGAAAAGCTTTTTTGGGACCTTATCCTTTTGTCCTCAGCTCTTTCAGTCTGCCTTGCCTGGTTGCAAAGACCCCTCCTTGTGTGGATCCTGCCCTTCTGAGAGCAGCACAGCCCCAGAGGGCCTGGGCAGACCCCATCAGCTGCAGGGTCAGGCCAAGTTGTGCTCGCTGTGGCCACCCCTCAGCCCTGCAGAGCAAAGCCTGGTGACTTGTCACATGGAGAGGAAAATATAGAATATCTCTTTGTCTTTTAAATAATATTGATTAAGGAGCTTTTGCTAATGCAGTCGCCCTCCCCACAAACCAGTTCTCTGTGCTTGCACCCAGCAGGCAGAGCTCCCCAGCCTGGAGCCTGCTGTGATTTCCCAGGGAACTTTTGTGCACATCCTAATCACATGCATTAATGGAAGAACAAAAACTAAAACTACTTTTAGCCTCTTTCAGAGGCTGCTGGTGTCCACAGCAAACTCCCCAGAATAAGAGCAGGGCCCCAGGTAACACTGGTGTACTCTCTGGCTGCTCAGGGGATCTCTCCTCCACAGGACCCTTCATGGGCTGACTCCAGGCTGTGTTTGCACTCAGGGATTGTCCCTCCAGCCCCCTCATCCCCCCTCAGAGGATCTTGTTCACTCATCAGGCTTTTCACTCAGAACCATTCAACCTTGCTGCTTTGATTTTGTAACAGGACAAACTCCATGTCCTAGCAGGATAAACAAGATTGCATGGCTAATGATTTGTGAGCTCAGCCTGAATGCAATTTACTGCAGAAATTCCAGCCTATGAGACTTTGTGACCTGCTAATAAAGCACTTTTGGCAGGGGCTGTACAAATACAAAGGATTCCACAGCCTCTGATTCCGGGTTCATATCACTCTCCCAACTTGCTGAAATGCTGCTTTAATGCAGAGCTTAAAAACCAAGTGACAACTGTTGGAATGAGGCAGGTTTCACCCCAATTTGATTTCACTTAGGAAGTGCAAGGGATGTACATTGTTTTAAGATTTTTTTTTTTTTTTATTTCACAAATTGTCTGCTTGTATCAGAGTCCAGAAATGCCTCACAAGTGCAGTGAGATGCTGACCTTATCAGGCTCCAGGCAATAACAACCATCATTATGTGGTAATGCCAGGCTAATCGATGTCAGGAACTGTGGCTGGGCTTTATCTCTGCCTCCCTGGGCAGGGGACAAGGGGCACTGGTGCAGTGTGTCACATGAAGCTGTATCAGGCACTTCCTCACGAGTGACTGTGGCTCTGTCCCCTAGGATGTGACCTTGGGCGCGTCAGTGTGCCTGGAGAGAGCAGACATTCATCCCTCTTTGTGAGGAGAGGAGCCTTGAGAGGCTCCCAGGCATTATTTTCAGAGGAGGTTCCTGTCCTGACCTCCTCGTCTGGTGCCGCTCCCGCAGGCGCCAGGAGTGAAAGGCAGAGCCAGAGCCAAGCACTGGAAATCACCAGCCTGTCCTCTCTCCTTTGCACTGCTGAAAGGCTGCCCTGGGATCCCAGCTCTGTGGATTTGCTGGGATTCAGGGCCAGCTCCATTTCATGGACTGCCCAGAGCCTCTCCCTTCGCTCACAGCTGCCGCTCTCCCCCAGATTTCAGATGGCACGATGAGGAAATGTCTGGTTATCCATTTCTTTGTCAGAGTCAGAAACCTCTTCCAAACACAGCATTAGCTGACCAGGCAGACTGGGAGCTAGACAAACACTGGGCTGTGTGTTGGGTTCGAGTAAATACCTGCATTTGATTCCAAAGGGCTCCATTGATGAGAGACAATCGTCACAATGGCACGCTGAGCCGCCCAACGCTGCTCCACAAAAATGCTGCTGCACCCTTTCATGTTTGCTGCTGTTCTTATTATTGTTGAGATCTGGAAAATTACCCATCAATCACTCCTTAAGCTGCTCGTGGAAGTTTTGCTGAACGCGGGGTCTGGGTTTGCTGCTGAATTCGTTAATCCTTGCTCCTGAAAAAGAAATAAAAGCCATGGGAAGCACATTGCACTTCCATTAGGCTGCCTCAATAGCTGTTATTTCCAGCCTGGTTTGCAAATGCACTGATACTGTCATGTGAGATAAGGCACACGATTTGGGACTATTCATTGTAGCATTTCCTACAGATGTCATTTTTTTTCAGCACTTTGGGTAGAGTTCCCTGCTATCCACATTGGTTGGTTTTCCAGCTTTTTGTTGCTATGGCAGAGAGCAGAATCCTGAGAGCAGAGTGCAGTTTGGATCAGGCCAGGTGTTCACCTAGCCCAGTTTCCTCTCCTGAGCAGTGCTTCCAAAGTGGATGTAGCATGCAGAGAAAAGTACATGAGTGGGCTGAGCAGGCACTGAGATCTCCTAAGTGTCTTCTTTTAGCCTCAAGCAAATTGTGGCTGAAGTATAAATCCCCTGCAGTTGGTTTTGGTCTATAAGTTTGAAAAAACAGAGTGAAGTGGAAAGACATCTATCCTTGGAGTAATAGGTTATTAAATCTTTTATTTATCCTGCAGCATGCATAGCTTATAACACAAGGAACCCAGCAGGAAAGCAGTCAGGGACCCCATCTGGCAAACAAAATGCCTTTGGGATAAGGTGGGTAACTGGGGGATGCATCTGAGGCACTGGAGTGATGATTTTTTAGGACTCAGTCTTGCAGTAGGTGGCAGGGAAGGCAATTATGGGGATTGACAGGTAATATCAGAGGAGGCTTCAGCTGCTAATTGCAGGGTGATGAACTGGGACTGCAGTGCAGAACGCAGGGAGGGTTATCTATTTGTTATCTGTCTGTCTATCTATCTATCTATCTATCTATCTATCTATCCATCCATCATCCATCCATCCATCCATCCATCATCCATCCATCCATCCATCCATCCATCCATCCATCCATCCATCCATCATCCATCCATCCATGCATCATCCATCCATCCATCCATCCATCATCCATCTATCCATCATCCATCCATCATCCATCCATCCATCATCCATCCATCCATCCATCCATCCATCCATCATCCATCCATCCATCCATCCATCCATCCATCCATCATCCATCCATCCATCCATCATCCATCCATCCATCATCCATCCATCCATCATCCATCCATCCATCCATCCATCCATCCATCCATCCATCCATCCATCCATCATCCATCCATCCATCATCCATCCATCCATCCATCCTCCATCCATCCATCCATCCATCCATCCATCCATCCATCCATCCATCCATCCTCCATCCATCCATCCATCCATCCATCCATCCATCCATCCATCATCCATCCATCCATCATCCATCCATCCATCATCCATCCATCCATCCATCCATCCATCCATCCATCCATCCATCCATCATCCATCCATCCATCATCCATCCATCCATCCATCCATCCATCCATCCATCCATCCATCATCCATCCATCCATCCATCATCCATCCATCCATCCATCCATCCATCCATCCATCCATCCATCATCCATCCATCCATCTCCAGTCTCTCACAGCCAGGGAAGGAGGGTTTGGCCCCACCAGGACAGTGTGAAGGAAAACACTCCCAGAGGTGTGGGAAGCTGTCCTGAAGAAACTGAAGTGATAAGGGAATGGGGAGAACGGGGCAGGAAAGAAGCAGACATTTTCCTCTGCACCTCTAGCACTCCTGGTGAGCTGTGAGCTTAACAAGGGTTGAACTGGAGATGGAGAAAACCCTGCAGATGTTGGAGTTGGGGTCAAAGGGAGAAATTTTCTATAGAGTCCTGAGATGTGATTTTCTCACTCCAGTCCCAAAGCAGAAGTTGCTTATTTCCTTGTCTGGATGTGGCCAAAGCCTCATGACAACAGCCACTTCTGCAAGATTTGACAGATGATATTGTGGGACTTACAGGAGTGACTGATGAGACTTCCATCATTTTTTGGAAGGATCTCTCAGATCAACTCTTATGATAATAACAGCTCTGAAGATGAACTTGAATTTGAGGCTTGGTTTGGTTCCAGATCTTTCAGTCATTCTAAAATTAACTCCCCCTTTGAGCTCACACATAGGTACGGGGAGGAAAGCGGGGGAACAGAAAGCCCTCATGAAATGTTTGTTAATCAGGGAACGGAGCACCTGTGCTCTCCCATGTATTATTTCTATTTTCAAAGGCGAATGCAAAGTCCACTGGGTGGAATTTAAACCGCTGTCACTGAGCTAACTGCAGGAACACGGCGTTACTATGGAAAAATCCTGATTAAAGTCTGCAAAGAATTTCCTATGCAGAGGCTGTTTATTAATAGGTACCTCAGCCTCGCATCTGACATTGACAATTCTGCCCTTTAAACGCATCATTTTGCAAGCAGCGTGATAAAATGCTGCACTACATTTTTTTTTAATTTTTTTTTTTTTTTTGGAGGAAGAGGGAGCCTGTCCCAGCCCTCCCCCTCAGGCCTCTGACTGCTACAGTTTGCTTTGCTAAGCACAGGAACAAAAACTGCAACCATGAAATTATTTTAACAAGACCATGAAAAAGAGGGGGAAAAAAAAAAAAGAAAAAAGGACAGCGACAACAACAACAATTTGCCCAAGTGATGCTTGGAAAAAAAATAAATTGCTCTCTCTAAACTAATTAAACTGTACTATGTGTCCTTGTGCAGTTCCTGGCGTTTTTCTGGTTCACTCAGTTTCAATAGATGCACAAGGACCAGAGCCAGAGCTCCTGAGTGACTAGTTCAGAACAAAAGCAGCTCTCCTGAGTATTCCTGAGCAGCCAGCAAATTGAGGCAAAGTTATTTTGGGTTAATCAATGTACTTCAGTTGCAATCACATTTAGCTTCTTACAGAGGAGCCTGCAAACAAGGAATTACTGTTCTGGGCTCAGCTATGGATGGCACTGGAAAGTGTTACTGGCTAGACTGTGCTCTTCTCAATGCCCCCCGTTTTTGTATTTTTGGTTGGTTTGTTTTTCCTTCCTCCTTTTTTTCCATTTGTGTCCTGAATTGGGTTTGGCAGTTGCATGTGTCCTCTCCATTTGCATGTGTCCCCCTCCCTATTTATTTATTTATTTATTTATTTATTTATTTATCTGTTGCTGGCACCAGGAGCCTGGGAAATTATTGGCAGCTGCTTAAAAGTCCCTGCAGGGAAGAATTCTTGCCGTGTTCCAGTCAGGCCTGCTGTGTGGAGCTGGAGCAGTTGTGCTCAGCTTCCCAGCAGTGAATCCCTGATTTCTGCAGGTGGAAGGCTCTGGGAATCCCTCAGGGCTGGGGAGGCACTGGGAAGGTGCCTCCAGCATCCCCAGGGACAGGCAGGGTGGGTCAGGCTCCCAGGTGAGCCTCACAGCCCGTGCTGAGCTGAGCAGTTATGGAATGGCTTCACACTGACAGAGAGCAGGTTTGGATGGGATATGGGGAAGGAATTGTTCCCTGTGAGGGTGAACAGGCCCTGGCACAGGTGCCCAGGGAAGCTGTGGCTGCCCCTGGATCCCTGGCAGTGCCCAAGGCCAGGCTGGACAGGGTTTGGAGCCACCTGGGACAGTGGAAGGTGTCCCTGCCATGGCTGGGGTGGGATGGGGTGATCTTAAAGGCTCCTTCCAACCCAAACCATGGAAATTATTTTAACAATCACTTCTCCTCTGGAGTATCTGAATATTGGAAGATGCATTTCCCTTCCCCCAGAGCCTTTTGTTGATCTGAGGTGCAAAGAGCTCCCAGAGGTGACCTGGGTGAGGGTCCCTGGTGTGACCCTGGGGTGCTCAGCCTCATGTGCCTCCTGCTGCCTCAGAGCTGCTGCAGGGCCCGGCCCAACCCCACCGAGGCTTTCTGGCCCCATGAGCAGAAGTTCTGTAGGTATTTACAGCCCTGAAAGCCATCATGTGTTAAATGGGCTCCTGAAGGATTGCTCCTGCTGCAGCGTTTCATTCATCCAGCCACTCCTTGCCACTCAGGGCTGTGCTGTTCCACACAGAAATGCCAGCTGTCCTGGCACTCAGGCTGGGCTGGAAGAACCAGTTCAATAGATCTGTATCTGCCAGTTCCTGCTCTCCTTGCAATCCCCAAATCCAGCTCCTCCATCCCTCAGGAATCCAGATTTTCCTACCCCCAGTGAGGGTCCTGCCTGCTCACACCCAGCCCTGGTGTTTCATTCACCTGCTCAGAACTTGGCTGGTTACAAGGTTGAGATGCTCAGAGCTGACTGAATTCATGCAGGATTTTGGGGTTTCCAAATCACAGGTCTGCATGTTACCTAATCTCTTGCAATTAAATTATATGGAAAGATAAAAATCCAGGCAGCTTCCCAGAGAAGTTTGGATGTTTCGCATCCCATCTGTCCTCCCAGGAAGATACATAACACTGGTTTATATCACCTGTAAGTTTTCACTTCACAAGGTTGCTCTCCAGGTCAACAGAACCCTGTTGACAGGGAGCCTTTTTGAATGACAAAACATGTTTTCATTCAAAAAGAGCCCCAGAGCAGCATCATTGTGCAACAGTGCTCAGAACCTGGCTGTGCCTCCCTCCCAAACCGGGCTGCACAGCAATGGCCCAGCTCTCTCTGAATGGTTTAAAGTGTGATTCCACTCCAGATAGCAATGATTATTGGATCTAAACCCCTGCTTGGCAGCATTATGTGCCAGGATGGCCTAAGCTCAGCTGGCAGAGTCCCTCTGTCCCATCCTGGGCAGGGCAGGGTCCCCCCTTGGGTCCTACAGAACACCTTGACCTGACCCTCAGGCTGAAGGGACACACCTGACACTCAGCCCAGGGGTTAAACCCCACACTGTGTGGGGCTCTGAGCCTCACAGAGGCAGGAGAACATGAGCACATCCAGATCCACAAACACTGCTTTTGTTGTACTCCAAGGACGGGGAGAAACTTCTGTGGGTGAGACCTTCTGTTTCAGAGCCTTACAGTCCATCTGCCATGGAGTACATGTGAGCGTTTTCTAGTTCAGCTCCTTCTGTTAATTTTTGTTTAGAGGGGCTGTTTAAAAATGTCTTTATCTGGGTTTGCTTGTGCCATGCTTGTAGGATTCTTGGGAGGAAGCCACATCTTGGAATCCCATAACTTTCTCAGGCATGTTTTCACTGCTTACCGTGCTCTGCTGCCATTATTTTCTTGGCTTTGAAAAAAGCATTTTTATCCTTTCTTTCCATCCTTTTCCTTTAGCACCAAAAAGCAGCTTTCCTTCAGCTCCCTTGATTAAATGTATAAATGGACATTCTGCTTTCTGGTGCTGCCTCTGAACCAGGAGTGCAGACCTGAGTGCTGAGCAGCAGGCTGAGACAAAACTCTGCTTTGTCCTTGGCACTCACTTTTTCTGAGACTGTTTTGTTGAGACCACATCAAAATGCAAAACAGAGATCTGGACCTGTAAGTGTGAAAACTTGCTTACTTAATTGCAGGTGGTTTTGAAGGGCTGTTTATAAACACTTGAAAACTAAGTGTTACAAGAGTCGCCGTGCCAAGGCACAGTTAAAACTTTGAAAAGTCTCAGTGATTGAGAGAAACTAAAGGTTTTGGCATGGAGACCCAGCTTTAGTACCTCTAGGCAATTGTGTAAGACCAAATCAGTTTGGCCTCGAGTTCACCCCCTGGTTTTGGGGTTTTACACACTGAAATACTTGGTCTGCCAGGGCCGTGTCAAGGCTTAAACACTCCCAGCCCTTCACAGGGTGTTAACCACACCTTTAAGGCAGCAGGAAATGTGCACAACCAAGCCCAAAGACTACACACAGAGCTGAAAGCAGGAAAACTGGGTTTAATGTGCACTGGGAGAGGAGAGGATTCGATTTCTGAGTGCTTGTGCTCCCTCACTGCCCCCAAAGCCAGCACGTGTCACTGGAGCACAGAGCTGCCAGGTCAGGAGGGTTCTGCTCCAAGGGCTCCCAGTGACCAAATGCCCTCTCTGAGCTGCAGCCTTTCCATCCAAACCCTGCTGGCCTGAGCTCCAGTCAATGCCAGCAGAGCTCTGCATGCAGAGTGCTCCCAGTCCTGGGGTGCTCTGCAGCTGCTGGGGCTGGCCCCAAAGCAGGAACAGCAGCCAGAGGTGTCTGTCCTGCCCCTGCCCCTGCAGCTCCTCACTTGTGGGTCAGATCCCTCTCTCCCTGCCCTTCACCTTCCCCTCACACAGCTGCCTGCAGTCCCACCACAATGAGCATCCATCTGACTCCAACCAGGAGCTCTAATTAAATTAAGCTGCTTCTATGACCAGCAGGTCAAATTTCTCAACTACAATTGACATTTCCATTCTTATTGTGTCTTCCTTATTGGATTAAGGCTTGATCAAGGGAGATCATTGACTGGGGCAGCATCGAGAGGGACAGAGGCACGTCCTGGAGCCTGCTCCCTGCTCGTGTGCTGTGAGAGGATCCCAGCCTGGGGGTCACACAGGGCTGTTTGCCACAGCCCTTTGCTGGCCAGCGCTCAACTATAATTTTTTCTTGACTGAAAGCTGTTAGCATTCAGGTAGGTTTATTTATAGGCTTGTTTGTGCTGGCTGTGTCATGGATGTTTATGATTTTAGCTGCTCCGCTCTCTCCAAGAATGTCCCATTCTGCTGGCAGTGCTCACAAAGGCCAAGGGGAGATCATGTCTTGACAATAAATTCTCTGTCAGGGACCCTTGCAAGGTCAGACCTGAAATATCTGTAATGTAGGTTGCATTATGTTTATTTTTGCGTGTGACACATATATATATATTCTGAACGTTGAAACACCAACACTTAGCTCTGCAGCCCCCAGCTTCTCCTGCAAAAAATGAAAACCTTCTGCTTAAAAAATGTCATGAGCTTTAGCTTCCCTCTTTCTATTTTTTTAAAGTTTTCTTTAATAGGGATGTTTGGGCTGAGTTTAAAAAAGAAAATTATTTAACTTCTGATTTATGAAGCTCAAGGGTCATGTTTTTAAGCTTTTCTTTGCAGTCATGATATCTAGGAAAAAATGAAAGCTAAGACTTTTAGTTAATGAGAAGAATCCAGCAGAATTCATGAGAAATACCAAATTCCACAAGGCTTGAAGGAAAACTGCTGGGGCTGTGAAACCAGCCAATCCTTGGGGAGGGCAGTGAGGAAACACTGGCTGGGTTTCTGTTCCTGTGAAGTGAGGGGGAACAAAGGGAAAGGGTTTGTACCTCTGGGGCAGTGGTGCTGCCCAAACCTTGCTGTAAAGGAGGCTGAATTATTGATGTAACCATCCCAGGAACAGCAGAGCTTCCCAGGCTGGCAAATCCCCAGGCAAAGCTTCCAGGCCAGGCTGGACAGGACTTGGAGCAGCCTGGGACAGTGGGAAGTGCCAGTGGGAGGTGTCCCTGCCATGGCAGGGGCGGCACTGGATGGGATTTAAGGTCTCTCCCAACCCAAACCACTCCGTGATCCCAATTCACGGCACCTCCTCCCTGCTCCACCTGCAGCCAGTGATCCTGAGCTCCCAAGGCAGGAATTCACAGCTCAGGGAATCTTATCTTATTGGATTAAGGCTTGATCAAGGGAGATCATTGACTGGGGCAGCATCCAGAGGGACAGAGGCACGTCCTGGAGCCTGCTCCCTGCTCGTGTGCTGTGAGAGGATCCCAGCCTGGGGGTCACACAGGGCTGTTTGCCACAGCCCTTTGCTGGCCAGTGCTCAACTATAATTTTTGCTGTTGGTTTCCATCCCCAGCATCCCCAGCCCCATCTCCTGGGTGGCACCAGGGCCAATCTGCTCCCTCCCCAGGCTCCCAGGCCACATCCAGAGCTCAGTGCCAGCTGCCCCAGGTGCCCCTGCAGCCCTGCACACCCGAGGCTGCCCAGCCTGGCCAGAGCTGGGGCTCAGGCAGGGATGTTCTGTGCCAAACCAGGCTGTGCAGGCAGCTCCTCATTTCTATGGTAACGCTGCTCCTGCTCCTGCTCCTCCCTGTGCCCACACAGCCCCATCCACCATCCCCAGTCTCTGTGATTGCACCACTCCCAGCCCTCCACCACTCAGGCCAGGTTTAGAAATGTCCCTTCTCCTCGATTCCTGTAGCAAAGAGGAAACAGGAGTGCTCAGAGTATGGGATTTCTCCGAATTATTAATTATCAGAGGTTTTCTGGCCAGGAGGAAGGCAAGCAGAGCATGGCTTCTCCTTGGGACTTTGCAGGAGGAAAGAAGGTGATGGCTCTGCTACAAATGGACTGGTTTAGCCAGCTTTGGGTTGTTTTGGATACACTCAGGGATGCTGCAATGACTCAGAGAAAATTGCTGCTTTGTCTGAGAGACACGTTTACTTCTCAGGGTAATGAGTTGATCTCCTCTCTGATTAGATTTCTCTGCAGTGCTCCTCACCAGTGGGTGTAGGCAGCCATGGGAGTGGTGGAAGCTTTAACTCAAAGGAGAGAGCAGAGAGGAACCTGCTCTGCAAAGGGATATTAAAATAATAATAATTTTAATTTTTTTTTTAAAAGATCTTTAATTGCAGCGTAAGCTGATCATACATAACAGCCACCTCTTCCCACCTTGGTCAGCTTCTTCAGCTTGATGTCTGTCTGCTCTGAGAGCAGCAGGAAGCTGAAGCTGAGGTGATTTACAGCCCTACCAACCCTTCCCTCAGCTGGCAGAGTCATGGGTGCCACCAGGGCAGCTCAATTCCCAACACAGAGGTGCAGAGAGCTGTCAAGGTGGGGCGGGAGCTGCCTCTGAGCAGGGAAGGAGCTCAGGGATGCCTCAAACCAAAGCACATCCAGCCCTGAGGAGCTCATCCCAAGCTCCAGCTGCTGGGGAATGTCACTGCTGAGTATTCATCTTCAATATTGTGATTCATTCCAGAGCACGGGAGAACTTTGTTTCAGGCAAACATGACATAAGAGTACAGCTGGCTGAATAATAGCGGTGACATTTTATACAGCAATTAATTAGAACTGAAATTCCAGTCGGATCTGCCCCTCTTCAAAGGCCTTCTCCAGGCATTCCCACACAGTGCTTGCACAGGTGGAAATACTGAGCTCACGTAGGCAGAGGAACAAACTTGATTTGGGGAGTTTTTCAGCGAGGGAAAACTCCCCAGCAGTTTTATTTCTCACGTTACAGAGCAGGAACGAATTCCAGCCGACACCTGAATATCAAATAATAATAATTAGAGGGTGAAAAGTAAATAGCTTGTGAAATGGTTTTGAATAATAGACAAAAGCACTGCTCATGCAGGGGTTGTTTCAAATGGAGGGAGAAAAGGGCTTCTCCTGTCCAGGTCTCACAGCCCATGTGTGACAGGCCTGCAGGGTGGGTGTCCTTCAAGGCTTCCTCTCCCTTTCCATGTTCTGCCTCAAAATCCTCCCCAGCCCAGCAGAGCACTGAGAAGCCCAGCATGGTTTGGCAGCTGCCATGTCACCTAGACAGCAAGGCTTGTGATCTCTGCAGGCAGTGGGATAAGATGCTTTGCCTCCAGCCCAGTGGTTTCTTCTTGCAAGAAAATAAAATTTGGAAGGATAAGATTTTCCAAAACACCATTTTGGCTTAATTTTGAAAAAGGCACAGAAATGTCCAGACCATTTCATTTAACATTTCAAACACATCTTTTTTTTCTTCTTCTTTATTTTTTGGGTTGTTTTTAATCCTTGTTTTGATTCAGGCTGACTCTTCATTTAAAAATGTTCTGGAGTTAGGTTATTACGAAGTCCAGCGGGAAACATTTTTTTGCCCAGTGCCAAGCTGCCTCTTTATAACTTCTAAAATATCAAACAAAATTACTCATTTGTGTTTACAGGATTGTCAGCCATCTGAAAACTCCCAGGCCTGATCTGTCTGTACCCACTCCTCTCATTCATCCTTGCCACATTTTGGTTGGGAAGTGCTGATGCACCACAGCTCAACGGAGCCTCCTTCATTCCCAAGGTACATTGGGCCCTGTTAATAAATAATAATAATAATAATAATAATAATAATAATAATAATAATAATAATAATAATAATAACAATAATAGATTTGATCCACTTCCCTGGGAAGCCAGAAGTTGTCCAGCATTGTGTCTCTTCCTATTTCAAGCCACACCATTAAAGGGCTGAGGAATTCTCACTTTCCTGCAGTTTTCCCCTCCCTGTGCTGCCCAACTGCTGCCCCAGAGCTGAGTCCTGGCTGGGCAGAGGCTCAGTGCCAGCCTGTCAGGTGGAAATATTTCCAATCATTCTCCAGAGGGTTTTTCTGGGAGCAGGCAGAAATTTCAGTCTCATTTCAGTCTCTATCTGGTACATTACAATCCCAAATCCTATTACTGGCTCCTCTGCACTCTGAAATTGCCTCTTCAGCATTTCAGAACACAACTAGTGAGTTCTAGCTCTGAGAAAGAAAACAAGAAGTTTTATCAGGGGTTTGTTTTTTTTTTTTTAATTTTATTTATCAGACATGATCCTTTCCCCTCACAAAATGCATCCAGGTCAGGATGTTCCCCCAAGCTCATCCTGCTGGGATGAGAACTGTGCCTTCAGCTGAGGGAATGTTCCTCGTGGTAGGGAAAATGTTTTGCTCCCTCTCCCCCTGTCTCTCCCTGTGCTCTGACAAACCCAGCAGCAGCGAGCAGTGTGTGAGCACAGGGGATGTGTTTGTTCTCCTGCAGGGGAACAAATCAGAGATTAATCAGCCTTCTGCTTCTTTCATTGCCCAAGGAAACCTGCAAACCTTAAATAGCATTTGTGGTCTTGTTCTTTACGTTCTGGAGGGGATTTTTACAAATTGCTGAGCGCTTTGCTTTGGTGGGCAGGTTGGTTCTTGTTGCAGCATTGCTGGCTAGGGCTGTCAGGGCAGAGGATCAATAGCATTTTCCACTGGGAATGTGCCTCCCCTCCTTCTCCTCCAGGCCCCTCCAGCCTTTCTGACTTTGTGGATTCTGGCTCCAAGGCAAGCAGTTCCCTTTGCTTTGGGAAGCAGCATCTTCTCCCACATAAAAAATCAGTTTAGCTTGGGATTTTCAGCGCAGCCTAAGATGTGTAGGTGCCCAAACCCCCAAATTAGATTAATCTAAATCCCAAAGCAGCTCAGAAACATCTCTGTCAAGGTTCCTTTTATCACTAAGGGACTTAAAAGCAGAATAAGTTGATGATGACTTTGGGGTGGCTGATTTAATGCCTGGAATATGTTAGTTGCTTGTTTTTTATGTATTTCAGTGGGATGGATGGATGGATGGATGGATGGATGGATGGATGGATGGATGATGGATGGATGGATGGATGGATGGATGGATGGGTGGATGGATGGATGGATGGATGGATGGATGGATGGATGGATGGATGAATGGATGCCTCAGCAGCAGGTGGGTTCACCACTTGCTCTGCAGGGCTCAGACCTTCTCTGGTGTTTGGGCAACAGTGTGAGAGTTTGGGGGCACTGAAGCTGATGTGGAAAAGAAACAAAAGAAACACAGCTGGTGGAGAGCAGACCCAGTGGAGCTGCTTCTCTGTGGCATTGCCACATCACAGGTGGCACAGAGGGGTCAGAGGTGGGCACAGACCCCAGTGGGGCAGAGCAGGGTGCCCTGCACAGAGGTGCAGAGCATCAGGAGAGGTTTCAGGTAAGGACTAAGGCATGAGAGCCACGTGGGCAGGGCCAGGGGCAGGTTGGGGAGAGCTCTGCTTTCCCTGCAGGAGTGTTTTGACAGCTGTGGGAGCTGGGAACTGGCAGAGCAGGGAGAGCTCGGGCTGTGCAGAGCTCGGGGCAGCAGCAGTGGTGCCTTGGCAGGGCTGAGGCAGCCCCTGCAGCCAGCAGAGCTGTTTCACTGCCCAAAGCTTCCTCTGCAACCCCCTCTCCCCACCCTGCATCTCCCACCTGCTTTTCCATCAGCACTGCATGCCAAATGCCTGGGTGGGAGGCTGTGGAGCAACAGGAGGAACGGTGGGGAGGCTTTGAACAGGTAATTCTGGTGGTGCTGGGCACACAGGAGGGGCTGGCTGCAGGCAAGGCAGCAGGCAGTTTGTGTTTGGGAGTGTGGGAATAGAGGAAAGGCTGAAATGGAACATGTGGCAGCAGAAATGACACGGATTCCACGTAAGGGTGAGTCAAAGACTGACACAAGGAGGAAGATGAGGCTCAGGCTGGTGAAGAAGGGACATTGGTGCCTTCTGCAAAATAAAAACACACCAGGAGAGAAGGTGTGGGGGGAAGGATTGGGCACAGCCATGGGTTCTTGGCCTCTGAGGACAGTTGTCCTGTGCTGTCACCCAGTGAAGTGAGCCCTGGCTATCTCAGGGTAGGAGTTACCTGTATTGAGGTGGGTAAAAGCCACCCCTGTCCTAATAAAAGACAGAGAGACAAACCCAGAACATCCCCACTGAGCATCTCCTAAGGCAGTCACTCACAAAACTCTTTGTGAAGAGCTCAGAAAGTTATTCCCAGAGGCAATATTCCTCAGGGGACTCTCACAGCACACTCACTCATGAATTCTCTACACGTAATGACAGGTGAGGAATGCACAGAATAAAGCTTTTTCTAAAGACTGCTGAGAAAAGCTGAGTTGTTTCAATGTGGATCTGCAGCTTTTTCAGTCAAATCAGCAAAGCCAACTACAGGGCCTGAATCAGGACCATCCTGTTTGGAAAGCAGGGCCCTGGGAATGGGAACAGGAACAGGTACATAAGCAAAGTGGAAATCATTACACTACAGGCTTGCATGTGCATGGCTTAAAGAAGGCATTCAGGTCAGTCTCCACCCAGGAGGGATCCAAGCACACTCTGTACTGGGAAGGGAAAAGTCTGAGCCAACTATGTAATCATTCTCCACCTTATCATTGCCCCAACATGACTAATGAGCCAGGGACAGACTGCAGGGAATGAGGGACATGGAAGCAGCAGCAAAAACAAAGTAGGTGTTTGCAACACTTCTTGTTCTGAACAAGTGCACTGAAATCATTGCCACGCAGCAAAGCAGGGGAAACGACCCTAAATCAGGGGTTTGGGTGCTTTTCTAACTTGTCCCCCAAACTGGATTTTATCCCACTGGGGGGTGTGAGGTGAGAATGAAGGAGCTGTTGTTCTAAACTTAACTTTTATCTGATCACCTTGTCTCGAGCCTTTATTTCAAAGCCTTGCAGCAGACCCCAGAAGTGGAGATGAGATCAGACTGACAGCAGGAGCTGCTGTTCTGTGCCCCAGGTGCTCAGCACATCCACGTGGCTGCTGCTCCTCGTTTGGGGCCAGGTCTGAGGCTGGCAGGGCTGGGCTGTGCTGTGCCACTGCTGCTCATCTTTGTTTCCAAGTGCTGGATCCCAAAGGTCAGGGGGGAGATCCTCATCTCCAGTTATTTATAAAGTGTCTTTTGACAGAGCTGTGAGTGAGGGAGGACTTGGCTGTACTGTCAGTGACCGGAGGTATAAAAAAAGCCCTGGCTTTCAGGAGCACTAAATTAACTGCAAAATAAATAAATAAAATGAAGAGCTCACTCTCGTTATTGTGCTGCAGGCATCATTTATTAGATGCTGCTGTGCTGTGGAGTCCTTATCTCTCCCTCCAGATAGTGTAAATCAGAACTCCTGTTGCTGACACCCCGAGAGCATTCTCATCTGTCAGAGATTTAGCTGCCCTTTCCTCGTGTGTTTTCCTGCAGAGTGATTTTTTATTTTCACTTTAACCCTCGGCGCTCTCATCATTCATGGCTTACACTCTCAGCAAATAAAGGGCTGGGGAGGGATGCTCCAAGGTCTTTTGTTGCTGTTGATGAACGTTTCTCTCTGTCCTCAGTGAGAGCATCTCTGTCACAGGCAGATGCCTCAGCCACACTGAAAATGTGCTGCTTTATGCAGGGTAACCCACAGGTTCCTCCCTCTCCTCCCAACCCAGCTGCAGCCATTGAGTTTTCACCCTCCCTGCTCTGTGCCTTTCAATATTATTCCTTTAATGGGCTTAATGATTTTTCCACTCCTGAAACATGAATCAAACATACAAATGACTCTTGAAGGTATTCGGGAAAAGCTGTGGTTTTATTGAGCCCTCAGTGAGGATCAGCAGCACCTCAGCCAGAGGCAGGAGGAGCAGATCCCACGTGAGGGGTGATCCATCTCAGCCAGGCAGCAGATTCGGTGATTCATCACTGTTTACCACGTTTAAACACATTTTCCATTCATCCTGATGATTTACTGTGGCAATGGGGCTAAAAAAATCTACTTTAAATGAGGGGCTCTCAGGCTAGCTGGACTCTAGGAAAGATGTCAACTTCTCTTCGCAGTGCAAAGTCACAGAGCATGGGCTTTAAGTGATAACTCTGCTTTTGCTGATATTATTTAAATACTCGTGTGTGTGCATATTTTTATGGCCTTTCTCATTTCCCTCTTGCCAGTGGGTGTCTTGGCTTTATTAGAATTTATGTATTTCTCCAAAGTCAATCCAATCTTCCCTCCTTTTGCCATCACACTCATAACGTTCATAACTCAGCTGTAAAAGCTGTCAATAAGGAAACAATTGAGTTTTAAGGGGGGAAAAGGGCAGTGCCTTCTCTCCCATAAGATTGTATAGGAACTATTTGGGTAAAAGCCCCAGATTTGGACTGCAGCAAAGAACTTTGCGCCTTCCTTTCAGCAAAGGTCCTGAGCAAACCAATTTGCTGGATCTATTTTCACCCATTTTTAATCTGTCTGAGAAACAGAGATTTCCTCAGGTTCTGCTGTCCAACCAAAAGGATAGAAAGGGACTTTCTGAGGAATTAATATTAAAAATTAGGGTAATGTGTTTACAAACAATGTGAGTTGTGATTGAGACATTCAAAAGTGGAAATTGATATAATTTTGGTGTCCAGGGACTATGAAAGATTAGGTTGTGCCTGGTTCTCTTGGGAGTGTTCTGACAGCTAAACCACACACCTGAATGCAAAACCAGGTGTGTTTGTATACTCTGTAAATATATTTATATATAGCTGTGGCTTTAATGAAGATAGATGTGTATATTTTGTGTGTGTGCTCCATACATTCTGCACTGAGATACTCAGCTCCAATCTTAGGGCAAACAAATAGTGCCAAACACCCCAGTTTTCATGCTTGAATCTTTCAGAGACATTCAAATAGTTGTTTTGTGCCCAGAAAATACAACTCTCAGGAGATGGAGGGTCACCAAATCCAATTCCCTTTTATGGAGATTCTGATCCAGATGTATTTAGCTCCCAAAATTGCTTAAAAATCCAAACAAAGCAACCCATCATTGGAGGAGAACTTCAGAGAGCCGCTCTGAAGCCTCCCAGCAGGAACTGCTCCATGCTCTGCAGGCTGGAGCTGCTGTTTCCAGCACAGGAACACAATCCATCCCCAGTCCCAACACCCAGTGCTGCAATTCCCTGCCCAGCTGCTGGGTTCAGCAGGGTTTGACTATTGCAACACATTTTGCACAAAGAGCAGGAGTTTGCCTCCAAGCTCTACAGAGCCTTGGATGAATTTCAGCCCACAGCCTGCAGTAGTAGGAGAAGCCTCAGGAGAGCCGCCAGAATTCAGTCAAGGTTGCACAAGAAGTGGTTTTTGCTGGCCCAGCAGGTCAGATGTAACACCTCTACTGTCCTGAAGAACCATTTGTTAGGATCCCAAACCCTCAGTTTGTTATTTTGGGTGCCAGCAGATGACCTGGGGATACTTGAATTACTTTGCTACAGATTTATTGGGTGAACTGTGTCCAAGGCAGTTGGGTCAAGGTAGTAAAAGATATTTAAAGGCTTGAATACAGTTGATACCCAGGCAGATTAAATTCCCAGTTCCCGTGAGGCGCTCACCTCATCTCCCTCCACTCCAGCTTGTCAGATGTGTCCTGCTACATTTCCTTGCTCGTTTTTCACAGGATGCCAGGGATAAAAGACCAAGAGGCACCTGCTTCAGGGGTAAACAGCCATTTAGAAGATATGTGTACAAAAGTGATCTGATAGATCAGAACTGATACAGCAGGAGATGATAAAACCACAGGGCAAATTGGGCTGGCCTGTAACAGATTGGGATGTGGCTACTTTTCCTTACTAGTGTTGTACTGTAGAATATGTTTGGTTTTTTTTCCTTTTTTTTCCCCTTTCTTTTAAGCTGATGCTTTTAATGCTGTGATTAAAAGATTATTGTCAGAATGAAAATTAATTACATGCAGTGCACTTGAACCAGGTATTGTGAGAACTTGGAAAACACCTCAGAGACATGCCTTTGGAGTAGAGAATGTTCAAAGAGCACCAGGACACCAACCCAAGTGCCCTTCAAGAGAGGATCTCCCTCCAAAACATAAAATTGTGTTGACACTGAAGCTTAGCAAAGGTATTTGCAAACCTGTCAGCACGGTCTGGCTCGTAGGATTAGCTGCCAGTCAGGGTGTCCTGCTGCCACCTCGTTAAATTTACTGATAATTGTTGATTTCCCTATGTTTTGGGATTAGCTGCATTCTGAAAAGGTGGATAAAAGTGAGGAATGAATCAGATGCAGGAAGTCAGCAGAGTCAGCTGTGGGTAACAAAACCTGGAAACACAATAGAGCTCAGAAATGGCCCCAAGAATATAGATAGCAGCTTTTATCTCCCTCAGATATAGGCCAGAGCAGCAAAGTCCAGCTCCAGTTTTGGACCACTGAACTAGTTCAATAACATCCAGCAGGAACCTGAGCCCAGCAGATTCCCTGTTTGTTTTGGGAGGGTTTTGGATCTGCTTCCCTTGCAGCTCCATCAGACCTCGTTTCACCCATAGCAAGGGTAAAACTGGGTCCAGATCTGCCATCCACAGCGCAGGAAACCCACAGAGAACATCTTCTGCCTTTTCAGGAGGTGGAGTTTGGTCTGCAGCAATGGGAAACTCAGTTCTGCTGCTCAAACATTCAATTATTGCATTTCTGCTTATTGCTAGAGGCTTTGGGAACATCAGTATGTTGTGGGTTATGTACAAACCCAGGGGAAGGAATGTTCTGGAGAAAGCAGAGGGGAGAGAAGGGTTAGGATGAGCTGGAAGGTCCTCCAAGGTAGAGAAGCCACCATGGTACGTAGGATGATTTGTGTAAGGCAGAAATGCATGAAGCTGTGGCAGAGGACACTTGAAATTCCAAACTAGAACTGCAGATATTGGACATTTCATGTTCCTGGTGGTTGGGGTTTTTTTGGTCCTCTCCCTTTGCATGGCACACCTTCCATTTATTTTTCAGAATTTCAATTGTAAGCTTTTAGCTTTCCCCCTCACCCTGCCTTTCTCTTATTTACGTCCCAGAGATCCTGTGCTTCTCTGAGGGCTGACATGCCCTGGCTTAAACTGGAGCTGCCCTGAGGACGATTTTATATTTAGTAGCTCCTTATGAGCTGCTCTCATTTGAAGCAGCCCAGACTGCCTGATACAATATTTACTGCAGAAATCTCTCTTGCCTCTCCTGATTGCAGTTTAGTGATAAGGCTGAGCTTGAGAAGGGGCCAGGGCCTTACCCAAACAGTGCCAGGGCAGCAGAGCCTTGCAGGGCACAGTTCCTACCCCCTTTATGCCTTCAGAGTAACCTACAAGATCCATGGTAAGGGATGAAATTCTGTCCCACAAAAACTGCTGCCAGGAGAGCACAGCTCTTAGGTTCTGTCATTGAGATTGTGCATCCAGGAGAGGCCTAACCAAGTGCAACCTCTGATATTTTCCTCTCATGTGCTGATATTTTTCTGCATTTATTACAGGTTGGCCTTTTTTAGAGTGGTGTATTGATTTAAAGGGTTTAAGAGAAAGATGTCTTGTGCAGCAGGGGGAACAAACACAAAGTCACCTGTCTTCTCCCATCCTTGGGGTGCCAGCTTTTAACAGAGTTAAAATTTCTGTGTCTCAGTTTTATACAAAGCTCCTGGTTGGAGTTTCCAGGTGCTCTGATCTGATTTTTGCCAAATCCTGGTGATAGTGATGGGGTGAAGCTCTGACCTGCAGCTCTCCTCTTTCCAAAGTCAGCACTGCAGTTCACAGGACAGGGCAAGACCCTCAGCTCTCCCTGCAAAGATCCCCCTGGGCTGCTGCAGACAGACCAATCCCTTCTAAAACAGTCCCCATTTTGAGCCTGTGATGCTTTTCAGCCTGTGAGTTGTGGGGGGAGGTGATGCATCACAGAGAGCACTGCCTCAGCTCTGACATCCTGAGCCTCTGGAATAAAGCACAGCACAGAATTGCCTCTGTGGAGAGCTCCCTTCCTGGAACACTGTGTGGAGCAGCGAGGTGCTCACACAGCCTGCTCTCTCCTGACTGTGTTCCTGGAAAAGCTGCTCCATTATCGAGAAAGTTTGCACCGACAGCACCAAACGCCAACGAGGCTCTTGCTGGCCTTTAATAATTTCTTACTCAGCAGATGTTTCACTTCCAGCTCAGCAGAGTGGGCACTGCAGGCACATCAGCTGAAACACAATCTCTGAGCTGGAAAGACAGACTGCCAGGCTGCTCCATTTGCAGACTAGGAAGGAACACAGGGCTGGCAGCCCGGGCACTCTGCTCTGCACAGAGCTGCCATCGTGCTCTTGGCACTGCCAGCTTCTCCTTCCTGCTGAGAACGTTTGCTCCTTGTTCATTGTTCACAGCTGCTCTGGGGCTCCTCCTCCCCCCCTCACCACATCTGCTGCAAAGGAGGATTTCCCAATAAAGGTGAAGAGAAGGGACTGGTACTCACGTTCCAGATCTAAATCAATTTAGCCAGCACTGCTCCAGCTAGGAAATCTGCTGCTGTTGTGTGCATGGTATAGTGCTGACAGACAATGCAGGGAGGAGCATTAACCCCCTCTGTCCCTTGCAGGTTTACTATTCCAAAAGATCTTTAAGCCTACAAGTCTCTTTGAGATCTCAGATTGTCCTGGGTTTGTCCCTGTGAATGTGCCCTACAGAATCAGCACCAAGTGGGAAGCAGAGTGAAGTTTTGGAGAACCCTTGAGTTTGGGCCAGAAGTTGAACTGTCACCTGAAATAAATGCATATGAAGGGTTTCTTTTTCAACCTGTATTGTTCATAGACATTTCTGAGCATCCTGGTGGCTGCCATTCACCTAATTCACGGGATCACTGGCTGCCTGTGACATAAGGAGGCTAATGACTGAGGCTCATCAGAAAATGGGAGAGACTCTTGTATCAGCAGATCTGAATGTCAGGCAGGGCTTCCCATCACTTTCAAAACGTGAGAGCTGAAACTTCCCAGAAATTCCAGGTGGTGCTGCAAAATCCAAACCTCACGCCAGGGTCACACCCGGGGGAAGATCCCCCTGGCCCTGGGCTTTCACTGCAGCATTTCCATTTTGTCTGAGGTCTCTGCAGCCCCAGGAGCTGCAGGCACTCACACCACCTGTGTGCTGGCTGGTCTTGCCCTCGGGTGTGACAGCCAGGGGTCCCTGGGTGTTGAAGGGACCTGTGTGGGGTGCCCAGGGGATGTGCCAGGTTCCTCTCCTCACTTGCTGCTCTGCTGGAGGTGGATGCAAACATTGGGTTGCCAGCGCTGCTGCGTCACTGATACCAACAATTTTCATCAGGGCAAAAGCCCGGATGAAACCACCATGGCAACCAATTTTAAATAGAAACAATAGCCCAGCTCCTTCTCTGAAATAAAGGCACAGGACCCAGGGATCTGGTTCCATATTCCTACAGCAGACAACGCCATTTTTTGAGCATTCATATTTTCTGGGTTTTTATTGCGTCTTTCAGAGCATCTCAATGAGCTGTTTGCAAATTCTGTGCAATAAATTCTGATGGAATGAAGCCATCTCTGTGGGGCCAGCAGCAGTCAGAGAACAGCATGGTGGATAAAGCAAGTTCTTGCCAACTCCTTTATCTTTCCAGTTCCAGGATCTCTAAGTCCCACGCAGAGAAATCGGTCCAGTTTTTCCCTTGAAGATCTGCAAAAAACAAACAACAAATCATTAAAACTGAAAAGATGAAATGCTGAATCATGCCTTCCACTCTTTGGAACCCTGTGTTCCACTGAGTCTAATTATTTCACACTTGATACCTAAATCTTTGAGCAGTCTCTCCCAAGAATATTCATTGTGAGAGCTGGAAAAGAATAAGTTCTGATGAACAGTCTAACAGGGGGACAATAGTTCTGGTCAAACTCCCTGGAAATTAACGCTGGCTTATCTCATAAGAATGGGATTTTAGTTGGCCCAAACAACCTCAAGCAAACTCAAAATTGCAGTGAGGGCAGTACAGTCAATGTGCAGCTGAATGAGCGAAGAAAAACTGCCAGGAAATGTCAAACATAATTTTAAGCATTTAAACCAGTGTCTTTTGAGTATCTGAAATGAGGTGAAAATGCATTAAAATCTAACCAAATCCCTCTCTCTCCCTTGTTGGAACCAAAACACCCTGAACAGATTCAGTGGGTGCAGAAATAAGAAACTACATTTTGCTTTTGCTTGGGTAGTGGGAGTTTACTATTTAAAAAAAATCAAAATAAAAAATGCCTGACCTACAGCACATTCTGGAAGGGCACATATCAAATATCCTCAGCTCTTAATCTAAGAAGGAACTTCAGTGCTCTGGCATTGTTCTCCCCTGTGCCATTCTTATCTGACACGTAGTATCAGTTGCCAGAAACGCTGTGGGTTTATTCTGTACTTTGTATTCTAATATAAATGGAGCTGAATAGTTGTCATAGTCCTCTGGGCAGGGCTCCTTGCTGCAGCAGAGTTTAATATTGAGGTTGGCAGCACGAGGGTGGCTGATGTAATCCCTTCCATTACCGATATTTACGGCACACCACGTTACAATGCAAAGGTTTGCAGACTGGGAAGATGTGACAGCCAAAAAGCCAAACCATTCAAAACTGAGCCTGGCCCTGCAGGGGTCGATTCCCCTCGCTGGATGTTCACTGAAATGTCTCTTAATGCCTTCAGGAGCATTTGTGACGCAGAATCCAGGCAGAAAGCAGTGATGGCAAAGTCCCCATTGCACACCCCACACCTGACTGCAGTCTGACCTTAGCATGAGCCGGCGACTCAGGATCATGGCAAGGGTTGTCCAGAGTCACTCCTGGCTTTCACCATTCTCTGGCCAGGCATCACAAGCCTTGGTGTATTGTAACCCAGGGGGAAGGGGCAGCACAGAGGAGGGTTTGTTCCTCTTTCCAGCAAACTCCTTCTATTCCTTCAGCAGCCCAGGAGCTGATACAGTGATCTCCATGAGTCAGAAAACTACCTGCTCCTTATTTGTGCTTTCAAAGTCCAGGATATTTCCTTCAATTTCTTATTTACCTCCAAGTTTCATCAAACCTGCGACTTGTTCCTGAGGGGCATAGCAGGGGCAGCTCTGATCTCTGCTCCCTGGGACAGGGACAGGAGCCAGGCAAGGGCTGGAGCTGTGCCAGGGGAAGGTTGGGGTGGATTTTGGGAAAGGTTCTTCCCCAGAGGTGCTGGCACTGCCCAGGTTCCCCAGGAATGGGCACAGCCTGAGGCTGCCAGAGATCCAGGAGGGTTTGGACACCACTCCAGGGATCCCAGGGTGGGATTTTGTGGGGGTCTGTGCAGGGACAGGAGATCCCTGGGATGATCCTGGTGAATCCCTTCCAGCTCAGGATATTCTGTGCTTCCACAAAACCTCCTCAAGCAGCTCTTTCAGGCTTGAGGGTGGGAGCTGAGTGACTCTCCACACATTTAAGAGCCCATTTCTGTCCTAGAGCTCTCCTGGAGGATTTGCAGCATCTCTTCTGCAGAATCAGCACTTTTGTTGGTCTTAATGGAGCCACTTCTCGTGGAAGACACTGGAAAGGCTTCATGTGGAAATGAGTAATTTCTATTCCAGAGAATACAGCCCACCCTGCCTGGTGCTTGTGATCTGAAGTGAAAATAATTCTGCTGGTGTGCTGGGAATGCAGCATGGCGTTTCCCACATAGATGGGCTTTTTCCCCAAATTTCTTAAAGTTCAAAGGAGGTTGGAACCAAAGTGCTTCCCTGAACAGTTTCGTTTTGTGTTTTAGTTGCCATGGAAGTGGCAAAATTGACTTTATCAAACAAATGCTCTTTGCCATAGCATTCAATCAGTTTCTTGCCATTTGCAATGGCTTCCTTGTGCTGTTGGTAAAAATAATGTTGCTTTTCCAGTATGTCATGTAAAGTGATTTCAGCTGTGTTTTTTCCACTCCTGACCTCTGCAATACTTGTATTTCAGGCAATTTTATACATTTATTGATTACATGAGGTACTGTTCTAATTTCTAGGAAGCAAGAACATAGCCCTTAAATCATCCAGACTCTGAAATGTTTTAATTTCCTCAAGTAAATAGAGCATATTTTGCCAGGAATCTTAAATGTATGATACATGGATTTGATTCCACTTTCACATAGGTCTTGTATAACTCTCTTCACTTCAGTGAAATTGCTCCTGATTAGCATTGAGAAACAGGTCCAGAATCTGGGGAGGGGAGTGGGTTAATGCCATTTTTTCTGACACTGAGTGCTCTAAAAGCACTCTGAGTCTGCAAACCATTACCATTTCTCAGTAAGTGCCCTCTGAGAGGACTGGGGAGGATTGAGGAGTTTTTAACCAGTAAGTCACCTCAGTTCTTTCACAACAGAGTAGAGATTCAGCCTTGTCCACCTCATGGCTGTCTGCTGTTATGTGGAGTCGGAAAGCTGATGGTTTTGTCATCTGCTGTGACCACAACTGCTGCCACTGTGTTAATTCCCTTCCTGGCAGCCTGGAAGCACAGGTCTGGTCCTCTTCCCAGGCTTTGCAGGTTTTCCTGTCAGCCAGGAAGGGAAGAGTGGTAGAGAAGAGCTCTACAGAGGTGGATGATGTGCCTGCCGCGCTCGTCGTGCCTCAGCGCCTCGGCACCAAGGATGTTATTCACCAACAACGCCGTCAAACTCCCACTCCTCGATGACTGCTCCAAGTTATGAGCGCTCCCAAAATAGGGCTGGATTTTCACAGTGATAATTGAGAGCCATAACTTTCCATCAGTGAGGCTCTGTAGGTGGGAGCAGCAGCACAGACAGCAGTATCAACAGAGTCGAGGCTTTTTGTCAGGATGGTATCTAATTTTGTTGCAGTATTTATCCCATAATCCTATCAAGGTAGAGCCTTTCTTTAAGGGGTCTCTCCTGTGCACAGTTTTGGACCCATCTTTGACCTATGTGACAAAAACCCTATGGGGAGCTAAAAAAACCTGACTTTATGATGGCCCTAAGCCTTGGTTGAGGAAAATGTTCATATTCAGGAAGGGGTTTAAGCTTTTTGAACATTGTTGAATAGTGCTGGCTCCAGTGAGCTGATGAGTAGAAAAAAATGTTCATGCAGGGTTTTGTTTTGCTTCAAAAGAACTTCCACTGCTCAGGAAACCCACTCATTAGCTCACTTCTGATGCAAATATCAGAATATTTAAATGCCAGTTAATAGCAGAGTGATATTCTCAGTCACTGGAAAAAATAATTGTTCTTCTTTTGGAGCTACGTGGCCAGAAAGGCTGAATCAAAGAACATTTATGGGTCACATTCTTATCTGGTGCTCTGCCACCTCCATCAAATAACACCAGAGCAGCACTGCAGCAGTTGCTGTTGAGATCAGAATCTGCATATAGAAATTGTGTCTCTCAAGTTCTAAAAGTACTGTTACATTTGAAGTCAAAGAGAAAAGACAGAACAAATAACACAATTTACTGCTGCAGATTATTTTTATGCCTGTGTGCTCCACTTAAGAGAATACTCTGTAAATGACTTATTATCAAGAAAAGTTATTTGTTTGCACTAATCAAGCCTTAAACTTGGAGGCATAATACGGAACTAATTATTTTTAACTAACTAATCAACATGTTTCATTCATAAGTTGGGATTTATCAATATAGCACATGAAAGGAGAGAACATATTATTATTTCAATTTAGATAATATGCAAAAAGCAGTGTGTTTGTAATGACCTGCTTTCACTGAATATAATCAAGCTCCAAAGCTCTATTACAGGCTGGAAATAGCAGCAGCTTACTTTAATGAGATTTCTGGCTCTGGGCCCCAGCTGTTCTACGCAAGGCTCTCCCTTTGCTCTATGACCTACCAATATGTGCTGTCACCAGTAATGAGACAGGACCTATTTCCTAACATGGGGAAAAATTGGAAAGCACGAGTTCATTCTATTCTGAGGAAACACACCCTGCTCCCCCTGCAAGGCACGAGGAGGGCAACACTGAATATGCAACATGCCCCCCTTCCCTCGCCAGCAGAAATGTGACAGGAAACCCATCACATAAGGAACTCCAAGGGAAAACTGGAAAATCTCTCCTGAACTGCCTCCCTCAGCACACAGAGACCCAATATTCATTAAACTCATCCAGAATATCTTTGTTCCCTTCAAGGACCCCAGCAAAGGACCTCCCATTACCTGCAAGGCACAGGAAGGGGGAACAGTGGCAGCCATGGGCTCTGAATCTTATGGATTTTGTGGAATTATGCTCATCTCAGGGCCGCGTTGGGAATGTGCCAGGAGCCAAAGAGCTGCACTTAATTTGCCTAAAATGGAGCAGATTATCACTGCTCTCCTGTTTAATAATGGAGATGCAGTCTGGAGACTACAGATTCCAGCAAGCAATGCTCCAGAAGGAGAAAGGAGATCCAGGGGCTGGAGGTACTCTGGCTCCCAGGTGGAAATCAAGGCCAACCTCATTTTGATCTCTCTGAACTGGACTCCTAATATTGTTCTTTTTGCTTTATTTTATCATTATATACTAGACGAGTCAGAAATTCTGTTCTAGAAAATGTTTGATTAGCTACCATTTGGGGGGAAGGGAGGGTTATGCTATTTTTATTCTTAAGCTGTCACTTAGGTTCATTAACACTTTGCACGTGAATCTGGGTTTTTTAGGACAAGAAGCCTGTGTTTTCTTCCCCCGAATAACATTGTTAAGTATTTCAGGAATCTAAAATCCACAAACTATTTCTGTGCCCTGAATATAAACCTCTTTGGAAAAAGCCAATGAACATTTTAGTCAGAAAATTGGAAGGCGTGCGCTTAATGCACTTTGAAATTAAATGATTTGATGCTTTTCAATTTGTCTTTTTGCCCTTCCCAAATACCCAAAGGCACTAGCCCACTTTGTAAATGAGCAGGCTATGAAATCTTACTTTGAGAAATGAAGGTGTCACCGAGTTGCAGTAAAAATTACACTCGGCACCAGTGTACTTTGCAAGCCCTGACTAACCGGCCCCTGACACTGCCCTGCATTCCTCCTTTATTAAGAGGAGTTAAATAAGCAGTTATTTATTTGAGAAGTGGAGGGAAAAAGCTTCCAAACCCCAAGAGATTGAGAAGCTTAGTCTCCATGGGATAAACAGCTTCTTTCCCATGGAATTCACTGGATGGCCATCGCCCTCCAGGTGCCTCTGGTGGTGTCCCTGTCCTGACTCATCCCCTGGGTGCTTCTTTCCTTCTACCATTCCAGAAATAAGATTACAAAGTGAGTTTTCAAATTTGAAACTCTGTGCCTGTATGGATTTTTTTTTTTGTCCATCTCAAGGAAGACTTAGAATACTTAAATGAGAGAAGAAAAGCACATTTGCAAAGGTCACATCGACGGATTTTGAAGTGCAGTGGTAAGAAAACCACAGCCTTTGCAACACTACCTATTTCCTCTTCTCAATTATTTATGTATTTATTGTATTTTACATGAGCCATGGAAGCTAGAGGCATTTTTGCAGTGTCAGGTCATTCTAAAGTACATGCCATACAAAGAATAGGGCTAGAAAATAGTTGTATGTAATACTGTTCATTAATATTACATAATTACTGCACACAAAATAGTTCTCTGGGCAGTGATAAGGATTTTTTTCATAAAAACTAAAGACTCCAAGGCAATGTATTCCATTAAAGGGTTGCTTAACATATGAGGGTATATCAATATATAGTACCTTCACCCAGCTGCAGCAAAATGACGAAGCCAGCTTAGTCAAATGAAGCCATTAGCATGTATAATGTGCTTTACACAAGAGTTAAAAGGTTTATAAAATCAAACTTTGATATTGCAATGACCAAGCTGAGATAGGATCTAGCAAACAGCAGTTGCAGCTGCATCAGCACAAAAATGAACTGTTGGGTTTTCTCTGCAGTCTAGAGAACATTTTCTGCAGTCTTTGGAAATTGCTCTGGAATTAAAAAGTTTCCTGTATGTGTAGGCTAATATTAGCAACTGACAGCTTGCCTGGGGTTTTTAGTTCAGCCTTCCTGGAGCAATTGTTTAGGATAAAATGTTGATGCAGCTTTTCAGGTCTGTTGGCTGCTTTTATTACCATTGAATGTGAGCAAGTCCTGTGCCTTCTATGATACACCAGACCTAAAGGAATGTGGAGGAACATCTGAGTGACTAACAACTCCATAAACAATCCCTTTGAATTTTAATATATCCCACTGCATCCTTCCTAAAATCCCTGCTCTCTAAGTACAGGGTTAATTTTTACTTTAAATTTGATTTACTAAACTGTGTTAATAAGCTGTTGGGTGGACAAGATACAGCAACAATATTTAGTATAAAACTGGAGATCTGAACATCCTAATAGGTCTTTTGACATTCAAGAAAACATCAGTTGCAGTTTTTGAGACATAAGAAACAGCTGATAATTTTGCCTTCAGAAAAGAGATTCTTATCCTCTTTCTGCTCCTTTTCTTCTAAGGCAGAAGATGACTTAAATGAGACTTGAATTCTGTGTTTCCCCACCAACAGTGTGAAATAGAGGCAGCAATCTGATGTTTCTGCAGCGTGAGCAGTGTCAGTGTTTGATGTTCGGGTGTTGAGTCACCGAGGGCTCACCTTTCCCTCCGGATGACACCGTGACAGCTGCAAGCAGCAGATGCCTGAGAGCTGGCAGTGCTTTGATTTCAAAAAGAGAGGGTTGCTGGCAAGGCATTTTCACAAGGAGTTCCTTCTCAGCTCTGCAAGTCCTTTCACTTCTCAGCTCAATGGGACCTTGATTTGATAACACTGGGAGTTTATCACAAACAGCACATCTGCTGTGCCAGGATGAGCCGTGTGACTGAGCTGGAGAGCTGCTTCCTGGGGATCCCACTTGCTTTCAGGTTCAGTTTATCTGTGAGCTTATCCTACTAAATTATCATTAGAAATTCCAGCTCTTGCAAGGCACACGGCCTTTGGAGTGCACCTGACAAAACTGAGGATGTTCCCCTGTGCTGTTTCACTGGGTGTGGGGCACTGAAGGGCTGAGCAAACCACAACCTCAGGGTGACCTTATCACTCTCACAGCTCCTGAAAGGTGGCTGTACTCGGGTGGGACTGGGCTCTTTCTCCAGCAGCACTGACACAACCACAGGACACAGCCTCAAGCTGCACCAAGGGAAATTTAGGTTGGATATCAGGAAAAAGTTTTTTACAGAAAGGGTGATAAAGTTCTGGAATGGCTGCCTAGGGAGGTGGTGGAGTCACCATCCCTGGGTGTGTTTAACAAAGCCTGGATGTGGCACTGGGTGCCAGGGTTTGGTTAAGCTGTTGGGGCTGGGTTGGACTCAATGATCTTGAAGGTCCCTTCCAACCCAGTGATTCTGGGAATTCTGTGATTGTTTCTGACTGACCAAAAGCAAGCAGCACATGGATTTCTCTACACCAGTTCAGCCACGCTCAGTTTTTCCTGTGACCTGAGTCACAGTCAAGTGTTTATTATGTGACTTTCACAGCAAGAGTGGCAGAATAAAAACAAGCTAAGAAATCTAATCCTCAGAGGAGAGCAGTATGTTCCCACTTGGGGTTTAGTCTCACAGTGAAGAGGTTGTTCAGGGGTTTATGATCCTGGAGATTGATGCTGGGGGGAGCCTGGGTAGAGCACAGAGCCATTGGCAGTCATCAGCTAAAGCTGCCTCAATGATGGCAGCTGGAGTGGCCAGAGGAATCCTCTCCTCCAAGGAACCCAGAAGAGTTAAAGTCATTCCAGAAATGAATCCATTAGGTGCTGATGGTGATTAGCAAAAGGTACCGTGATGATTTAAAGTACTTCAAGTGTCATTCAGACTGAAACCTCTTGCAGGTGAAAAGTGTTGGATACATCAGGACTGAGCTGCAGGGACCGATTTGGGGGATGTGGCAGCAAATCTGGGCAATCTCACCAGTGTGTGTGAGCAAATGCTACTGAGAGAACTCTCCCCTTTCCTTCCCATTTCAAAAGTCTTGAATACTTACTGTTGTGGTGAAGGTTTTCTATTTATTTGAATCTTATGTTTCAAATTTTGTCCAAAAGTTAGGTCATGGCATAAGCTACAACAAAATTAGTGTGATAAAGGGGTTAATTTGACTCTACAGGGATTTGAGCTTACAGCTTGAGTGATTTAAAAAACTGGAGCAACCTGGTTTAATGGAAGGTGTCCCTGCCATGGCAGGGGATGGAACTGGATGATCTTTAAGTCTCTTCCAACACAAACCATCTGTGATTCTGTGACCCTGTTGTCCTCTGTATTCTTTGAGACTCTTTTTACATCATCCAGCCACCAAAGTGAGAATTTCCTCACAGGTGGTTAAATCCACTTTTTTATAGAGAACCCTGACTTTCTTCAGTAATTTATTCTTCTTGGTAAATAATGCCTGCAACCCCTGCATATTGGTCAGGCATTTTTTGTCAAAAAGGTTGAATAAACAGCCATGAATCCTGCTGGGCAGCTGAACCATCCCAGCACTGGCCTTGAGGAACCTCCCATGATTTCATCAAATGATGTTTGTCAGGCAAAGTGATTAAAGGCAGATTTGAGAAATTCTGCTCGTATCACTCCAGTCCATCTGCATCTACCCTAATGCACTGTAAGGGTGTGCCTGAAATGAAATTAGGGCCACAGACTCAGTCTTTCCCAAACTATTCGTGGAACAGCAATCTGCTGCTGGAGCCAGGCCCGTGGCGGCCGGACAGAAGTGCCCGTTAACCCTGAGCCACAAGATGATGATAATAACATTATGACTAGAGAAATGCAGAGGAAAATAATGCCCACTATCAGATGAGCTCACAGGAGTTGCAAACAGTAAACAAAAGGGGAAATTATAACCCAGTCATCACATTTTCACAATGTTTTCACTGTATGTAAACAAGGCCGTTTTCACACATAGAAACAAGGTGTCTGTGATTGCAGAGAAGCAGGTTTATTTAATAAAATTGTTGGGAAATACTTGGTTTGGTGAAAGCATCATGCAAATTACAGTTGCGTCAGAGAAGTCTTGGAGCAAGTAGACAGCCCTCTACTAAGAGAAAACTTTTAAGGAAATGTCTCTGCATGTTTCCTTTTACACTTGATTTTTCTAATGGTGTACCTACATAGTTATTTTAATGCCACTATATTTTGATATTACATTTCTATTTTCATTTGCATGCTGTAATCTGTCGGTGTGGAAAAACAACGCCCATCCCCAAAATTAAGTAGTGTATAAACCAGATCTGTAGTAAACAGATTTTTAATGCTTGCCCTTGGATTACTTAGGTTGCACGGACGGAAGAAATTGTACCCTGCGAGGGTGGTGAGGCCCTGGCACAGGCTGCCCAGAGCAGCTGTGCCCGCCCCATCCCTGGAGGCATCCAAGGCCAGGCTGGACGGAGCTCGGAGCACCCTGGGACAGCGGAAGGTGGGAAGGTGTCCCCGCCATGGCAGGGGGTGCAATGAGAAGCTCTTTACGGTGGCTGCCGAGCGCGGCCGCTGTCTGTGACACCGGGCTCCGACAGTGACAGGTGACGCCCTGCCCTGCACAAACATGGCGGCCGCCGCGCTCCTCACTCCAAGATGGCGGCGCCGCCGGCATCCGCCTGACCTCCCGCCCGCACCTAAGATGGCGGCGGCGCCGCGGGCGGTGCGCGTCCAGCCCCGGGGTGGCCGCCCGGGCCGGGGAGTCCCTGCCCGCACCAAAGATGGCGGCGCAGCGCCGGGCGGAGCCGGAGCCGGTGCCGGGGGCGGGCCGGGGGCGCGGCCGCCACCGCCCCGGAAGCGCCGCGCGGCCCCCGCCAGCTGGTTGTCATTTGGTGCGGCCGCTCGGTCCGGGCGGCACGGGCTGGGCAGCGGCCGCGCGGGGACCAGCGAGGCACCGGCTGCGGCGGCCGCCGGGGGGGTGGGGGGCGGGGAAGGCGGCAGAAAAAAACACACGGAAAAAGACGCAAAACGAGGCGGCGGCAGCGGGGGCTGCGCGCCGGGGACACGTCGCCGGCTATCGAAAGCTGTCGATCGCCTCGTCCTTCCAGCTCCCCGCAGCATCGAGCCCGCGGAGACCCCCCCGGTGCGGCCGGTACATGAGGGGCACGGCCCGGCCGCAGCCCAGCCGAGCCGCCGCAGGGCAGGGAGCGCCCCGAGCCGCCGCCGCCGCCGGAGCCCCGAGCGCTGCGCCCCGAGACAGAGCCTACCCCGACCCCGCCGGGCGACCCGGGAGAGCCGCTTAAACACCTTCCATGGGGGAGAGAGGAGCCCGGCCGGCCGCGCCTTCCCCTCCCTGCCGGAGGCTGCTGCGCTGCTGAGGTAAAACCCCTCCTGCCTTGCCCGGCTCGAGCGAGGGCGGGGGACGCGCGGGGCACCCACAGCCCGGCCCCGCTGGATGCCGAGTGCCTGAGGAGGGAGCGCGATCCGGGGGCTCGCTGGGCTGCGGGAGCCGCGATTCCCGGGGAAGGAGGCGAGCCCCGCACCACAAAACACCCCCCCGGCAGCAGAGAGCGAGAAAAAAACCTCCTTCCCCTTCCTCCTGCACAACTCGCTGTCCCCTCCCTTCCCTTTCCCGAACGGTGAATGCTGATTTCTGAGATGAAAACCTTCCTCCTCGGACAGTCAGGACTCATATGAAGGACACGCAAATATTGGATCATAAATAAGAAGCGAGTCTGGCGAGCTCAGAAACCCAGCCCAGAAGGAGCAGCATCAAGAATCCACCCTTCTCCTGCACAACTCACTCCCCACCCAACACACAGAGAATACTGATTTCCTGAGATAAGATCTTACCCCTTTAAACAACCACACACACGCACACACACGGTGTATATTATTGCTAAATATAATAGGTTAAACCCAGCAGCACGGGATAAAGCCTCTTCTGCAACTCACTCCCCCATTTCACCCTTTTGAATGCTGAGATCCTGAGGTAAATTTTTCCCTTGTCCACAGCAAAGACTCTTTTTGAACAGGACACAAATATATATTAGATTATAGAGATGTATTAAATTATTCCAGATTTAAATCTATTTTTTGCTGCCAAGGGGTTGAGGGACCAGACGTCATTGTATTTTTTTTTCCTTCCCTCTTAACTCATTTATGGGCGAGTCAAGGCTGCTGAGGAGGAAAAAAACAGGATAGTTAGAATCTCTTTATCCTTATTTCCCAGAAGCTTATTCTCTCATTGCTGTGCATTTCCTTTAGAAAAAGGAAACCTCTTATTTTGTGAACCAAAGATTTATTTTTCCCTTCCTCCTGGCCAAAGGAAGGAAACGGACGCAAATTGACACATTGAACTAGTTGAAGAGATCTATCTTTTGCAAAAAGAAAAGAAAAAAATAAAAAAGCAAACATCTTTATCCAAATCTGAAATAAACAGCGTGGAGGGAGACACTGGAATATCTAGCGAAAACCAGGATACTTGCTAATCTTGCCTCACAGGGGACAAGCTAAACACTAAACATCAACTTGTTCTTACAGGGAGGATTCAAACCCTAAATATAATAAATGGGGGATTACGGGTTTGGAGTGTTAGTGCAAAACAACACTGGAAATAAGTCAGCTTTTCCAGTCAGATTTCATCCACATCTGCAGCCTCCACACCATCATCAAAATGCAACCCCCAGCCCTGCTGCTTTTATAAATAATAACACAGCTGCCAATGGCAGTAGTGCTGGGTCAGCTTGGCTCTTTCCTGCTCCAGCTGCCCATAATATTCAGGATGAGATTCTGGGGTCAGAAAAATCTAAAACTCAGCAACAGGAAAAGCAAGAGTCCCTAGAAAAACAGCAGCTTTCCCCTGGTCAAAGTCAGGAAGCAGGCATGCTCTCTGAACCCGAGAAAGCTAAAACTGAAGAAAACCAGGGCGATAATTCTTCAGAGAATGGCAATGGGAAGGAGAAAATAAGAATAGAATCGCCGGTTTTAACAGGATTCGATTACCAAGAGGCTTCGGGGCTCGGTACTTCGACACAGCCCTTGACATCCACCGCATCTTCTCTGACTGGTTTTAGTAACTGGTCTGCAGCTATTGCTCCTTCTTCTTCTACAATAATCAATGAAGATGCAAGTTTTTTCCACCAGGGAGGGGTCCCTACTGCCTCAGCTAATAATGGTGCTCTGCTGTTTCAGAATTTCCCACATCACGTCAGCCCTGGCTTTGGCGGTAGCTTTTCCCCCCAGATCGGACCCCTCTCTCAGCACCACCCTCATCACCCCCATTTCCAGCATCATCACAATCAGCATCAGCAACAGAGGAGGTCTCCTGCAAGTCCTCACCCACCTCCATTCACACACAGAAATGCTGCTTTTAATCAGTTGCCTCATTTGGCCAATAATCTTAACAAGCCACCTTCTCCGTGGAGCAGCTACCAAAGCCCATCGCCCAGCCCGTCCTCCTGGAGCCCCGGCGGCGGCGGCTACGGCGGCTGGGGAGGCTCCCAGGGCCGAGACCACCGCCGGGGACTGAACGGAGGCATCACCCCCTTGAACTCCATCTCGCCCTTAAAGAAGAATTTTGCAAGTAATCATATCCAGCTGCAGAAGTATGCACGACCCAGCTCGGCCTTCGCTCCCAAATCCTGGATGGATGACAGCTTGAACAGAGCTGACAACATTTTTCCCTTTCAGGTGAGCGCACTCTGTTGTCTCCATAAAAAAACCCTAAAAAACCAAATCTCACCAAAGAGCATTAAAATGCCCTGGTTGTGGGATTTCTGTGCTTGCAACTGAAAAAAACCATATGGCCAACTTAAAATGTCATAGTGGGAATGATCCTCCAAGCTGTGATTCATGGGGTTTTTTTTAACAGTGATGGTCATAAATATCTATTGCACACCAGCCATCTGTATTGGCCACTTTGCTTCAGCATAACACTTACACACAGAAATAGCCAGTGGAGAAATTCACTGACAATATTTCAACAAAGAGGAAAAAGGAAAAAAAAAGTGCCTGGTGGAGTATGAGAGATCTGAGGCCTTTGAAGGCATTCAGCAATGTACCACATCTGAGAAAAAGTATGGAGTGATTTTATTTGGTTTTACAGTATCACATGGGCTTGCAGTGCAACATAATTTTTGTAGCATTTTTGGGGGAAACTTTGCTTTCTACAAATAATGGTAATCAGTGCAGTTTGCTCTCCTCAGGAATGGCAGCAAATTTTGGTTACAGGCCATTAAATCAGCACTAAAAATAGATGTGGATGAGATCAGTTGGTGGTCTCCTGTATTTTGCTGTGGCCTTCTCCTGGCAGGAGGCAGGTTGTCTGGCAGCTCAGCCTCTCCTTCTGGGCTGACTTGTTATGAATTTGAAAAGAACTGTATAATGTTGAACCTAATTTGCAGTAGGAATTAAACCAGAAGTCCCCTTCTTTTCATTTGACCACCAGTTAAACCCAGCTTTTATGTGTGTGTGCGCCTTTTGTAAACTCCTTTAGGGTGAATTAAAAGACCCAAGAGTTCTTTTACATTTCCAGGGTTGTTTTTCAAGCTCTTCAAATGAGGGCAAAAGTAAAATTCTCAACGTGATTGCAGTATTTCTTGCCATGCTGCAAGAACTGGGGTGACCTACTTAAATACAATTTCAAAGATACAAACTGTGCAATGTGTCTCATGATGTGAAGAAACAAAAATACATTTAAGAGTGATTTTGTGGATGTGGGGATAGTTGGGTTCTTTGCAGACTGCAGGTTTTTGGTGGTGTGCAGGCCCTGCTGACAGCACAGCAGCTGCTGGCAATAACTTTCCTTCAGAACCTTTTTTTCTACTGCAGTACTACTGACTGGTTCACTATCAGGTAGAGCCCTTCCAAATTTAGAAAGCAAAGTAATAATTGATTTTAATGTCAGGATTTATAATGAATATAATGAAGCTGTGGCCAGCATACCCAATTTATCCAGTGAAAGCATTAGGAAAAGGGACCCAGCTGGAGCTGGTCTTTTTTCAGCCTCACTGCAGCAAGCCTTGGCTCACGGTTTGATTCACTCTGTACCCTGACACGTAGCTGATGTTGAGAGTGACAGAATGAGATCAAGTGTGTCCTTGCTGCTGTGTGCAAGCCCCAAATATATACACAGGCAGAGCAATGTGCTTGGATTGGCATCAAGGAAATTGCAGGAAACTGGCAAAGTCAACCTTGACTTCTGGATGGTGTTCCAGACACAGAATAGCAGACACACGTAGTTTGATCATGGTAAAGAAATCATTTTGGTGTAGCATGTTGGTGTCTGTTTACATAAACACTCTGATGGAGCTGTACATGTCAAGACCAAGTCTGACACTGCTTCATGCCAAGAAAAGGAAAGTGTGGAGGGAAGTGCTCTCCAGCCTGTTACCATCACTTGTGTGAGGAAGAGGGCAGGGCAGCAGAGCAGGACTTCAGCACCGCAGCCCTAGAAAGATGCTGATTAATTTTGAAGCCATCTTGGACAACTTTTTTTTTTTCTTTTGTATAAAATCTTTAGCTCCTTTGGTCACTTTAGCTGAGTGTTGAAAGCACGGTGAATTTTTGAATCACTGGAAACAAATGATGTAAAATTTGACCTTAGATGTCTTTTTATTTTTTTTCTTGACTATGCTGATTCTATTCCTGACTCAAAGCAGAATTTTGCTTATTACTATTTGTGTTCAAGCATCTCTCTCTGTCTTTCTCTCTCTCTCTGCCCCTGAAGTATCCTTGCTGATGCAATCATGTACTGGACAAGGCTATTTTGTTACTGGAATCTTCTTAGATTCCTGTTTAGGAAATAATTGAAAGCTGTCTTTGCTGCAGCAACATAATGGAGTAATTTGATACAACAATCCCTTTCATTTAATATTTATGTTTTGCTGCTTAAATCATTAACAAGTGGTGCTGCAATCTAGTGAAAATGAGTTTCTTTAGAAGGCAAAATGTAAACCAGCAATTGCAAATATTTGGGGATTGCTTTCTTTTTTTCTTTTCCTCAGAGGTTGTGTCTATTCCAGAGCCTGGTGGCACACAGGATTCTGGCTGTGTTTTGATGGAAATCTTGGGGTGACCAGGACTAAGAGCTCTTTTCCTCTTTGGAGAGGCTGGCATCACATAATTTCCCTGTGAGCCACTGATGTGAACTCCTGCTCCCTTCAAACATCCCTGCCCATCCCATGGGATGAAATGGGTGCTCCAAATGGTGCAGATGAAAGGAAAATACTGTGGTGATCAGTTTGATAACCTTGCAATTTGATGATGCCTTGCCTTGGCACTGAGAGCTGCATGCAAACCCTGTGCTCTGAGTGTTTTGCATTTGGAATCCTGTCTCCTGCAATTCCCAAACCACACTGGCTGCAGGAACCTCTTGCAGGGATGGAACTGGCAGCAAGGTCAGAGAAGACTTAACCAGATCTGTTAATGAAATTAACTTTTGATGTTGTGCTTTAGCCACTGGGCAGGCTCCCCCCTTCAAAGATCTTTTGAAAAGAGAAAAGCCATTGTTCTTTGTGTGTTCGTTTGAAAAGGAAATGGTCTCCAAATGAAAAAATGGTTCCTGAATTCAAATTAAAAAGCAAAAAAACAGAGTCTTTTGGCTCTCACAGCCTTCCATGAGAATTAATATATGAAAATGCTTTGAGTGGGACTGTGGCACCTTCCCAAGTTAGTGATTCTTAAGAATAATTCCTTGTCCTTCTCTCCCAGCAGCAGTGACAAAGTTGGTGCTCAGTAATTGCGTTTCACGGCAGCGCTGCCTTCAAGATTGTTTTGGCTTTCCTTTGGCTGTGTACTTGCACTTCCTCATGAGTGGAACATCCTGCCTGTTATGCAATGCATAAATCTTGCTTTGATAGGCATTTCCAGCTTTCCAGATCTCATCTTCAGTGCGTGAGGATGTTTTTTAAATGGCTCTCTGAAGGCACAAGCGAGTGAAGCAATAGTGCTCAGCTTTCTGTAAAAATGCTTAAAAAGAATTTGTGTTTCTTCCTGGAATCAGGCTCGAAAATAACTGCCCATTTCAAAGAATTTTGTACATGAGAGCAGTTCATTGTATCCACTTGTTCAAAATGTTTTTTCCTTTCTTCCCCAGTGGCTGGTTTCCAGGTATATAACCCCTTCCAAATGCAGCCAGGGCCTGTGCCAGGGAGACTTGCTCTTCCCCCAGGCAGATATGGAATGTTTGAGAAAACACATTTGTGATTACAAAACGTGTTTGAATTCCGACCTCTACGTCAGCGTTTGTTTGCCCATAGAAATGGCCTGATTTAATAAGTGCATTAAACAAATTCACAGGGAGCTGGAATTAAAAAAATAGCCTCTTGAGTGAGTTTGCCAAACTTTCCTCTTGAAGGGATCTTGCAAATAAATTTCTTTACTGTTCTTTGTTTTAATATTTGGGTTTGAGGAACCTTTTCATAACTCACGATGGCTGGCTGCACAAAAAGAGCTTATTTGTTTTGCAGAATTTAATTTTTTTATTCTAGCAGCAGCAATTATTCCCAATAATTTCAAGGTATTACTTGAAAACAGGGCAAATCCTTGAAGCTGGGTTTTTAAACCCGTTCCCCCATTTTTGTGTAACTCCATCAGCTGTGCAGTAATTAGTGTTTTGTGTGCTGTTCCCCACAGCTACTGATCTGTGGGATTAGCAGCACTCTAATGTGGTATGACATGCACAAGTTAAGTGCTGTGGAAGTTAACACTGTTCTTGTTTTATAAACTTACTACTGACGTTCATACTTGGGCTTTGGCCCTCCTGTGTGGTTTTGACCTCAGGGTTTCTGTTTAAAGAGAGCTTTTGTTAAGAAGCTATTTGAGTTATGTTTGTCTTTTTCCTAGGATTAAAAGGAGTACTCTTATTAAGCATTTTGCTTTGAAAGTTGCAGCCCAGCAAAGAATGAGAATGTAAGATATTGTGGAAGATGCATGATAAACTTAATGTGCAGCTAAAATAGAATCACACATTACAAACATTTCCAGTAAAGGTTTGTCATTTCTAGCACTTAAAAAGTTGGACTAAACTTTGTGTTTTGTGCCACTTCATTTTTCCAGCTCTTATTGTTCCCTGGTGAAGCTATAAAAGATGATCTGGGCAGAATGCAGCAACATCCTTTCAGGAAAAACCTGTTTATTCAAAGCCTTTAATTCACTGGTATGGACTGGGAGCTGGAATACAGGGTGCTGGGAAGGAGGAGAAGCTTCCCCAGAAGCAGAATCCAGTCCAAATTTGTGTTGCAATTGAAAGAGAAATGTGGAAGTTGTATTTATGATGATAAATATGGTGATACTGTGCCTGAGACATGTGGCTGTGGAGTTGTGGGAAATGGGAACAGGGTTTCAGAAAGTTTCAGGCTTCTCCTGCTGTAATTAAGGTACAAATGTAGCTGTGAGGTTTTTGATTTGGACAAAGATTTCAATATCTAAAACAAGCCCCAGATTTACAACTACACCTGCTCCATAAATGCTGATCAATAAATTGCTTCATGCAATGACATCTTTTGCATTATTACTGATGCCTTGGACTTCAGATCAACCTTATTTTAAGTGTTCAGACCTTGATTTTTTGGTGCACTTTGGGATTTACCACTGGGAGGCCCATCCTGGGAAGTGCTCTCAGGTTCTGGCATCTTAATTAAATTATTCAGGTGAAGGTAATGCTGTGGGTGCAGGCTAAATATAGTGACTTTATACAGAGTTAGTAGTTAAATTAAATGTGCATTTTTCTGATGTGCAGGAGAATTAATGCATGGGATTTTAAAATTCAAAGTATGATCTTCCTGTAAAGGAAAAATTCCTGTGGAATTTCTTTTGCATGGGAGGATGACCCAGTGTATGTCAGACATGTTATGCACCAAGTGACTTTCTTTAGGGATGAGAAATAAAATTATAATAGGGATTAGAATTTAATTGTTTTGTAGGCAGAGATGGCCAGGGTAGAGTTCACAAATGGTTTGTTGGTCATTGTAGACATTTACAGGCTCAAGAAGTCATTTTTCCCCAGATCTGGAGGCTGTCACCTCTTGTACATTGTGCAAACAGCTCTGCTTATTCCAAATTATGTTTAATGAATCTCTTCTGGGATGTTGGCTGAAATTTTCAACACAGTCATGTATTAAGACTGCAGGTTGATTTCTTTCTTTTTGGTTGTTTTGTGGCTTTAGTTTGTTTAATTTGCTTTGTGCTTTGTTTGTTTGGGTTTTCTTTTTTGAAGTTTTTATTGTGGCCTCGTGTTTACCTGATGTCTGTATGATTCAGTTCTATTTGAGCCCTCTGATAAAGCAACATTTTAGACACCCTAAACAAACTTGTGTAAAGCCAAGTTCTTTTAGAACCCAGGTAAATAATACCAGGCTGTGGTTGCCACATTTTGTTACTGAATTGTACATATTCTGCTTTAGTCCAGGGTAGTCATTACCCCTGTATATTTTATTTATCAATAAATAAGTGCAAAGCAGCAATCCAGCTCCAAAGCACTGTAACTTTGTGAATTGCTTCATTAAAACCATCACCATATTGTTATTAATTCTTTCTACATGAAATCTTTTAAAGAAAACATTTTTTCCCTAAGTTCAGTGTGGTTTATGTGCTAAATAAGTAATATAAAAAAGCTCACATTTAGCTACTGGTTTGTGTTCAATATTTTGATTATTAGAGCTATTTTTGGATGAATTATTAGAGCTATTAGATGGATTAGCTATTATTTAGATGGATTATTAAAGCTATTTTTGGATTAGAGCTTTTGGGATGAAATGCAGAGTTATAAATGTCTTCAGAGGTTTGGCCACCCCCACTAACCTTCACCAGCCTTTATTTTTTTTAGGTGCATAATAAATGGATATATTTCAGATATGGTTCTATCTTACAAGATAAGACTGATGAAATCTGTGCTGCTGTTTTCAAAGTAGTTTCATTATAAAAATGACTTTAATTTGTATAAAATTCTCAAAACTACCAATGGTGACTTTCTCTATCTCTAGTAATGTTCAACCTGTCAATGCAAATAATCAACTAAATTAATGGATTTTTTTTAATATGAAGCACTGTGCAGACCTGTGACCCAGCTGAGCTTGGCACCTTGGCTGGGTTTTATTTAGGCCTGAGATCTTTTCACTGGGTTGATGAACAGAGTCTTCCTCATCTATGCCAAGTTTTAGCCATTCCTCCTTTTCCTGGGAGGGAAATATCACCAGTTAATCTGTTGTATCACTGTGCAGGGTTGTGTTTTAAAGTGTTTGCAGTGTGATTTGCAGCTTAAGGACCTCACCCTGGAAAAGGGACAGCTTGTGGTTCACTTGAAAAGGAAAATAAATTCCTCAGCACCAAATGCTTCCATTGGAGAATGCACTTCCTTGTGAGCCAACCAGTTCAATTCCATTTTGTCCCTTCAAATGTTTAAATTCTCTGTTCTCAGTATTAAAAATGAGCATTGCAGCAGCTCAGGCCAACATAACACAGATATTTTAGAGAGAAGAGAGTTGCTTCAGGCTCAGGTGCTCGGCTCAATAAACTGGGGATTGCTTGGCCTGGGTCACTTCCTTTGTGTCTCTCACACAACTGAAATGTGAAGTGCCACAATTCCACCAAGATTTGGAATTGCTGAGGTTCTGCACTTGGTGAAATTCGAGTTTTGTAGCTGTTCATGGGGTGGGCTTGAGGTTAACACAAGAATTCAGGAAGGAGAAGCTGCTGAGGGACATCAGGTTTGCAGTAAATGCTCCCACCTGTGTTTTAGGCTATTTTTGTCATTTTCTGAGGACTGCTGGAAATGCAGAGGTTGCCTTTTAATTTAATATCCATTCCTGAGTTACTCAACTGTTGGATCCTAATGGATCCAAAACCTGAGGGCTTGTACTCACTCCTGCTAAGGGATTTTAATGCAACTAGACTTTGAAATAGGTAAGAAATAGCAATGTTTAAACCAAACCAATAAATTAAATCTGCTAGGACAGGCAGAAAACTGTAGGAAATCTCTGAAAGAAAAGCACAAAATTGAAGGATTTGAACGTTGCTGATATTTTCTCTAAGGTGCCTCAATTATCTTGTAATAGAAATGACCAAGGAAATCAATCCTGTGGGGAGACAGGGCAGTGCTGTGCTTTTTATAGCAAATTTGATATTTGCTAGACTTAATAAAGGAACTGGTTCCAAACTCTGGCCTTTTTAATGCTATTTGAGACACAGCACATCCGGGTTGGAGTACGTGGCCTGTTCTGTCTCAGTAATAAACTGTTCTGAAGAAGGGAAAAATACCAGGAAATTCGATTGAAAAATGGTATTTTTTAGTGATCAGAATGTAATTTACAACTTGGAAATGGATCAGGAGCTGGTGAGTTCCTGCTCTTGGAATGGTTTGAGGTATTTAAAGTCCAGAATGAGGGATCAGTGAAATCAGGAATGGCCCTTGCAACACACAATCACTGCTGCTTCAGCACTGAAATAAAGCACTTTATAACTCACCACTGCCTTTCAAAATATTCCAAGCTGGATCTGTGTGCTTTGGAGAAATTTCAGCTTCACAGCCAGTGTTAGGGACAAAAAACACACTCAGTGCTGGAATAACAAGAGTTGTGGAGAAGGAAAAGAGCAAAAATGTCCAAAATTTCTCTTGTTTGAACAGAGATTTCCCAATGCTTGAGCTCCATTCAGAGGGAATTCCTTAGAACAGGAATGAAATAAAATCTTTAAAGCTGATGGTAGAGAGCTTCTTGGACAAAAAAAAAATTAAAATCAGGGTAGATTAGTGTAATTGTATAAAATTCTATCCAAATCCAAATGTATAAATACACAGAAAGTGTGAATTGTGAATAATATTGGGAATTAAAGTGATTTTTTGCCTCCTTTTATGATCCTGTAAAGATTTCAAAGATTACAAGGAATTTCAGTTATTCTGAATTTGCCAATTAAATTAAAGCAGTGCCAGGGTATTTTACATTGTGTTTTGCTTCTATCCCATCAGATTTGTACTGTGTGGAATTTATTGTTTGGTTGAGGAAAGTCTGACCTGGGCATGAGTACAATGATTGCTTTGGTTAATAGGAAGGAGAAATAGTTGATGTTAGACTTCATTGGTTATGGTTAGATTATTATAGATCAGATTCATATTTAATAATATTGTAATTTTTAATATTCACCTATCAGAGGAAATTTGTAATATTAATCTATCCTTTGGTATATGGTTTTTCCTTAATTTTTGCTTAATTCTGCTGTGTTTATGTAGAAGAAATTGGAAGTTTTTGTGTTTTAGGTGCTTGTTTTTAACACTGGCTCTGTTTGTGTTTTCTTGCAGGATCGCACGAGGACTTTTGACATGCACTCACTGGAGAACTCCCTAATTGACATAATGAGGGCTGAAAATGATTCACTGAAAGGTAAATTTAGACAGAGACTATTTCCTGCAGCAAATAACTGGGGAGAGGGGGTTACTGAAAATAAGAGACTGCAGTTGTGGGTAGGAAAGGTGAATTTCCCTTGTGCACCTGATGGGATTTTTGGTCGTGTGAATGAAGCAGTTTCAGCACAGGAGCTCTGAGGGTGTCTGTGCTTGTCCAGAGCAGTGCAGAGCACAACCACAGGCTGACCTGTTGTGTTGTTGGCCAGGAGTTTTGATCAACCTCAGGAACCTTGTGCAGCTCAGCAAGTAGTAATTTTTTGCCTAATAGGGTTTTCTTGATGAAGTCATAGTTTTTTCTGTCATGGGAAAGAAAAAGGTTTATCCATGTCCTTTGAGAAAAACAGAGTATTTAGTCTTTTTTTACCTTTTTGGAACCATTGGGAAAGGAAAAGGGAGATTGAAATTATTTGTGATTTATCTCCTTTTTTTCCTTTTGTTTTTTGGCAAAGGTAGTTGTGCTTTGGAAATACCTCAGCTTAAAAAGTATTCAAAATATTGTCTGCACATAATTTTGTATGAATAAAAACTGCTTATGGTCAACAATTCAGAGCTGTAGTTTCATGTCCTGTAGGATGAGTAATCCATTGCAGTTCAGTGGTTACATGTATGAGTGGAGCAGTCAAATTCTCACACACACTTCTTATCTAACCACTCACTTTTGTTACCAGTCATGAGACCACTAAAAAAAAAACAAACCTGCACTTGTGGTTTCTGCAAGTAAATTCCTTTTGATATCAAGGCTTGTGGTGGTAATGAAATCTGACTTGTTTTAATAGTGATTCTTGCTCCAAAGACCAACCTTTGATAAACTGGCAAGAACTTGTGTTTGTTGCCTTCTCTGTGGTCTGGAAATGCAACTTGAGATTGCCATCCCCAGAGCTGTGCAGAAATTCAGTGTGGGGAGAAACACCACAAAATATTTCCCTGTTGAAATGACAGGGAGAGCCTGATGTGGATGAAAGTGATGCCAGATGAATTAAAACCCCAAAATACTTTCCCTCCTTATGCAGTGGGGACCAGGTTTCTGTTAATACCAAGTATTAACAGCTTTTATTTGGTTTATATCCTGCATCCCCAGAATTGCATATAGAACCAAGAGTGAGGTGTTCTTCCTTGACTGAGCACCTGGGATTTGACCCAAAACTTTCTATCCAGCTGCCAGGTACTCCCAAACCAGGTCACAGCTCTGAAATCTGGCCCAAGGTGACGTGGCCATGGGACAAATAAAATCTCCCTTTAAATCTGAATTCAACAATTCAGCTTCATATGTATTTATGGTCAGCTGCTAAGCAAGGGTACTTCTGAAAGCAGCTTGATGTTTAGTTTAAATGCTTTGAAAAGGTTCTTTGCAGTTGAAATATTTCTTTTTGAGTGCTTAGCATGTTTTAGGAGTGATGGAATAAGTATGTCAGCGAGGAATACAAATAGTTCTGCCACGCATTAATTCCTGCTTTAGCCTGCGTGTTAATCCCCTCTACAGAGTCATCTGTGGCTCCTCCAAAGTTCTGGGTGCCTTGTCTCACACTGAGACGCAGGGATAGCAGTCAGGTCCTGGGCTGCCTTAGATTCCTTGTGAATTATTCTGTTTCACAGTTAACTGTTATATAACTGTACAGAAAAAAAAGCCTCAAAGCCAGGATGAGACATTTAAGTGACTTTCCATAAAATACTTTGTTGTGAAGCCTCATTTCTCAAGGCTCTCCTCAGCAAGAACATGAACTTTGCTTCCAGAGAAGTGTTTAGTGCCTGAATTTGGCCGTGCTGCTCTGGCACAGCACTCAGTGACTTAATTCCTGTCGGGTATTTAAGGAATGGATCTTTATTGAAGCCAGCATCCGCCGGGCCGTGCTAACTGCAGAGATCATCCCTGCCTAGGGTGGGGTCTGCAAGGAGAGGAAATACCTTCAGTTAAACCAACTGATACAGCTGGAAAAAAACTGTAAACTGCTGGGACAAAACATTCCACATCAGGCCTGGAGTGGGGCTGCTGATCACGAGCCCTTTGTGTTTATTTTCCATCTGCTAGCACAGATCCTGTCTCGTGTTTTCTCTTTTCTTGCCCCATCTTTATTTAAAACTCGGATATAGAAATCTTTAAATAGGACAAATTATGGCTGTCAGCTCAAATCTTGTTTGCTGTTTCAAACACCTGCATTGAAATCAGCAGCAGCTCCATAAGAAGTTTTTCAGTTTGCATTTTAAATGGGTTAATCAGTACATGCAGTGCTTTGAACTAAAGTTGGATACTCTCAGAAAGGAAAAGCTTCTGGGTTTGAGACTTTAAAAATAGCCTGGGCAAGACAGTAATAAAACATACTGTGGAGAGCAAGCTCAGAATGGCACGGAAATAATTCAGATGATCTAATAGGTCTCACTGCTATCTTGTGAGAGGTTTAATCCTGCCTCAGCTTGAGTTTAGTGTGTGACACTAACAGCACCCCCTTCACATTGTCATGGGCTGCCAGAGAAAGAGGAACTGTGTAAAACACCCCTTCAAAACAACTGGGAAATGGGCATGGTGAGAGACATCAGCCACAGTTTGGAACCTGCTGGCTCTGGGACATAATTTCCATCTTTAAATGATCTGTTCAGAGCAGCAGGCTGGGAATTCTGTAATAAAACCAGAAGTAGGAATTCTTCCAAATGTAACAAAATCCATCCATGCTGTGTTCTTTGTGGCTGAGGTGATTAAGCTGTGCTAGCCTTGGATTTGTTTAGGTCAGTAATAATTACATTCTTAGGTTGTCTTGCTGTATAAAATAAATAATATTTTCTGCATGAGGTTAAAAGGTGAATCTTACAGTGATTCAGTACACTCAGCATTACCTTTTAATGCTTTGAGTAGGCATTTTACCATTTTCTCCCCTTCTTTTAAGGTATATTTTTATCCCTGCTCAAATCCTCTTCCTTTGCTGAGCAGCTGCCATTTCAATATGTTATTTTTATCCAGCCCAGTGAGTGTGCTGCGTGCTGCACAGCCAATGTCAGCCTGCAGAAGCCTTTCCCTGGAGACTTAATTGCATCTTCTTCACAATGAACTCGGCCTCCCTGAGCTGAGCCCGGGATCCAGAGCCTGATTTTTGAATCTGGGCCTTCCAGATGGCAATTTGAGCATAACTGTAATAGTAGTAGATTGACTAAATATTTCCTTGTTAAGTGACACTGAAATGTCTTTAAATGCTTTATGACTGGTTTGCTAGTGAAATATCCAATATTTCAGTTCGCCATATCAGGTTATTGCCTGGAAATGATGCAAGGTGGGAGGGATGAAAGCAGCAGGCCAGGACATCTGCTTCCAGCACTGCAAAGCCCTCCTGTAAAATCTGGGTGTGAACAGCTCAGTGTCTGCAGGAATCCTGTGCTGTGACATAGTCTGAAAAACTGAACACACTTTGCACAAAAGGAAAGGGTTAGGAGAAGGGTAAGGTTGAACAGCAGCCCTAAATTTTAATTTTGAAAAGGCAGAATGCTGCAAAGTTGCACCATTCAGGATCTCTCTGAGCAAGCAGAGAGACCAAGCTGTATTTTCAAATCATCAGCCCCTTAATATTAACCTGGAAAACCATGGCAGAATTGAAGAAAATATGTAAACCTTATAAATTGTTCTTTGATGAAACAGATCCAAATAGTTTTGAGAGCTTTTTTGAATACTGGGTAAGAATCTGAACTGGTTGGTTTTTTTCCAAGCTGTATGGGTTATGCAGCATATTCATAATAATGGAGTAGAATGGGACATTTGGGTTTCTGTGTGATCCAGAATATTAATGAGAAACTGCTGAGAATCAATCCCAGTTGTATTTAGGGAAGTTCAGGGTCCTTTATATATGCACAGGACAAAATCTGACCTCTTTTAAAATGTAAAATAATAGATTGTGAGGTTTTTTACAGCTGCTGTGGTGGTTGCACCTCAGACTTTGGGGTTGATCTCCTTGGCCAGAACCTAAGGGTTACTCATTTGCAATTTTTTAATGTATCCAGCTTCAAATGAAATGAACAAACCTTTCCTTTCAGGCTGTTCAGGTTTGCCTTCATTTTCTTTGGAAACTGTTGATGAGTTAATGTGTGAATGTTTCATTCCCAGGATCTTCCTGAATTTTACCTCTTATGCCAGGAAAGGCTAATAGGATTTGCAGGCCTGAGTGCCTATTATTAAGAGGAAAATGAATTGTTTTACTATGTCAAAATATTGCAGAACTGGGTCTAACAGCACTGAACCCAAGCCCATGCTGAGGGAGCTGGGATGGGGGCAATTTTGTGGGAATTTTATTTGAAATCAGCTGTTCCCATTCCTGTTGCAATCCACTGATTTCAGGCGGGTTAAAGTAGAAGTATTACGACTTTTGCTCTTCTATATTCTAAAGTATTAACAAGCAAGGGCCCACTTTCTTTCCAAATGCAGCTAATAGTCAAAATTTGGGGACAATACTCAATATTTTACTTTTTAATTAAGTGGAGTGTTTGTTGAATTTTCCCTGCCTTCCCAATATTTGGGATTTATCACAGTTTTTGTTCAGAAACAGCCAACAATCTTGTAAGAGAATGAAATCACCTGGGCAACAGGAAGGGACTAAAATCTTCTATTAATAAACACTGAGATCAGATTCACAGATTGGATTTGAACCTGCCACAGAAGTAATGGATACAAACCATACATAATTTATGATTTTACACTCATTACCTCCTAAATTTCCAGTCATTTAAATGAACATTTGGGTTTGAGGCTTCAACAAAATTGTTCAGAAGAGATGCTGGATTTGGTGAGGGTTAGAAAGGTAAAAAAAGATTGGGAAGAATAAAATCAGGTCTGAAAGTTGCAGAAGAAAAGGGGGAAAAAGGGAAAAGGGGGAATTGGCTTTAGGTAGTGCACAGGGAGGAAAGATCTCCAGTGAGGAGAGACTCCAGGAGCTGGGCCTGGTCAGTGTGGAGAGGGGAGGACTGAGAGGGGATCCCATTAATCCCCATAAATACCCCCAGGGGTGTCAGGGGATGGGGCCAGACAAGAATTCCTGGGCAGCTGAACCTTTCTGATAATACCTGTGTTATAGAAATGCTGCTTTTGACAAGGCACATATCAAACAATCATCAAACAACTCTGTTTTACTTCACCCCTGCAGGATTTCGAGGTGGGAAATGTTGATTTATGCTCTGTCCAAAAGGGAGCCACAGGGTATTGATGGAACCACCCTTTGAGAGCAGGAAATTCCTTTTTCTGCCACCTCAGAGCAGTACAAAAATCCCAGGGTTTTCTGATCTTAATCCAATTTGGGCATCAGTGTGAGGATTCCTGTGCAGTTCACAGGAGCAGACCTGTGTTTTTGTGTCCACTCATTTCTCCCAGGCCCCTTGCCATGCTGTCCCATCTCCAGAGCCTGCTGGAAAATTAAATGCCTCTCATACTTCTCAGACAAGATATTTCCTTGGAATGTACATGCTGTAAATGATGTGGCAGTCAGAGCTCTTTAAAACACAGCAAAACATTGAAATAGTGCTGAATATTTTCATGTCTACCTCGGTGATTTGATCTTCAGAAGTGGTACAGCCAACAAAATCGTTCTGAGTGCCGTGACAGCAGCCTTGCTAATCTGATTAAAACCTTTCTAGGGTTTTCTTGCTTTCTTTTTTATATTTGTGGCCTCGTGAAATTAATTCCATCCCCTTTATTTTTAGAAGTGTGTTTAATCTTCTGCTTTGTTTCATGTCACTGTCCACCAAGTAGGTTTTGGTTTGGGTTTTTTGGGTTTTCTTTTCTGAATTCTTGCTTTGATAATCTCTGACCATTCTGGATCATCTTCAAAGGTGTCTTTAATTTGGAGCTGTATTTCATGAGTGGTGTCTGTTCCTTGTTTTAGAAGCCACTGAACTCTCCTGCCTCCCTGCCCAAACTGCTCAAACTACCTGGCTTTTTGCTTTTTGCTCACTTTGTTCATTTTTTGCCTTGATGTTGAATTGTTTGAGTCTTTTGTCAGCCACGTTTTGCATGATTTCTGCTGTCATGTTTGTGAGCCTTGAAATGGCATGAAAGAAGCAGGAAGAAAAGCCTGAAGTGCTTTTCTTAAAACTGGAGTTAAAGAAATGGGTGTAATGAGAAAGGGGATTTTTGAGCAAAATAAGGAGGTGAGTGCTGAGGTGCGAGTGTAAAAGGGAAAACTTTGGTCCTAAGAAAGTCATAACTTCTTTTGTCATGGGCAGTCATTGCTTATACCCAAGAGTGACTAAAATCTGAATTTTGCATCAATTATTTAAGATACTTCAAGAAAGAATCATATCATGATGCATATAGAATTTTTGTATTGAGTACCCACTTATTTAAATCCAGAATGATAACAACTATTGCTGAGGTGACTTTGAAAACACATTTTAGAGTAGATTTACCATCCTTGGCTTAGTGCTTTGTGTGTTGGAATGCAGGCTGCTCAGCTGGGAGGGCAGGCTTTTTCCACTCAGTGTTGATGGTGGGGCTGGCAGGTGAGTGCAGCAGTGACGTGCTGCCTCCACACAGGCACATGGCAAATGAGGTGCAGGGAGTGCTATTTCAGCTTTACTCAGAAATCCCATTAGCAGGAATCCAGCTCAGCACTCACACTGGGTGTGAGGAAAGGATAAATGTTGTGCATGGAATGTGGGGATACTTATATAAATATGTACTTGTATAAATATGTGCTTAAATAAATCCTGCTGGTGCCTGGTTCTGTGCAGCACTTTTGAATCCAGGCAGGGGAAATGGGGATTCTTTTAAAATAATGTTTTCATTTTCTCTTCCCATTTGGATTGGTGTGGGGAAGTGTGTAGTACAGTTTTGTCAGATGTTAAAGGAAAATGAGTGTCCTACCTGTGCTCTTCACTGGAAAAATGGGGAAATGTTCCAGTGCAGATTGAGTGTGCTCCATCACAGAACCATGGAATGGGTTGGGAGGGATTCAGAGCCCATCCAGTGCCACCCCTGCCATGGCAGGGACACCTCCCACTGTCCCAGGCTGCTCCAGTTCCCATCCAGGACTGCCATGGACCCAGGGGCAGCCCCAGCTGTGCCAGGGCCTGCCCACCCTCCCAGGGAACAATTCCTGCCCAATATCCCATCCATGCCTGCCCTCTGGCAGTGGGAAAACATTCCCCCTTGTCCTGAAGCTCCATCCCTTGGGAATTGTCCTCTCCTTGTTCCTTGTTGGCTCCTTCAGGCACAATTAGGTCACCCCAAATCCTTCTCTTCCCCAGGCTGAACAATCTCACTTGCCTCAGCCTTTCCTCATGGGTTCTGTTGACTTGCTTGTGTTCCTGTTCCCTTCTTGTTTGGGAGTGAATTAAGAGGATGGTTAAAAAAGGAACCAAGGCCTCGTGTTGCATTCCAGGCTGTCTTGTGATCATTCCTCCCACAGACAAAAATAAGTTGCTTTGAACCTATTCTTGTACTTAAGGAACTGCAGGTTTAGATCTGGCAGTGTAAATGCAGCTCTTGCCAATCACAGGCAGGTAATGCAGGAAAAAGCCTGGACAGAATTCCTGGTCAGGAATTGCTGATGGGGTGGACAGACACCAGAGCTCCTGGGGGAAATGCTGCATATAGAGAGGCCAGGAGCACAGTGACAAACCATGACAGCAGAGATTTGGGGAGGTTTTACACCTTCTCATAAGTTGTTCAATAAATTCTCTACTAGGTTCAATAAATTGTTCTTGTCACTTACAAGATGAATTTTATCTAGCAATTTTTAGCATATGACATCCCATTCCTCCCTTCCCTCCTGTCAGAAATTCTGTCATTAATGAAGTTAGCACGTTTGAAGTTGTTTTGTGGCTGAGAAGCTGATTCCTGTAATGCTTTTCCTTCTCCCAGCTGCAAACTCTGCCTTTCATTCCTTATTTTTCAAGTGAGTACAGGAATACTTGAAGTGTTCAAAAGATAAATGCTGCCAATTATTCCATATCATAAACTGGAAGATGTATTGAGGCAAAAGATGGGATGTTTTTATAACTTGGTGTCTATTTTGCAGCAGTCATACATGAATACAAAATGAAGCTCAGTGCCATGAGCAGCAGGGTGCCTGCTCTCCTGAAATTCAGGATAATTCCAACTAACATCCAGTCTCCTCATGCTGGTTGTGCTCCATGATTTGCTCCTCTGCTTTTGGTTTCTTATCTCACACCCTGTGGGGGATCCTGGAGAAGAGTTGTAATCAAATACATACAATATTTAAAGCTCCCACTTAAATTGATTTGCAGTATCCCACTGGAATATAATTGGAATTAAGGAGCAAATATTGATCCCTGGTAGACAAAGCTGGAGCTGTGTCCAGGATTTGTAGCAGGTTGGTTTAGGAGATTTCTCTGTGTTCTGTTGTTTTATAGCAAAGAAACTTCAAAGTTGCCTTTGAAGCTTCTGTAGTTTTGAGATGAAGGAGCCTGAATTGGGTTTGTCACATTTCAGGGGGAGTTAAGTGGTTGTGGAAAGGGAGGAAAATCCTGTCTGGAGGTGCCTTCAGTCCAGGGGCTCTGTTGGTGTGACAGAGCAGCAGAGCAGTGACACTGCTGCTGGGTTCACAGCCCTCACACAAACTGAACTCAGCGTTTCCAGAGTTCATCTTTTTACCCCATTTCCCCTTCACCCTTAGGCTTGAGCTGTGCCCATCCCTGGAGGGGTCCAGGGAAAGCCTGGATGTGGCACTCACTGCTCTGGGCTGGGTGACAAAACTGGGATCAGTCACAGCTTGGACTCAGTGGCCTTGGAGGCCTTTTCCAACCCAAATTATCCAGTAATTCTGGAAGCATGTCCAGGGCTTTTTGGCTCAGTGGCCCAACCCAGGAGCTGCTGGCAGAGCTGGGTTTGGAGCAGGGGTGGCAGGGTTGCAGCAGGATGGTCCCTCCTGTCCCTGCCTGGGAATCAGGGCATGCCAGGGGCTGGAAGGGACCTCTGGAGATCATCCCTGCCCAGGCAGGCTCACCTGGAGCAGGTGGCACAGGGACACATCCAGGTGGCTTTGGAAAGTCTCCAGAGAGAGAGAAGAGTGTGGAGGCTTCTTGCCCCCAAGGGTAATTCTTTCCTGCCTGTGACTGCCCCATCTCTCAGTGGGGCAGATTTTCTTCAGGCAGATGAAAGCCCTAAAACCTCGCAGCTCATTGCACAAGCCTTGGAAACAGAAACTTTGCTTTCAGCGTTCCCAGCCTCCCTCCAGCCCTGCTTATTTGATGTAGAAAGTTGTCAACACTCCCTGTTTGCAGCTATTATGCTGAGAATCTGCTTCCTGCCACTCACTCAGGTTCTACCTTTCTACCATGTGAACCCAATTAATTCAACATAATCACAGGTAAAACAGTGTTACTTACCAAAGGATTGTGCAGGATGATTCTCCACAGGGTTTCTGAAAGAAAGAAACCTGTTTGCTTTTTGTCTGTCAGTTGTTTTGTGACAGTGACCTGGAATTGAAAATTAAAGATTCTAGTCAGACCTGTACTTGAGCGCTATGGAATAACAGAAACTTCATTTTGTTCCTGTTCTTGACAGAAGGAATGGTAAATACTTGTCTTGAGGCATCTGGCTTTACTTGAAATAAAGCATAATATTTGCATCTACAATAGTACTCCTGTTTTTCAGCATTTGTTTGGACATTTTGGACATAAGGTAGAGCTGTATTTAACAACATGTTTTTTAGAATCTCTTTTTACATTGTGTTTCTTTAAAAGTAAATTGAGAGGAAAAGTACAAGTTTTGGCAACTCTGCTGCTTAATTTTGCAGACTTAGTAATTCCAAAGGTGCTAATCCTTGGTTTAACTGTGCAGCAAAATTTAGGCTTCTTTGCTGGTTTCATGCTGACTTTGACATTGCTGAAAGTGTGTCAAATATACATTCTTCAGATGTAGAGAGCTGCTTCATTTTTGTAGGACTGTTTTAAGATTAATAAAATATTATTGGAATAGTTTTCACTCTTTGAAGTTTGGTAGTGCTTGAAATCCACAAAAAAGGGAATATCTCATATTCCCTTTTAGTGTCTTGGTTTAGAAAACCATTTTTAGGACATGGATCTCATCTGACAGTGTCAGAGATGGCTGGGACTGTGAAATGCAAAGTTCTGACATGGAATACATTCACTGTCACTGCAGATTTGTTAGCATTTTGTTCAGTTTATTCTGTATTGAGCATTTCTCCTGGATCAGGTGTCCTGGGCTGCAGTTCCACAGTCAGCAGGCAGTAATTCCACATCATGTGCTTGCAATAATTTGCCTGGAATGAGATTAAGTGCCTGGACTGGGCAGCGTTTCTGCACACATGCAAATGTCTCAGTTAACACTCGTGGAACTGGTGACTGATCCTTTTGTGTGTGTTTTAGAACTGAAATCAAGGAATGCATCAAAAAGAGAACTTTTTATGCCTGCCTTAGAACCTCGGAGTCACAGAGTGGTTTGGGTTGGAAGGGAATTTAAAGATAATTTAATTTCATTCCTCTGCCATGGCAGGGACACCTTCCACCATCCCAGGGCGCTCCAACCTGGCCTTGGGCTCTTCCAGGGATGGGGCAGCCTCAGCTTCTCTGTGCCAGGGCCTCCCCACCCTCACAGGAGATTAAATTCTTCCCAAAATTTAATCTAAACCTTCTCTCTATGACTTTGAGGCTATTCCCCCTTGTCCCATCACTTCAGTTGAGGACAAACAACTTTCCATGACTTATCTGCTTTCAAGCTGAAAGTGTCATCTAAGAATTAAATTGTAAGGGTCTGTTAAATGAAAAGAAATATTTCTGTGGGTAAAACATGCAGGTAGATGAGATTTTCTATGTTCTGATTGAACAAAGTGTATCTAGCTCTCTGCAAAATCCCTGCTTGGGTGTCTAATTTTAATAGTGCTCATTTAAATATGCATTAAATAGAGATGTTCTTTAGAATTTTAACTTTTCTTCCCTTGGTTTGGTTAAGGAGATGTTTCATTTGTTCCCTGGTGAAACAGGGCTTGAGGTGACCTTACAGAACCTCTTGTGAAATGTCCTCTTACCTGTGGCAACCATGTGATCCGTGTGAAATGTGTTGTGAAATACAAAGTGATGATAAAATCTCCCTCTGGAGTGAGAACCAGCCCTGCCTGCCCTCAGAGAGTACTGGGGGGAAAAGGACTAAAATATTGGAGTTCATGTTTGTCATGGCCTCATGCACAGAGTTGGCAATCTTGATATAATTCAAAGTACAGTTCAGTGTAAAAAATGTAGGAAAAAAGCTCTGCTGGTATAATGGCTAAAGCAGATTGTGCTGCAGTTATTTTTCTAGAATTTAAAAGTAAAATTCAGGCAAGTCAAAATGTTTTCTCTGGTAGATTCAAGGATATCCAGCTCACTTTTAGAAATAATCCTGTGGAGCTTTGATATTTCTGTTTCTGTAAGTCTTTAGGGAAACAAAAGACAGCCTGGCCCCAAATCACCTTTCCAGTTTCAGTGAGAGCCTGAAACTCTGTGATATTGGTCAGATTTACTTTCCAACATAAACAACTGCTCACCAATGTTAGCAACAATAGAGAAAACCTTATTAAACCCCTTATTATACCCCTTAAAAAAAAACAAAAAAGAAAATCTGGCCTCATACTTCTCTCCATTTATGTAATATTTTACAAATGGTATAAATACAAAATACACCTGGAATCAGCAAGAAACAGGTGCCCAACCTGGGCACACTTTGTTCAGCACAAACTTGAAGCAGGTTTGGGGTTTGAGTGATTTGGGATCCCTGCAGCATTTTCAGGGTTTTTCAGCAGAATGTGTTTGTGGGGTTATACCCAATGTGCTGACAGGTTTTGTGATGCTTCTTACTCTAGAGGGAAGAGAGCTCAGCACATTTAATTGGAGGTATAGACACAAAATATATGAATTTTAAAAGGAGAAAGGGAGGGGGCCAGGAGCCCATTAAGTGTCTCAAATGAGGAGAGGGCAAATAAAATCTGAGTGGGTTGCTTATTCCTGATGTTCCTTGAAATGAAAGTAAAAGCAGCAGATTTTGATCATTGACTTTCTCTATGGCTTCATTTCCAGCACAGAAATAAAGGGAGAGCTGAAGGGACAAAATAATTGAAGCAGCTGCTAATAGAATTTTAAATTTCAGGCTGATTTTATTGACCAAACATCTCTGCATTGATTATTAATGAGCAGTTGAGCCTGTTGCATGAACACTTTGTATTTTTTAGGTTTTGTAGCAAAATTCTTGCTCAGATATCTCACAAGATAAATAAATCTTGGGCTCTTTATGTAATTATCTGAAGCACTGAAGAAATGGGGAAGGGAAAAGCAGCTTTGAGGAATCCAAACCAAGGCTGCAGTTGTCTCATTTCCCAGCAAAGGATGAGCCAGTGTTGTGATGTACAAATTAAACCTTTTCCTGTGTTGGTGGCAGTTCAAGGCTTCATTTGTGCAGCAGCTTAGCTGGGTACTGGTGTAGCAAAGCCTTCTCTTAATCTGAATTTCTGAAAGCCAGAAGGGGGAACTCAGCTGCCTTCCTGGCCTGCCAAGAGAGCATTCCTTGCCTCAATGCTGTTTGTATTTCACAGAGTTTCACATTGTGTGAAATTAATGGCGTGTGATGAACCCTGCATGCAGGGAGCAGAGAAAGTTTGTATCTGTGCTGTGCTGGGCCAGTTTATAAACTGCGGCTCCTGAGAAATGTTTTGAAACGTCAGATGTTGGTATTTTGTGGCTTAGATGTGAAGCAAATGCTGAAAACAAGAGGTGAATTAAGAAGAGGAAGAGGGGAAAAAAAATCATAGTATTTGGTTCTCCAAACCTAGTGTTTGGCACCTAGCTGGTGGCTGAGCTTTTTTGGGGTGTTTTTTGTCCTGGTAGAGGAGGAAAGTCCTGTTGTGTGGAGTGGCTCAGGTGGGGAGGCTGTGAGGAGTGCCCCGGCCTGAGCTGAGGTCTCACAGCCACACTGCAGTCGTGCCTGGCTGCTGGGGCCAGCAGTGAGTGTACAGAGAGAAGGAGGCGCTGTGGTTTTGTCACTAATTCAGAAACCACAAGCAGGATTTTTCTGGCTTTATAGGCAGAGCTGGCCTGAGTGTGCTCCATGTGCTCCAAAACGTGCAAAGGCTGCTGGGCTCAGGCAGGGACACAGCAAGATTGCTGATGCTCTGTCATTTCCTTCCATTTCTCCTTTGAGGACTGTATCAGCCTCCTGCATTTCAAAATTCAAAATTACCATGGAAAAATTGTACTTGTAAAGGCCCTCAGCCCTTAAGATTCTCCCATAAAACCTTTGCCTCAAGAATGTCTGAAAACCAGGGTTTGTTAATTTGTGTTCTTGGTGTTAATTGTGAGTCTCTACCAGAGGAGAGAAATGATCTTATGGATGTTAAATAATCATGAAGTAAATTGGATTGATACAATTTTTATTTGGAAAAGAGGAAATGACTCCTGTATTGTTGTGGTTTACAAATATTTAAATGCTTTAACTAATTGCCGGCCTCAATTTTGAATGGGGAAGCAAAATCAAACACATGATGTGCTCAGAGTTTCTCACAGCACTTGCCAGGAAGAATCCAAGTTTTGAAAACACTTGGCCTGCTTTCAGGAAGAAATTTTAATGAGATTAAAAGAGAAAGAATGTGCAAGTTTGATTAGAAAGTTTGGCCGTGCTCTGACAATGGGTTCTTGCAAGCCAGCACAGCAAATGCTCTTGTTTGTAGGGGTAGAATTGATTTCTTCTGAAACATGAAAAGTAGGAATGACTGGGTACCAAATTATTCCAGCACAGTGTCCTGGGTTAGTGTGAGAGAATCCATCCTGTTGGACACACTGCTGAGTCCAGAGGGCACCTTCAGTGGCCCAATTTTCTCCTTGATTTTTCAGTTTTTCAGCTGGTTATTTGCCAGTCAGAATTGAACCAAGGATTTTGTGGGTTGTGCAAAGCAACCTGATTTCAAAACAGAAAGTATCACACCAATCTTTCCCTTTCCTTGTGTCAGGGCTTCTCCTGCAGCTCGGGTGGAGAGCAGTGTTGGAATATTCTGGAGCTTGGCGAGGCAGGGACAGCCTGGTGCATGAGGAAAGACCCATTTGCCTATAGGCACACCCCCAGGAATAGCTCAAATAAATAAATAAATGTGCAAATTTGGGGCTAAAATTGCTTCCAGAAGTCTCTTGGATTATCCACATGCACTTGGCCAGGCTCCTGTCACCGTGGTTTATCAGTAAGTAACAGAGCTGGGCTGAGGAGGCCATGGGCGGTGGGAGGGGCAGCTTGTGAACACTTATTTAAAATAACCTGCATCTGCAAAGGCTTGAGAATCACTGAGTCAGTATAAAGGCAATAAAACGAGGTCTTTTGGTCCTTATAACAATGATTGAAAGGCTGTTTTCTTTCTCATTTAACATGCAGCAAGGACATATGGGAGAAGGCGAGGTAACAATATTCCTCTTTAATTTTCTAATGTTGACAATGTCTCATGGGAGAAATAACATTCAGTTTTTACTAGAGGGCAAAGTCCAAACTTGAAGCTTATAAGGGAGCAGTTTCACATACATTTACATAGTCTGCATGCCATAAATCAGCATTTTAAGTGGATTAGGGAGTAGCTGAGCTGAAATGATCACAGTGGACATCACCTGGATGGTTTGTGACCCTGGGGGGCTGTGTTGCTGTGTTTGTGGGTGTGTGTGTTATGAATGCCAATGCTGGAGGAGTTTATTTTGGGAATTTTGGGTGCTGATGGAGCATAAACACAGTGAGTGTCTGACCTGCTGGGTTCAGTGTGTGTGGAGTTCTCCAGCAGCAGCTGAGGAGCCTGGGAAGGGGAGTTAGGTTTGGGAATTGCTCCCTCCCAACAATACCTGCAGGACTGGGGTCTGAAGAGATGAAACAAATCCCTTGTGCAGCAGTTCCTTAGGGAAAAACAAGGCTGAAGTCAATATTACAATATTTTTATCACAGCAGGAATGAGGTTTGCCCAGCTACAGAGAGAGGCCTGATTATACTTGACTGTTATTTTTATTAAAGGTGTGTAAAAGATCCTTGAAATTTCAAATAAGGCAAGCTGACAGAGCCTTCCATTTTTTATTCGTAGAAATTCTATGGACTGTGGATTTTATTACTTTTTTTTTTCCTTTCAGCTTCTTAGCTGTTTGATTTTTGTCACAGAAAATGTCTGTATCTTGGTCAGATTTTCTGTTTTCAAGATGTTTTCCTTTTTAAAACCAAGTTCTTTCAAGGGGAGGAAGAAAAACCAGGATAAATTAACGTCACTAGTACATTTCTGTGTAGATTGGGATGAATCCTGAAAAAACAGACACAGTGTATCACATCATAGACAAAAGGAAATGTATCCTAGAACTTGTAGCACACCTCATTACTTACTCTCCCTATATATATTTATTCCTAAAATGCTCCTTAAATGAATGGAAGTCTCAGTTTGCTGTGTAGCTGTTGAATAATGGAATTAAAGAGGGAATTCATGGCAGAGAACAACTCCTGAGCTCTATTTATGTTATTATACAGTGGCATTTATAAGAACCTTATTTAAAAGAAATATTATTAAGGAACTCTATGATAAAGGATTGTCATAGAAAGATGCTGGACTGCAAGTGGAACATTTCTCATTTTACAACATTTTCTCTTGTAACACTGAAGTAAAGTTGTAGGGGGCCAAAATTTTCAGTCTTTGCAGTAAATGACAGTGTAATGTTTTCATCAGGTTATTTTTGTTATTTATTAGTGGGTGGTTTATGATATGTTTTGATATCAGGTAATTTAAATGTGCAGTATATTTAACTGGTAGAATTCTTGTTTTCCCATTTTCACCTTGAAATTTTATCTGTTCCCTGGAAGAAGCTGTTCACTGGAAAATAGAATAGATGGCTTGATATTTTGAGAGCCCCAGAAACCAAATTGGCTGTTCCTTTCCCTTTTTGTACTTTTTAAAAGAAACCTCATTGGATACACAAAATATTATGGAAAGCAGTCAGCTCGAGCACCCATTAGAAATCCCGGTTTGTTATGAGGAGGAACCTTTCCTCTGAAATGAAGCATTTGAGCTGCTGGATGATGCTGGAAACTGAAAGGGTGCAATGAAATCGAGAACATAACTGCTCATTCAGAGGGCAAATCACTCCCAGTTCTGCTGATGCAGCAACTGGTGCATTTTCCCCAATTATTCCAACAGTGTGCGCTTTGTTCTGTTAGTATGGTTTTTTTTTCCCTGTTTTTCTTTTTTTCCACCCCGCTCTTCAGGTCAGTCCTCGCTGTTCCCCATGGAGGACGGGTTCCTGGACGATGGGCGCGGGGATCAGAGCCTGCACAGCGGCTTGGGGTCCCCCCACTGCTTCTCGCACCAGAACGGGGAGCGCGTGGAGCGCTACTCGCGCAAGGTCTTTGTGGGGGGGCTGCCTCCTGACATCGATGAAGGTAAAACCCCACCCAGGGCTCAGCCCTTGGTCTGCCAGCTCGGGGATGGCTGTGCTCCAAGCTTGAATATGGAAATGGGTCTTTCTCCTGAGTTTAGGCTGGTGTTCTGCCACAAAGAGCAAAATCGCAAAATCACGCGTCCGCACGTTAAGCTGACTTCAGCAGGATAAAAAGTGCAAAAGTGCAAAATTAAACAAACCAATATCACCTGTGGAAAGTCATAATTCCATCGCAATCATTGTACAGGCCCCAGAAGTCAGCAGCAGGAAAAGCTGCTCATAGTTTTATAAGGTCTGTGTGGGGCAGCAAGTCCTAACTCTGTGGTTGCTCCTGTGTAGTTGAAGTTGTTTCCAGCAATGATTTTTGTTCTGTGGTGGCTCCTGACCTGTGCGTGGTGAGAACCCAACAGGAATGAATCTGTGCAGGGCATCCTGAGGCACCAGGGCTTTGTGGTGGTTCATCACACAAATACAGGTGGCAGAATACTGCAGTTGTTATTAAAATAAAATTAAAAGGTCAGGTGCAGGTGTTGTGAAGCTTCATTTCACCAGAGCTCTGTGTTCTCTCTGTACGAGCCTGCTGGGATAGTAGTTAGAAGAAATGCAACAATAAAGCTGAAAAGTTTTTTCTTAATCACAGAATTGTTTTAATCCCCACTTTTTGTGTCAGAGCTTCTAATGCACTGCTGTGACATGGTAACCTGAATTTTATGTCACCCATGAGAGCAGTTGACTATTATAAAAGTATAGATGCAGTGGCTCAGTTCCTGAGAATTAATGGGTTATGAGCTTTTATTTATAATTATCAGTGAAAGAACAGTTTGAGCTTTGGCCTTTCTTGTTTTATAAGGATGTTCTGCCTTGTCACAAAGATCCCCCATCAGCTACTGAGCACTGCAGTGAGCTGCTGAACCTGGAGGGTCACAGAATGTTTGTTTATAGGATGAAACTACCTGAAATCAGTGCCTTTCAAATGCCTTAAATTCAATTTATTTTAATGTCATGCCTTTTCCCTTCTCTCCTGTTCCAGATGAGATCACTGCAAGTTTTCGGCGCTTTGGACCTTTGATTGTAGACTGGCCACACAAGGCAGAGAGCAAATCTTATTTTCCTCCTAAAGGTAAATACTGCAAACCAATAAGATGAGCATTTTAGAATAATTTTTTGTGATAAAGCACAAGATTGGTCTGATAGTGACACAATGTTTAGGGGGGAAAAAGAATTTAATCCTTGGGGTTGTTCTAAACTGGTGAAGTTTCAAATATGGCTTTGCAGTTATTATTCATTAAAAGAATTCTTCCTTAACTTCCTGATTTTACTTTATTCCATTTTCCCTCTTTCCCCTGTTATTGTACATGTAGTAACAGCTTTTTAAAGGCACTAAATGCCTTCCACAGCAGCTGGGAAGGATTTGTCCCTTAGATGATCAACCAGAGCACTTGTGGGTTGGAAATGTGTGCTGGGAGCCCCTTAAATCTTTTCCCCTCCTGTGTGGCAGCGTGATGTCAAACCTAATTCTGAGTGAAATTCTGATCCTGTAGACAAACAGCAGCAGTGATGTTTGTGTTTTCCCTTGGCCAGGATATGCATTTTTGCTGTTCCAAGATGAAAGCTCTGTGCAGGCACTGATTGATGCATGCATTGAAGAAGATGGAAAGCTCTATCTCTGTGTTTCCAGCCCCACTATCAAAGACAAACCGGTAGGTGCAATTGTCAGGGCCTGCACAATTCCTGGGTGATAATCACAAATTGGGCTCTTCACATGCAGTTTTTTCTGTCTTCAGAATGTTAATGTTAAAATTTCTTTAAGGTGTCAAATTAAGAAGAGAAAAGACTAACTTAATGGTTTTGAACTAGACATAAGAAAGTTTTTTAGTCTAGTTACAATGCTTATTTTTATCAGAAAAAAGATGTATTTCCAGACAGGTATTTTTTGCTTGCTAATGATGAACATGTAGAATTCATATTGAGTGTTGTATATAACAGATAAATCCTAAAGAGCATACCATGGCATTGAACTGTAAATTATTAATATACAAATGGTTGGGAAGCTGATGCAAGTCTGTCAATAGCTGGGGAGAATTCTGCTCCAGTCCTGTGCTTCAAATTTTGGCCAGCTGTAACCAAATAGAAGGCAGCACAGGAGCTGAACTGGCATCTCTGGAGCCTGCTGCACTGAGATAAGGCTGGGACAACAGGAGCAGTGCAGATCTGTGAGACCAGGGGCTTGTACAGCACAGCTCAGTCATGATTAAGTAAATGTGTGAGCAGAGGGTGAGGGTTTTTTTCCCCAGAAATTTGGGTAACAAGGAAGTGATGAAATTTAGCATCCTCAAATGGTCTGTCTTAAGAGAACTCGTAGCCATTTCATTTTGCTGAACAAGTAGAATTTAGAAAGTACAGCTGTTTAAGAAGTTTTCTTCTCTGTAGGACTCTGTTGTAATTTATATTACTGAGACACTTTGAATTGTGAATGGTTAAAAAACCCAGGCTTTTTGTCCATAGGTTCAGATCCGGCCTTGGAACCTTAGTGATAGTGATTTTGTTATGGATGGTTCCCAGCCTCTTGACCCAAGAAAAACCATTTTTGTTGGTGGTGTTCCTCGGCCTTTACGAGCAGGTACACACTGCAGCACTGGGCATGTTGGATGTGCAGCCTGGTTTGGGGAGCACTGGGGGAAGCCAGCCTGGAATTCTGAGCGTGGTGACACAGTGGGGGACACAAACTATCCTGAGGCGGTGCTTTGAGAGAAACGAGGCAGCCTAGAGCCCTGTTTGGTTTTGCTTTGTGGTGACACAGTGGGGGACACAAAGCATCCTGAGGTGGTGCAGTGAGTGAAAGGAGGCAGCCTAGAGCCCTGTTTGGTTTTGCTTTGTGCTGCAGTGGAGCTGGCGATGATCATGGACCGGCTCTACGGCGGGGTTTGCTACGCCGGCATCGACACGGACCCCGAGCTGAAGTACCCCAAGGGCGCCGGGCGGGTGGCGTTCTCCAACCAACAGAGCTACATTGCTGCTATCAGCGCCCGCTTCGTCCAGCTGCAGCACGGAGAGATTGATAAACGGGTAAGGCCTGCTCCCCCTGCTCCCCTGCAAGCGCCCTCCCTGCCTCAGAGGTGTGCTGGCAGTGTTACACCAGGGTAATCCTGGTTTTGGTGCCTCTCGGATGCAGCACGGGATGCAAGCGGAGTGGTGGGGAGCTGGTGGTGCTGGCACGTGGGAGGTGACTGTGAAAAAGGCTTTTCTTGAGTTGCTGAGTGTAGTGGGAAGTGTGGCAGCTGCCTTGGCCTTTTCCAAGAATACTGAGCTCCTCAGATGCTCCCTCTGCAAGGGTTTGGGGTGTTTGTGAGACGCAGGGAGGGAGGTGCCTGCCACAGCTCTTCCTCTTTCGGGAGAAGAACCAGAACCACCCCAATGTGTGCTGGCTGTCCAAGAGCATCCTTGTAAGCTTGTTACTGTGCCCTGCAGCCTTGCAGTCACCTTCCAAAGCCTGTGCAAAGGCTGTGCTTGCTTCTTTCTTTCCTTTATTATTGTATTCCTTATTATTTTAAATTAGAGCAATATGCCAAATGGATCAGCACTTTGCTTTCTGCCTTCTTCATCTCTCTAAAATGTAACTGCCAGTTACAGTGATACTCAGACCACAGTTTTGGGAAACTCAGATGCTCACATCTCCTCTTGTAATTCATCCTTTGTCTCTGGATTTTTCCTACATGACTGTCACTGCTGATCTTAATTTTAAAGTTAATACAGTGGAAAACCTCCAAACTTGGCTGATTAGCCCATTATCTTTTCACTTCTGCTTTGGTTATAAAGCAGAAGAATTGTAACAACAATTTGACTGTGGGCCTGTGAATTGGAATGTCTTTGTTCTAATCTTGGCTCTGAAATAAGTTCTGTACAGCTTTGAACAAATAATTTGGGCTGCCCTTGTGCAACTTGTGCTTGCATAAGCAGACACTTGGGTGAATAGGGCCATTGAAGCTAGTGGGACTACAAATTTAAGTAAGTACTTGTAAACTCTGAAAAAAAATTTTGCAATCTATTTCCCTTTCCTTCTCTCCCCCCACTCCCTATTTCCTCATTTTTGGTGCAGTTTTTGTGTGGGGAGATAATGCTCAGAGAGGATTCATTATAAGAGAAATTGGGCGCATGAGGGAGGTAAAAATACAGCAGCGCTAGTTTTTATTAAGGTTCTATTTATTTTTAGTTTTCAAATACTGCTTTTCTTCAAAAAGAAAAATAAAGTTAGTTTAAAAAAGCAGTAACAAGAAGGGATTTCCTGTAAAATTGGGCAAGGAGGTGCTGCTAAAGGGTGTGCCCTGAGATAATGCACAGGAAGGGTTCAGGGCTGGGGCTCCCACCCTGAGAGGACCTGATGGAGCTGCTGTAACTGAGGCTTTCCCTGGAACTGGGAAATCCTCTGTGCCCAGCTCAGGGAGCAGTTCCAGCCCTGTCCCACTCAGAATTAATGTGACAAGGACTCCCAAGCTGCAGTTTGGCCTCTGAAGGTGGCTGAGCAGAGGGAACGGGGCAGAATCACCACATGAAGGAGGCCTGTGTGGCATCTTTGTCCTTTTGGCATTTTTGAGGAAGAAATCCCAATCCTCCTACTGCAGAACAGATTAGGGGATGGGGAATGTGGTGTTAGGAATATTTGCCTGCTTCTGCTCTTGTACAAATTGACTGAGTTGACAGGGCAGGGTTTTGGGAAATGCAATTCGAGCACTGAAAGAGGAGAAAAACAGGTCATTAAAAAGGCTGCTGTGCTCTGTCTGAGCAGTTTATGTGTCCTGTAAGCAAAAATGACATCAAACTACTGCAGTGACATCTGGACTGTGATAAAATTGGATGGGTTTGAAAACCCAGCAAGTTGTGAATGCCCTTATTTGCCTGAGGTATGTCCAAGGCCTGTGAGGTGCAGAGGGGAGCAGCCCCAGGCCAGATGCAGAGATAACAGCAGAGATCCCAGTCACAGCCTGGGTGTTTGAAAATGTTGGTGAAAACATCACATTCAGTGAGCTTCAGAGAAGGTTCACAAACCCTTCTGGAGCAGGAACTTGTACCTATATTTATTTCTGCTGTTCTGAATTCCTGCCCATCACCTGGCTCTTAACGCCAGCAGCGTAGGAGGGCATCAGGCCCGTGGTAAGCCTCTCATTTGATCCCAACAAGATCAGGTGGATTTCCTTTTGCTGAGAGGACTAAGCCATGGAAAAAGTACAGAAATGAAGTGTTTATTTAGAGGATAAATGAATTGTCTTAATGCTGGAAATTCAGACACATGTGCATATTTAATCAGCAGTTACAGTGTTGTATAAACAGTTTCCATTCCTGCCTGAGAGGGACAGAGCTTAATTGGATATCAAAAATAACTCCCATAATTATCCAAGGTTTTGGTGTCAGTCAGTAGGTTGTTTCTGTAAATCAGTGACAGCAGGTGTCAGACTGATGATCAGCACTGATTTCTGGGGTTTTTCTGAAGGATCAAAGAGCGGATAGAAGTGTTGAAGTGCCTGGAATTTGGGGTGTTCAACAGCCACGTTCAGGTGTCATGAGGGGGAAATCTCGATTTTAACATTCCCTACTGCATAACTGCTGTGTACCCTGCAAAAACATAAGTGTGGGGTTAAGAATTTGCACTGAAGAATGACCAACTGTCTCGTTTTGTGGCTGCAGGTGGAAGTTAAGCCATATGTCTTGGACGATCAGCTGTGTGACGAGTGTCAGGGCGCCCGCTGCGGCGGGAAGTTCGCCCCGTTCTTCTGTGCTAACGTGACGTGTCTGCAGTATTACTGTGAATATTGCTGGGCTGCTATCCATTCCCGGGCCGGCAGGGAGTTCCACAAGCCCCTGGTCAAGGAGGGAGGGGACCGCCCGAGACATATTTCATTCCGCTGGAACTAAAGGATCGCTCATTTGCAGGCCTCCAATTAAGTGCACTCTTCTGTTCCTCCCCACCCTGCCCCTCACTCACAGCATGTCCTTTTGTAGTAGTCTGTAATTTAACAATAGTCTAATGAAAGAATGACCTATAATGGGTATTTTATAGAATCTTGTCATTGAAAACTGTATTGGGAACTCCTTTTCGTATCGATAACATGTTGCAAGCGAGTTGCATTCTCTTGTCTTTACTACCGAGAGAACACTTAATTTCCTGCAACGTTTTCTTAGAGGAGAGAAAAAATATTAAGAGAAGAGAATTGAAACAATAGAGTATTTTGGTTTTTTAATTAAATTATTGTTAATAAAGAACATAATAATACTTTTATTAAATAACCGTGTAACAATAACACTATCAGTCTGTTCTGACACTTTTCCCCCAGGGAAGCCTGTTTTTGCCTCTCTTTTTTTTTTTTTTTTTTGGTTGTTTTTGGATTTTTCCAGCAACAGATGAAGTTAGCATTTACCTACCAACAGGAAAGAGCATGTTTAAAGCAACAGAAATGCATGAGCAAAGTTGAAGCAGCACTATAATAATGATCTTTTTTGTTTGTTTTTTTCTTTTAAACTCTTTTAAGGGTTTTGAGGCTGAAATTTTAGCTCAGTGTGTATCTGACCGTGCCTCTGGCTACCACCCACATCCAAATTACTAATGAGATAGGCAGAGCTTACTATATTTTCATCAAAATGATTACATTTTAAGAATTCCTGAATGTAAAAGTTGAGTAAAGTTACTACTGAGGGGGGAGTGCACTTTTTTTTCTTTAAGAGAACTCAATTGTCTGGCTACAGCCCTAGATATCCTACCAAAGCTAGAGTAATGACAACTAGTGAACTGGCATTTCCTCTCCTGAAGGATAAATATATAGATTTTATTTTTGATGGCTATATATAACTCTATATCCTAATATACTAACATTCATCAGGGGCCAGCCTTTGCTCTCCATTTTGACGTGAAAAAGTAGAAAACCTAAAGATACCTCAAGGATATCACTGATTTTTACTGGAGTTTTGCTATTCCATTGTGGCACACAAACTCAAATTGGCTGCTTATTGGTTTCCCATCTTGGCTGTAAAGTCAGTTTTCTGTCCCCTCAAATTTAGCTGTAACAGAAGGCATGAACCCAAGGAGTTCCCAAATCCTGCTCTGCACCGCCGGCCCAATTTTGTGCACGGAATGGTGCAGGTGTGCAGATGCCTTTCTTACTCTTCCTGTAGAAAGAATCCCAGCTCAGATCCCAGCTCTTCAGAACTGATTGTGGGGAGATAACGACACGCAGGTGGAAGTGCCAACATCGCTAATTAACGCCGGCTTTATTGGGACTCAGTCCTGCCTTGAGAAGCATCAGCCCAGGACACGCGAAGCGAACGCTGACCAGTGGGTGCAGAGGGTTTAGTTTGAAACAGATCAATGAAGGAGTAGTTCTGAAAATTTATTTTTAATACTTTTGAACTAAATGCCCTGGCCAACTTCTCCACCAAGGATGTAGCAGTGTGCAAACCAAGTGATTCTGTGGCAATCTCTGCCCGGCCCCAGGGGCCTGGGACCACCCAAGAGTCTCCCAAACCAAAGATTTGCCCTGGCACTGCTTGGAAAACATCTGCTCCCTTCGAAGCCCCCCTCATCCCTTTCCCCCAGCCCCCATTATCTTTATGAGAAGCAGTTTTTCTGTTCAATACAGGCTTTAATGAACTGATACCTTTACCAAGTTCCAAAGGTCAAAATGGAGACATTTGCTGTCTATTAGTCAAGTATAGAAAGGGAGCTGCTTTTACTGAAATCCCTGAAAATATTGACAACAGTAATGCAAATGCAGAGTGCTCTTGTGTAGATTGTCAGGGACTTTTTTTTCTCTGAAGTACATAATTCTAGTTGGAATGTTCCTTTCATTTTTTTAATGCTTGTAGGTGGCTTGGGGTGTGCTATTGTGCCGATCCTACCCAGCAAACAGGTGAGGTGGGTTTCCATTACAAGAAAATAACACTGTTTGAGAACTAGCTTTGAATAATAATTTTTTCCCTTTGTACATGACCTGCTGAATTTCGGTACAGTGTTTTTGTAGCTAACTTATTTTGTCATGCACATAATGTATATTTGTTATGCACTACTTTTGTATATCTTGTTTTTCCAACAGTGAGCATTTTTAGGCACACTTTTCACTGACGGGATATCTCTTTATGCAATACCTCAATTTTTCATATTGCAAAGAGTAGCTTTTTGTACTTTTATTACTGAGAGATCTTCATATACTTCATTTTTTAATATAAATAATTTTAATAAATTTTATTTTCTTATATTCTGCTTTTTATACATTTCAGTGCTCTGCATACATTTTGAATTATGGATGTTGTGCACTGGCAATGCTATTTTAGAATCTGCAGAGAAAAGAAAGCATGTTGCTTAAACATCTTAGCCCAGCACCAGGTATTTGGTGTACATATAATTTAAGAAATAGTATATGTAAAGTTGAGAATTAAAGAAGAAAAAGCATGAAAGTGACAAATGACACTTGTCTTTAGACCCATGAAATTTAAATGCATAAATATAGTGTAGAAATTTAAAAGTCAAGAACCATCAAAATTGTCTACCGCTTCTTACTGAGTTTTTAAAAATTATACACAAATGCAGACGTTTTTGGTGAATGTTTAGCCATTTTTATTATTAATAAAGAATCGATGTTAGGTGTTTGATGCAGAACCGTGTCTGCTCTTTTAAATTATATTTAAAGAATAAAAGAGAGCCTGCTAGGTGGCAGGCATGTAATGTTAGTATGCATGACTAATGTAAGAAATCGTTATTCTACTAATATTCACTTGTGATTGTGTGACAAGCGTGTTTACAGATCCTTTGGTTACACTTCGATTTACAGGGCATAAACAATTCTCTCCATTACTCTGTGCTTCAACAGCGCTGGCCCAGCCTCCTGATGGCACGGGGCTCTCTGGGGTTACCGTGTAGCCCCAGGCTCATTAACGTCTAATTAGCTACCGGTGGGGGGGTGTCATTAATGAGCAGCGGCGTTCCCCGGGGGAGTGACAGAGTAATTCCATGGTTATTTTTGCAATGTAAAATAAAGTGTTTCTGATTATTTTATATGTAAAGGAACCCCACTGCCCCGTGCTTTTTTGGTATAGTCTCTACTTCTCCATACACAGACCTCTGCAGAATGCAAATTTCAACCTTGCAGTGACTGAATTTAGCGTTTTATAAGGATGCTGTTGGAAAGACTTGATAATTCACCCCTTGTGTTTTTTGAAGAGTTCAAACCTTCTGTTCAAAGGTGATTTAAAACTTGAATGTGATGGATTGTGGCAAGTTAACTTCAAGTTATGTGCAATACCTATTTCAGACTTCTGGAAGATCTTTGCAGTGTAATTCTTTGTTTTTAATTGCAGACATTTAAAAATGTCATTTTCTACTGTTCTAGTAAATCCTCTTTCTTGCTGGTGTTTCTAAAAAAAAGAATCAGAAATCAATCTTTCTACTAATGTAAATTTGAGATTATTTTTAAAAAAAAATGGAATAAAACGTTTTGGTCATTTGCTTTATTTTATTATCTTATTTTAAAGCTACTGTGATAGCATTGTAAGAATTGGGACAATATTGTATTCAACTGTTTTATTTTTTATATTTTTAAATTTTAAAGTATAATTAGTTTTTATAATTTTCATCAGATTTTTTTGTTATATTTTTTGGAAGTGAAACTTTTAGCAAGTGGGTGTCTAGTTTTTACTAATCCCTAATATGTTTTTCCCCCAATGTATTGCTCATATTATCAGAAGGAAAAGTTATTTAAGTATGTCAGTTAATTGTACTACTTGGCTGAATTTCCATATAGTTTTTACTGTGTATGGGGAGGTTGTAGTATTTATTATAGCATTTTAAATAAGGGTAATTCATTTTTTATTAAAGTCATTTTCACGTTTAAGTTCATATTTTTGTATGTTCTACTCTAAGTTATATAACACAAGTTACTTTTTTTAAAGAGTTCATTTGTTGAAGTGCTAGTGAAAATTAATGTTATTAAATAGTTTGCAAATGACTATTTATACCAGTATGCATATAATTTTTAAATATTTGTAATGTGAGATGTTGAATGAATAAAACTTTTAACTCAATGTTTCTCCTTAACCTTTTTCTTTTGAGCTTCCTGTAGGAACTCGTTCCTTTGTGGCCGAAGCTCGTGGGGCTTGGGGAGGGGATTTTGTTGGGCTGTGTGGGGTGAAAAGGGGTTTAGGTTCTGGTCTCAAATGCAGCAAAGGTTCCTTGGGCAGGTGAAGATGCAGCAGGTGAGGAGAGAACCACCGAGGCACAGGTAACCCCACCATGGTTAAAGATCATCCAGTGCCACCCCTGCCATGGCAGGGACACCTTCCACTGTCCCAGGTGCTCCCAGCCCTGTCCAGCCTGGCCTGGGGCACTGCCAGGGATCCAGGGGCAGCCACAGCTGCTCTGGGCACCTGTGCCAGGGCCTGCCCACCCTGCCAGGAAGGATTCCTTCCCAATATCCCATCTAACCCTGCTCTGTCAGTGGGAAGCCATTCCCTGTGTCCTGTCCCTCCATCCCTTGGAAAGGGTCTCTCTCCATCTTCCCTTCAGCTGCTGGAAGGCCACAGTTGGGTCAACCAAATCGTTCTCTTTTCCAGGCTGAACAGTCCCAGCTCCTTCAGCCAGAGAGAGACCAGAGACCACCGTGCAGTGGGACAGAGAGAGAACCAGAGTGGGGCCAGGGCAGAGCCCAGCAAGGCAGGGACAGGCTGGAATACTCTGTAATTGTCTCACACTTGTGATCTAACAGTAACACAGGGAAGGCATCTGACATTTTAGAGAACTTGCTTGTTTCAGCCTTTAATCTAAAATATTTAAACTTGAACTCTCTGGAAAGTCTCGTGAAGAGTTTCTAACTTACAGATCTGCTCTTCAAGGACTGTTCAACAGGTGCTTAACGAATGCCAGAGTTGTGCTGCTAATCTGGAGAGCCATCACTGAAAGAATTGTGGTGCAAATGCTCAGTGGATGGTGAGTCTCCTTCCTTTGTGTGGGTGCTCTGGGAATCGCAGGTCCTGCAGCTCTGATGGGATTAGTTCTGCCAGCGCTGATCCCTTCACTTTCTTTTGCCTTCACTTGGTGCACGTGGAGCAGCTCCTGCCTTTGGAAATGGGTTTTTGACAGAATTGCAAAGCTTTGCAGGTGGTTCCACACAGATATTCCCAATTCCTTGCCACGACTGAATAGAAAGCTGGGATCAGGAGTGGCTGGAGGTGCATTGCCTACCCAGTGAGTCAGGAATGCCTCGGTGCTCAGTGCCAGCCAGGCAGCACCAGACACCCTTGACCAGCTCCAGCTGTGACTTGGCTGGGAAACTTCATCCCTCTGTTCCCTGCACTGGGGTTGTTGGGAAATAGCCACAGTTCTTGACATTGTTTTCAAGTGCAAATGGTCTTTCAGACAACATGGGCTTATTTATGTGTTCATGTTTTTTCACAAGTGTGACAGGCTTGAAATCTGGTCCTGGAGTATGGAAGTTTGAGGCTTTGGATGCCGTGATGGTGGAACCAGCAATGTCCTTCACAAATGGGGCACTCCCTGCTTCACCCCAAAGTCCTGCAAACTTAGAGAGTTTTTCAGAATCCAACATTTCATTTACAGTTGGGGATTACAGTGTATATTCATTCTAGAATTCTCCTATTCTGAAGAATCCTTGGTGAATATTTTTTTATTACTAGGCAGAGTCTAAAACCTTGAAATCAATAAGGGAAAAGGTCTGGATCATTCAAAACTCCAGATAATCTGTTGGGAGTGACGGGCTGATTCTGAATTGCTGGTAAGTTTCTTTGGCAATGACACAACAAACCCATTTTGGCTTTCTTTTTGCACTGAAGCTGTAAGTAAATGCTACAGGCAGACTCCAGAAGATGGAGGTAAGCCCTGCTGGGAGAAATTCCAGAATTCCCAGTGTGTGATTCCCAGCTTTTTCCTTCCAGCACAGCTGCCCCCATCACAGTCCCCATGAGCCCTCTCAGGTGCCACTGGCACTGAAGGAGCTGCCACATTCCAGGCTGGTGCAGGAGTGGATGGACCCAATCTCCCTCTAATCCAGAGGCTGAGCTGATCTCCAGGAGGGCTCTGGGCTGTCAGGTTGTTGTGGGACAACTCCTGCCAGTCCTGACCCTCCAGCTGCCGCTCCCAAAGCGCTCAGTGCAGCTCCAGGGAATCTGGGACAAGCCATAGCCTCGGAAAGGGGAGATGAGGAGAAAAGCTGCCATCCCTTCCTCTGTGTGAAAAAAGCTGATTCAGTTTGTCAGAGTGAAAAACAGCCTGTGGGATAAGAATATCCTCACAGCTGTCTGTGCACTCAGAGGAACTGAAGGGAGTGAATCAGTGCTCTGAATACACCACTGAAAGTCTTCCTGCACCCCCATGCTCTGATTGATGCCATCAGATATCACCTGTTTTCATGGCACAGGAACTATAATTTCCTGACTTCTTGTGGGGCTTGTCAGAGAGACAATTTGATACTAAATGCTGGTTTGTTTGCATGCATCCCTCCTTAAGGGAAGCTGCCTCTGTCACTTTGTTTATGGAATGTGGGAGACCGTATTCTGGTAAGGTTCCTCCATGAAATTTGCTGGTCCAAAGTTCTCAGTCCTCCTGGTATACATAAAATATAGAGATGTATTAAGTCAGTGCTTGATTGCATTTTTCCTTCTGAAATTTAATTTGGTGAGTCATAAAAGCTGAGATTAAATCCTCTGAGCACAGCACAGGTCAAGGATGACTGTGAGGACACATTTTGAGTTTGTATTATTCTTAATGTTTAAAATGGATGTAGTTTTATTGCTGTCAGTCGTGGGGTATTTTTTTATCTCAAAACTTTGAGTTGCTTTGCTTTTCATGGGAGTGAAGAACATTGCTTTGAAATGGCAGTGATGGGGTAGATGCAGTGGACACACACTGTGTGCCTCAATAACTCAGACCAGATCTGAAATCCATGGAAGGAAAGCAATGCATTAAAAAAAAATATCTCTGCCCAAGGCTTGAAAAGAATGTTTGCTTGGTGTAAATCACCATCTGACATTGCTGCTGACTCACAGCCCAGGATCAGTTTGCTCAGGGATTGTTCAGGCCTTGCTGTGCATTAAGTTGTCACTTTGGCCAAGTGTCACTTTGTAAGGCAATGCTTGTGCCTTGAAGCTGCTGCCCAGGGTTGGGCTGGGTTGGGAGCACGTTCATGCCAAGTGTTTCTGAGTTTAAATGGGATTCCTCACGTTTCTGAGGCATTCTCCTGGAAGCAGCAGCAGCAGCCCCCAGCTCTGCTGCAGTGGGCCAGCTGTGCACGGACAGATGTTGCTCTGTACACACTGGCAAGATCAGCCCAGCTCTTCACTCAGTGCAAAGGGAATTTGCTCAGGCGTTGCTTTGGCGGGGGGTGTCTGTGGAGAAACAGAGAGCAGAACAAAGCAGTGACTGCTTCCATTTTGTCTGCAGAGGAGCGATCCAAGGAGACAGAGCCCTGCTCTGCTCCTCTCCTGGCAGCATCCTGATGTCTCTGGCGGAGAGAGGGAGGAGGGAATGCTCAGTGCCATTATGGGGTGGCCCTGCTGCTGAGAATCCCAGAACCTTTTGGGTTGGAAAAGACCTCAGTGTCCATTGAGTCCCAGCTGTGCCCCATCCCCACCTTGTCCCCAGCCCAGGGCACTGAGTGCCACCTCCAGGGATGGGCACTCCTGCAGCGAGGTGTGTTGGTGGTCACACTTTGGCCTAGATCCCATTGGATTTCAGAGGAGAAATAAGAAATTGTGAGCTTTCTGTGCCTGGTCTTGGGTTACCTACATTACTGGTGAATCTGGGGATGATTTAGTGATTTTTGCATTTTACATCCTGCATGAGCCAGGATTTTTTCAGCATCTGGAGGGTTATGGCAGGTAGGGCTGAACTTTCTCAGCTATGTATTCTCTCAGGATCTAACTGCACATTTCTCTGAATAGGAGACTTTTAATCTTTAATATCATAGTCTCTGCAGCCTAAAACTTGGAAAAGTTTCCCTGTCTCTAATTTGGAAACAAATACCGAGAACTTGCACATTTAGTTCATTTTTCATTTGGAAAAATGAAATCAGAGCAAGTGAAGTCCTCACCTGCCTTCTGCTTCATCCACTTGGCTACCAGCCTTTCCTGCAAATCAGGCTGTGCATTCTGGTGTAATCTCAGGGCTCATTTTTTCTCCCTGTCTTCCCCATAGTTTTATTTCCAGTTGGCAATCTGTTGAAATGCTGTAACACAAAGTTCTGCTAAGCCAGGGGTTTTGATCTCCTTGATGTGGGTTTTGTTGTAAAGCCCATGGATCTTCTCAGTGATTTGGAAATCTCTCCAGGGGAGGCTCAGGCTTTTATGTAACACAGTTTATACTCTGCTAAATATTTTTATGCACAGCATGAAGAGATGGGAGAACTGGCTTCTCCTTATGAGTGGTGTGGAGGAAGGGATCCCCATGTGTGGTTTGTAAAGCAGTGGGAGCTGGGCAGGTTCACTGCTGTGAAATGCAGGTGCTGTTCCATTTTCTCTCTCTGCTGCCCCATTACTGCTCACACAATTAACTTAGAGCCAGGCTAAATGATGAAAGAAGTAAGAAGAAGCTGAAAGCAAATTCATTGCTTTGACTTAGCAGAAGTCATGACTTTTGTTTTTATAATGATTCCTGGTTACACTAATAAATGGTCCCCAGTGCCTTTTGTGCAGTAACCACATACTAATGAAATCCCTCACTCCAGTGACTTATTAAATATTCTGTGAAAATGAAGGTGATAGAATAATTGTTTGTGCTACTGCTGAGGGTATAATTAACAAGGATTGAGTGTAGCTGTTGTCAGAATGAGCACACTTTTCCCTGTTCAGTGTCAGAGTCCCACCTCAGATGTATTCACCCTTTGCAGTTCATCAAGGTAATGTTACACTTAATGAGCATTGGCCTTGCCTGAGTTATGCTGAATTTTAGGATAAGTTTAGGTGAGATGTATGGAAGAAATTGTTCCCTGTGAGGGTGGGCAGGCCCTGGCACAGGTGCCCAGAGCAGCTGTGGCTGCCCCTGGATGCCTGGCAGTGCCCAAGGCCAGGCTGGATGGGGCTGGGAGCACCTGGGACAGTGGAGATGTCCCTGCCCATGGCAGAGCCAGACTGAGATGATCTTTAAAGGTCCCACCCAAGCCATTCTGTGGTTCCGTGAATTCTGTGGAATCATGTGAGTACTTTCCACTGCAAAGAATTCTCAGAGAACCCCAAATCTCCCCCAGCAGCAGAAGGGTGGGTTTTTTCAGGGAATCTCTGACCATGCTTGCAGCAATGTCCCAATGGCTCCTTCCTTCCTTCTCCCTGGCGTCAGCTGTAGGCACCAAAAGCTGCCTCATTTTAAAAGGACTGTCATGGATGGTGACACATCCTTGGCCAAAGCAAAACTGAAACAATGGAATTCAGGAACCAAGTTGTGAGATGGAGGAGCTGCCATGGGAGCACACAGCACACACACAATGAGGTGCAGGCTGAAAACTGGAATCTGGGCTATTTTTAACCAGACAGTTGCAGCTGTGGTGAAAAGCTGAGATGTTTGTTCAGGGTGATTAATACAGAGATAGTGGCCAGCTGGTAGTCAGTTCACACATGTGGAAAGGTGGGTGAAGAGCAGCGTGCAGCTAAAATAGCTGAACTTGACAGATCTGCAGAGAGATTTTAGGTGGCACTGATTTTTCTGGGTAGCAGCAGATCCTAAAAAGGATCTGAGCTGAATTTGCATTTGAGATCAAAGTGCTGGCAACGTGCTGTTTGGAAAAGTGGACAAAATGTGCCCCACGAGGTCTGTGTGTTTGCATTAGCAGGGTGGAAGCATTTCTGTGAGTACAGGTGCTGAGAAACCACTGCCTTGGCAGCCGTGGTGCCCCGAGGAGGCCGGAGGAAGGAAGCAGCTGCCAGCTGGCACCGGCAGCTCCTGCCCTGGCAGATACAGCAGCGAGTGTTCCTGCACAATGCCGAGACAGTCATGGAATGAACACGGGGCTCTTTGGGTTTGTGTGCCAGCATTCACTGGGGGGTTGTGGTGCGGGCAGCACTGCAGCTAAAGAAGGGATTTCTTTACCAGGCCTTTGGGATGGATGCACCTGGGGAAGTCTGTACACCAGGACCAGTTTTTAATGAAGCATTTGGGTTTAATATCCCAAATTGAACTCACTGGCTGCTGCCTCACTGGTACAGTTGGTTAGTGCAGGTTTTGACAGAGGAGGGAGTTTGGGTTTGTGGAGGAGTGGAATTGAGAATTGTAGAATCACAGAGTATCCTGAGTGGAAGGGACCCACAGGGATCATTGATCCAGCTCCTGTCCCTGCACAGGCCCAGAATTCCACCCTGGGCATCCCTGGAGCGCTGCCCAAACCCTCCTGGAGCTCGGGCAGCCTCGGGCTGTGCCCATTCCCTGGGGAGCCTGGGCAGTGCCAGCACCTCTGGGGGAAGAACCTTTCCCAAATATAGGAGATCACAGTTGATATTTGAGGTCACAGTTGATATACGAGGTCACAGTTGATCTCAAGCCTTCTGACCCGGTGGTTGTGTCACACCTACAACCTCCTTTTCAGTCCACACCCTTTGGACCCTGCAGCAGATGCCTAACTAACTACTCTGTCAGGCCGTGCCTCTGCGAGTTGTTTTCCCTCGTTTGCGGCTGCATACGCGGCATGCCTTTAGCGGGCAGTGTGTACAAGGGCCGGCGATCCAGGGATGCTGGGCAGGCCGCGTTCGCTGCCGGCCGGAGCGGCGGCCCCGGGCAGCGCCGGTTCCGCGGGAGCGGCCGCCACCTGGCGGGGCCCGCCCGCACTGCGCCCGCCGGGCCCGGCCGGGAACCGCTGAGGGGACAAGCAGCTCCGGGACCACCCGCGTCCAGCCGTGCCACATCCCCACCGTGTCCCCAGCCCAGAGCACCCAGTGCCACCTCCAGGGATAGGCTCCAGTGCCTGAGCACCCTTCCCATGGGGAAATTCCTGCTGATGTCCACCCTGAGCCTGCCCTGGCCCAGCCTGAGGCCGTTCCCTCATCCTGGGTGCCCACCTGGCTCCTGTCAGGGAGTTGTGCAGAGCCAGAAGTTCCCCCCGAGCCTCCTTTTCTTCAGGCTGAGTCCATTTCCCAGCTCCCCCAGCTCTGTTCCCTTCTGTGGACACACAGAGGGACCCTCAGCCTCTTCAAAGCCTGGGGAATGACCACGGTTGGCTTTGCATCCATTCCAGAGCGTAACACAATTCATGCTGCCAGTGCTGCTGAAACAATTAGGAAAAATAGGTATTTTCATAGAATTTATTATTTCTAATTTGCGACCCTGTGCAAACTGAACTCTGGGAAGTAATCTGGAGCAATATCTTAGTGACAAAGAAAACATCAGTGGGACTTGACGTAAATTCTTCCCTGTGAGGCCCTGGCACAGGGTACCCAGAGAAGCTGTGGCTGCCCCATCCCTGGAAGTGTTCAAGGCCAGGCTGGATGGGGCTTGGAGCAAGCTGGGATAGTGGGAGCTGTCCCTGCTCATGGCAGGGAATGGAACTGGATGGTATTTAAAGTTTCTTCCAACCCAAACCATTCCATGATTCTATGACTGGAGTTCTTCAGTGCCTTGAGAATGCCAGTTGTCACCGTCCATACCCAACAAACCCATGGCTACAATGGGACCAAGAGCATCTGCATGGGCTGGACTGACCTGCCAGGCATCCTGTCAGCGTCACACATCTGTTGCTGCCTAAAGGACAAAAAGGTATTTGATGTTTCATTATTTTTCTGCACATGGCACGTGGCTGGAGCGGATATACTGCTTGGAGAAGAAATCCCTGTTATCAGTGCAGGTACTGCAGCAGCACCCACACCAAAGGGATGCCCAGGGTTCCCCTGCTGTGGAGACAAACAAGACATCAAATAACCTTTAGCCCGGAGCCCCCTTACCACTGGTATAAACAGATCAATACCTTGCATGAAATATATCAACACATGGCTTCGGGCAGCAGCAATGTGTGCTAAACTCTAGCACTGACCCAGGGACAGGGGGACATGCAGCCCCTCAGTCCCCGGCTCCCCTCAGTCCCCGGCTCCACTCACCGACCCAACTGTCTCCCGCTCCCCTCATCGACCTCCTCTGTCCCCCGCTCCCCTCGCCGCCCCCTCAGCTGCGGCTCCTCTCAGCCCCCGATTTCCCTCACTTAGTCTCAGACCCCGGTTCCCCTCAGCTCCCGCTCCCCTCACTGACCTTCGCCTCTCCTCACTAACCCTCAATCCCCGCTTACCCTCACAGCCCCCAGCCCCTGTTCTCCTCATGCCCGCTGCCCCGCCGCAGATGGAGAGCGGCCGCCGCGCCCGCCCGCCCGTGCCGCTGGTGTACGTGAACAGCTTCGGCTCGCACCGCTGCGGCACCGTGATCCGCCTGGACTGGGGGCAGAGCCGCGGGCAGAGCCCCCCGGGCCGGGCTGGGGCTCCGAGGGCCGCCCCGGAGCCGCGGGCCGGGCGCAGTCCCAGGCCGGGCGGCAGCGGGAGGCGAGCGGGGAGCGGCGGCGAGGCGAGAGCCGGCAGCCGCACCAGCCGCGGTACGTGAGACCCCGGGACAGCCCCCTTGGTTCTCCGAGGGCTGGAGGTGGCTCAAGCGTTGTCTTAATTGTACTAGGAATAGCGGGAACAGCAAAACCCGGGGTGGGGGGTGATTCTTCCCCTGTTCTGGGCACTGGCACACCTCGATTGCCGTGCCCAGTTCTGGGAAAGAGAGGGAATTAAAAGCTCCCAGAAGCCTGTTGTCTGTGTGGGTGCTGTGTAGTTTTGCAATCTGTTTTGTGGTGTTTGAAAGACGCTCACTTGCCCCATGGTTATAATGGAGTAAAGAAGAAGGGAACAAGCTGCAGGGTGTAAGGATTGATACCCTGTACGGTGACCAGAAATAAGGATCTCTGTGGAATCATAGAGTAGTTTGGGCTGGGAGGAACCTTAAAGATCATCCAGTTCCACCCCCTTTCTAGGGACACCTTCTGCTAGATCAGGCTGTCCAGAGCTCCATCCAGCCTGTCTTGCACACTTCCACAGCTTTTCCGGACAGCCTGTGCCAGTGATCAACACCTTCCTTAGGAACATATTCTAAATACTCAAAAAATGCTTTCTAAACTCTTTCTAGGTGATGCTCGAGAGGCTAAGACTGACGCCTTTGACTTTCCCATCCCTTCAAGAAACGTTGATAAAGTCATTAAACGAAAGAAGAAAAAGGTATAAATTGTGGCAGCTCAATTAGCTGCCTTGGCATTTGAGAAAGCTGCTTGTTCTCTGTGTGTGAGAGCATGAGGGAGATGAAAAGATGGAATTGGTAGCCTGTTACTGAAAACCTTACTTACAGAAAAGAAAAAATGGTATTATCTTCCCCCTCTGGAGGCTTTAAAATTCTGGCTCTTATTCAATAAAGCACTTAAGTATGTGCTTACCTTGAAAAATGAGAGTATGCTGTTGACTTAAAAAGCCTGTACTGAAATGCTTTGCTGGATTTTGGCCAGGGTGCAGCACACCTTGGGGTGAAACCCAGCAGGGAAAAGCTCTGCAGCTCCTCTTCCTCTCATGTTTTAAACAAAGAAATCCCATGAGTTACAAATAAGCGAAGGCAGGAACCTGAGCTATTAACACCATCCTTGGAGCACTGCAGAATTACTTTCTGCTTCACAAATGTGTTTCTGTTCCTGTTCAGTAGTTCGACAAATGCCTGAAATTTTAACAGGAACATTTGTTAAGCAGTAACTCATTATGAGATCCTGTAATGTGTGAAGTACAAGTAATCAGCTGGACTAGAACAGAGCCATATCGTAGATACTTGATTTAAAAACAGCAAAATGCTACCAGCTGCAGAGGAACAGCTAATAACATCCTGGAATATGGCTCTCCTGGTGCATTGAATAGTCTTCAAAAACATGAGGAATATATAGAATGTTTTAGCAATAAATGTCCTCGAGAAAGGAATTATCTTTAGATTTAAACAAGTTTCTCAGATGAGGTCCAGCAATAGTCCAAACATCAGCGTGTCAACAGCCATTTCTATTTGTTAGGCCACCTCTGCTTTTGCCCACAATTCCAATTTAATCTTTCCAATGCACAAATTTGAAACGCATCCACTATGGACAGAGCTTTATGCCTCTGAAATAAAGGCTTTCAACATCTCTAAACGAATTAATGTGGATTTGATATGAGATAGGCAAGAGCATTGCTATTCTGGAATCTGAGTTTGGGCCTCAGTTTTGCTGCTGTTTGGGTTGGAAGAAACCTTAAACACCATCTAGTTCCATTCCCTGCTATGTGCAGGGACACCTGTTTCTCACATGGGAAACATTTTGCTCCTGGAAAACTACACAGTCTTTTCTTGCCCACCATTTTGGATGACTTTGAAAAAGCTTAATGGCTCTACACATGTTTTCATGAGCTTTGCTCATCTAGAAGGGCACTTCTCAAGTCCTGGATAAACACAGGAGTTCTAGGCAAGAAAGGAGGTGGAGATCTCATGTGAAAAATCATGGAGGAATTTATGTTTCTGACTTCTAAATGGAGATGATTCTTCCATATGTCCCACATTCCTTCTTCCCTTCTTTCCCAGTCCTCAACAGAAAAACCCAGCTGCACTTCATAGTCATTGTGCGGAATTCAAAGTTCTGCCCTGTAGATGTTTTAATGCAAACTTTTTAGATGCTTCACATTTTATCTTTCAGTCCAAAGTCTGGCACAAGGTCTGGAAAGTGATTTCAAAAATGCTTGAGGAAAATGAAAGGTTCAGAAGTCGACTGTTGACCTGCAGCCAGTTGGATGGAGAAGGTAGGAAATTACCTGCTGATGTTTTATTTTACTAGAGAAAACAAATTGTTAATACAAGTGAAGATCCCAATGTTTAAGGTCCCTTCAGCTGGTTTTTTGGTAGTAGGTTTTACAACTCACAAATGGAATTCATTCCATACTTTAGGCACTTCCAGCTTTTTTGGAAAAAAACCTTTTGTTTCATGGAGGGTCTTGTACGTGTTATTTTGGAGGAAGGATGGTGGAAGTGTTTGCTGCAGTCTGACATTAAAGATATGCACATCAAACATCTGCAAGTTTTTCTGAACATGTGAAATACGTAATTAAACTTATTCACAGATGGGTCCAAGGCAGTAGTTGTATGAATAATAATTTATTTTTTCACGTAGGAAAATAGTGGTTGATTTCATACATACAATAAATAAATTAGATGCTCCCCAAAGGTTGCTGTGACACAATTTAACAAAACCATGGAACATGTTCTCACTCTGTGCCCTGAATGCAGCTCTTTCATTACTGGAAAATGACTTGGGAATTAAAACTGGTGTTCTGCATTCAGCCAATTTCAATTAGAGGCATTGTAGCTGCTGCACAATTTAAGATAATACAGTGTATGCTTACAAATGGAATTGGAATTTCTGGCTTCACAGTTGGATGAGTTATTAGGAAAAAGAATATACTAATCCATGAAGAGCTACCAGGCAAGTTTAAAATGCCACTTTCAGCCACAGCACTTTTTCTTCCCTTTCATTGGTGCTGATGGAAATTTTCCACATGGGGGCATGTTGGGGTGAATCCCAAAATGTAGGACCATTCCAGGCAGTGTCTTATTTGGTAAATGTTGGATTAGATTTCCACACACATGGCAAGAAAATAAACCCTCAAAAATCTTCTCCATGAGAAAAGAGGTCCAATTCTGGTTCAGAACAGAAATCTCTACCCCAGTGGATGTTATTGAATAGGAGAAATTCCACTGAAATATGCTTCAACAACTTCTGCAATTATTGTGCAAATATTTTGCATTGTGTGCAAAAACACTTCTTCTGTTGGCTTTAAACCCAATTCCTGATTAATTCTGGAATTATGACATGATATTAATTATTCATCATGTGCTATTCATATTCAAGGTTCCATTGGCCTCTGTCATATTGCTGTGCTAAGTTCCAATCTAATAAATCTCTCCTCCCATGGAAGCTGTTCCATGTGCTTTCTCCCAGAACTGAGATCATTGCAGAAGTGTGTGTGCAAAGCTATTAATTTATATGTTGGACATATATCTATGTGGAAGACACACATCCATGGATATGTAGGACAGTGAATTTTTTTTAAAAAAATCTTCCTGGATTTGTCTGTTTGATTTCAAGAAAAAGAAGAACAAGTATCAAGAAAAAAGGAGGAGAAACCTTTACTAGGTTATTAGATTTCAAGTAATTGTAAGAAAAAAACCCCCAAATTCTGTTTATATATGATTTCCTGGGTGGATTTGCCATCTTACCCTAATGGCTGCTTTTCTGTTTGTGATGGATCACCATGTGCTGTTTAACCTTGGATTTCTGGACAGGGCCTGTCCCCTTTTCAGCCACTCATTTCTTTTAGAGAAAGAGCATTTTCTTTATATATAATTGCAGTGACTTGAAAAATCTCACCAACCAACCAATCCCTTCTCCTCCCCTCTTACTCAATCCTTAATTGTAATTTTACCCTCTTTCTCAGGAGCTTTAACTGAGAATCTTCTATTGAGTCCTATTTCAGTGAAAACCCTCAATTCTAATACCTTCTTTCTAATTAGCTGATTTTGCACAACATCAAATCTAGGAGATAAGTCTCCTATTGATCTGAATTTTTCATTAATCAAGAAGCAAATGGAATAATTCTAGAAGTTATTTAGATAGGGATCAACAAGTCTGAATAAACTGGGTTCATTTTTATCTTCTTTTTTAATTTTCCCTAGATTAATAAATCTATAAAATTAATGCTGCATTTTATTGCCTCTATAAATAGGGTTTTTGAGAGAACAAAAGTCTACTTGAATTTTAATGCTACCTATTTACTCCTTGCACTGTTGCAATTAAGATTAGATTCCATGTGACTGCAAATGATGATTTTCCTCCACCTGATGTTCTCCTGCAGGCTCTGACAGGACCCAGAGGTCACAGAATGGGGCATACCTGGACAGGGTATGTAGACAGTCTATTATAGGTCAAAAAAACCCTAAAATATTAAATTAATAATATTAAAAGCATGCACTGGTCTTTTTTAATGTTACTATAATAAGTGGCAGTTATTTTTTAAAGTATTACTGACATGGAACTCAAATATTTTCAAGATTTCAGATTTGGGGCCAGAGAAGCTCCATCCTCACAGGGAGGGCTCTGTGCTTTGCCAAGGCAAAGGGAGGATTTTGCCTTCTTCTTGATCTAAATCCTTCCCTGGTGGTCTAAAGTACAAGCCTCACTTGATATAGAGACTTTTTTTTTAATATTAATGGGAATGTACCAACTCACTTTTATCACTTTTTTCCTCTAGGATGAGTCCATCTTTGGCTGGGTGTAGCAAGGAAATAAAGGAAGATCCAGCCCCAAAGGAAATATAAGCAAAGTGAAAGCTTTTATTTTGATCTAGTTCTTCCTGGAGTCAGTGCAAGACAGCAAAGTGACTTCAGGGAACACAGGTTCTCTGTTGTTTTCTTGGTGTTTGTGCTTCTGCTGTTTAGGAGGTTTGTTTTTACAGTGGCTTAAACAGCTCTGTTGCATGATATTTATCTCAAGCCATTAAGTCTAGTGTTTCACTGAGCTATTAGTTTTAGAAAGCTTTTTAATGAGCATAATATTGTGACAGTTTTCTTGCAAAAGAATAGATACACATTTACTGTTGTCTCCATATTTATATCTTTTATTTTTGTAGCCTGTCAGAATAATAAACACAAATTCAGTAAGGCAAAACTCCACACAAGACATAAACCCCATTTTCCTTTTTTCCTGGTTTGCATAAATTTGCCTTTATGATATTAAAATATTACACAATAACCCTCTCTGTTCTTTCATCCATTTATACATGAATCTCAGCAAGTATTTGGAATATGAAACCAGGTGAATGTTTTCTCTCTCTGTTCATCCTGAGGCACATAATGGTACCATCACAATCAGGAGGTGTTGTTTATCTACCTGACTTCAATAACACAATATAATTTTCTTCTGTTCTGCGGCTTAATACTTGAACCCTTGATTGACTGTTAAAGCCTTTTGAGCCAGCAAATTGTGTAAATGGAACATGAAAACTGCATAAAAATAGTTATGTATATGGGGTTCATCTTGGGAGTAAAACATTCACCTGTCACAATGAGACCTCCTTGCTTTCAATAAAAGGATTGTTTTCTCCTGCCATAATGTCTTGGTGTTTGCAGATAAAATGACTGCAGTGTCAGAGTGCTGAGCTTTAATAACACGCTGGTGGTGGTGTCATTAGGCAGCAAAGCACTTGGAAAGGTTTCATCTCTGTTTTCTTCATGGTAAAACTGCAAGTGTGGGACTGGAATGCACCTTTGCAGGGACAGCTGCAGGTTCAAGGTTTTCTTCTGGTTTGTGGTTGGGTAATATTTGGATTTTACTTAAAATAGTTGACATTTCAGCTTGGAAAAGGAAATGAGAAGGCAAAGTATCCAATCAAGATGTAATCATTTTTCTGGCAGAACAAAAATGTCATAGTTCTTTGGTATTTTCAAAACACATGTTTAGAGTCACACGTGGGATTTTGGGGGGGGGGGGGGTTGAGGTTTTTTTTACTAAATGAGATGATCTCCCTGTCCCCACAGTTCTATCAATGAATTGTTTACATTGGGAATATTTAGTTTATAATCCTGGTTTGTAAATTGTAGAGTTGTTTCTCTAACTTTTCTTTTCTTGTAAATTGCAGCTGCAGTTGGTGCTTTACTGGCACAGACTTCAGGGGCCCTGGAAACCCTTTTCTTCCAGATGCATAATTGCTACTTTAACAGGATAGATGAGGTGCATTAACCTAAATCTCTGCCTGAAGTTTAGCCAACACATTAAGATTCTTTGGATAAATACAGACCTCTGTCTGTGGGGCTGTTTTAAAAGAAATTATAAAAGATAAGTATGGCCTTAAATCATCCCTATGTACCTCCTTCAGTCTAAAGGCTCTGTGTGGTGATGAGATAATTAATTAGTTGGGATCTACTAATCCAGAACTTTCATTTGGCAGTACTTTGAAAGGCTCTTACATTTTTCAAATCACTTTGGGCCAGAACAGCTGTTGCATTGGGGAGAAACTGCTGATTCAGGTTTGATTTTTGACTTTTTGGGTAAGAAAATCTGTCTTTCTGCTGTACTGACCAGATTTCAAAGGTACAGTTGGGAACAAAGGTCATGAGAGCAGTTAAAGTGCTGAAAAAGGGGCCTGCAAACCAGATCACCAGCCCAATCCACTCAGACCTCTGTGCATTCCTTTAAGTGTAAAATGCAAAATAAATGTAATTACAGTGTTGCATTAAAATATCTCCAAGTAAGTAATGTGCTCTACAAAGACAAAAAGGGTTGGATAAACCTAAAAAAATTCATTGAAACCCTCTTTGGTAAAAGGGGTGAGAAGTAAATAAGGGACCTTCAGGGCACTGGATCACAGAGTAGAGATTCACTGATTCTTCTTTGAGGACTTTGATCTTCACTGCAGAGCCAAGAGCAAGTGTCACACTGTCCTGCTGTGGCTCCTGGGCACCACTGCTTCTCCTTCACATTCTTCAAAATGCAGATCAGTTACCTGAAGTTTTTAATAACAAATCTCCCTTGGAGTGTGAACTGAAGCAGATGTGCAAATACAGAGGTCACATTTTGTCTTTGCTTTGCCTTGCTCTCAGTGCATAATTTACCTTTCTATACAGAACAGAAACTGCAGCTTGTTCCCAAAGTTTGACATTTCTTCATCTCAACTCCGTGAACAGTTGCCAGGAGATCTGAGGAGGCTCCTTGGGATACAGAACTGGAAGGGAACAGTCAGGGCACACAGAGCAGCCAAAGGCATTGCTGCTGAATTTGTTATTTGTAAATAATGGTGTCAGACACTTATCTCATGATCCAAAAGCTGGTCTGGATAATCTGTTTTCCCTGTGTGCCATAAATACAAAAAACTTTGGATGAAGGTAAGCAGTGGAGAGTAAAGCCTTTGGGGTTTGTGTCACTTGTCCATGCTAGCTGGAGATCAGTTGGTCCAAGTTCAGCTGGAAATAGCACAAAACATCCTGACGTGTTTTGGTTGAAGTTATCCCATTTGAGGAGTTCTTGCCTGGTTCCTGGAGCAGCTCAAGCCAGGCAAGTCTGCCTTGGAGTTCTCTGCCTGGAGGCTCCAAACTCCAGCTGCTGGCTCTGGGCTGCCCCTTCCAAGGCTGTGAAGCTGAAAGCTGGGATGTGCTGGGAGCCTGAGCCCCACAGAGATTTCCATGGCTGGAAGCACTGAGAGCTTGGCTGAGGCTGGACTGCTGGAGCTCCTGCACTCCTGCACAGTGGGGCTGTGGCTCTGGGCAGCCTTGCCAGGGTGTCCTCAGCACCCTCTGCGCAGGAGCCAGGGAGCTTTGGGAGCTCCCTCAGCTGCTCTGTGCTGCTGCTGGGGATGATGTCACCGATCAGCTGCAGCCTTGGGAACTTGGCAATGGTGTGGTGATGTTTCTGAAGTGACCCTTCTGGGAATATCCAGTTTGTGGGCATTTTCAAAAGGGTTTGCTTCCTGCTTGATTTGGCCCGAAGCCACCAGTTGAGATAAAACCTCATTTCCTGCAGGCTGGAGGCTTGGCTTGCCCAGCAGCTCCTCTGCTCATGCCCCATCTGCTCTGGATGAATCTGATTCTCTGGGATGAATCAGATTCCTGGGTCCTACCAGCTGAGGCTCTGCTGAGAATCCCATGGCCTCTGAGGTTATCAGAACTTGGCCATTACAACATAATCAATCACCAAGGTTAATAATATTTCACTGCTGATTCCTTCCATGAAAAGATTTCAGCTCTGAAGCAAAACTTGAGAGCAGGATGTGGAGTTTCCAACATGGTTTGATTTTGGGAAAGTAGAAGGTGACCTTTATCTTCACTGAACATTTACATCCAGTAAATGTCTTTGTCTTTAGGGCCCTCCCTGGTAGTCAATGTTCATGTTTTAACTTCAAAGCTTCTAATACAATTTTGCGTGGACTCTGACTAAGGAATAGCCTTCAGCAGACAGCTGAATTGTAGTTTTCTTTTTCTTTGGGAGGAGGAAGTGAGTGAAAGCAAATTTTGGGCATATATGACATTTTGCCTGTGCTGTAGGCCCTTAAATATAAAGCAGAACAGAACTTTGATTTATAGCTCTTGTAAATAATGCTCAGTGACATGGGCAGGTTTGTGTATTATGTTTCTTTTCATTGCATAAGCACTTATATAACTCTGATTGTTGGAATTTGCATAAAAACCAAAGCAGCCATGGATGGGTTTAACATCATGGGCTTTCCAGCAAACTGAAGCAGCAGGAGAACCTATGGTTTAAGAGGAGTTTTACTTTAGGAGGAAAAGAGCAAGTTTTATCAAAGTATATTAAGCCACAGTGGGTTTTTAATAAATATTCACTGGAAGTTTCTCACTCATTAGTGACGGCATCAGGCCCCTCTGATCTGAGGCAGAAAAATTCACATTTGAAAGCTTCAGCCTAGGGAAATTAATGTGAGTAGCTGCAGTTTCATTTTATTGAGGGAAAGTTATGGAGGTCTCTAAGGGAAAAAGGAGTATGCCTTCATTCAGGGAGTTGATCACCTCCTGGAAGATGCTGAGTGCTTTGACCTCCCAGTCACTGTGGCACCTCTTTTATCTGTTTCTTGAGCTGAAGATGTGGAGCAGATTAAGAGAGGATCTCTTCTTCTTTCTCTAAATTTGGACTCCACATTTGTGTCTCATCCAAGGCGCTCAGCTGAGCTGTGGATGTTGCTGGGCTGTGAACAAATCTGATCTGTGTCATCTCCCAGGGGTCAGGACAGGATCCCTTCATGCTGGGAATGTGTGAGATTTATTGCAGTCCTGCTTGAGGAGGAACAGAGGCAGATTGAAAGAAATGTGCAGGAAGGCTCAGGGTGGCACTGACAAATGTTCCCTCTCTTCCAGAGTCTTTGTAATCTCCTGGATTTTGAAATGAGTAATAAACTAACATGGCTTTTAGTTTTTTCCCCTGTTCTGTATGATTGCTTTCTGGTTCCTACTGTGTGTGACAGGAAGTCAATGGTGCTGGTGGAACTCTGTGGAATGGATGAACTCCTCACAACAGTGACTAGGAGAAGTTAAAACCAGCTCAGAAAATACGTGGTCACTTTTTACACCTCTTTGTATTTAAATTCCTTCAGCTACAGAAAGGGTAAAAAAATTTGAGTATGATACTAAGTTGTCTGTGATCTCCCAAGGACAAGAACACTGCACTGGTTTTCACTGCTAATTTTGACATGAACTCAGGTTAAAGTTTGAGAAACAAACACAATCTTTTGGTAGAACAGCCTGAGGTGGATGATGTTACTCCTAGGATTGCCCTGTCATGACTATTGTGACTTCCTGAAAACTTGTCCTCACTCAGTGCCTTTAAATTTTGTTGTTTCTCTTCTTAGTAACCTCTACTTCCTGTTCACACATTTTCCAGTGCTTTCATCGAAAGCCTGGTCCCAGATTTTCAATACATGAAACCAGATAAAATATTGTTCCTTCTACTAATGAGCAGGAACGTTATAGAGAAAAATGCTTGGTGTGCAGGAAATGTATTTTATGAAGTGAGACAATAAGTGTTTCATAGATCAAGGAGCAAGTGAGTAGAATAATATTCATTAACATTGAAGAGGAGTTAATTTATGTGTTCAGGCTTGAAGTGGGGAGAGGCTGAACTGTGCTGTGACTGATGTTTTGGTTACAAGCTGCAATGAAATGAAATGTTTGTACTCAGACCCTGTTACCCTCCTTTCTTCCTGGGCTCAGCTCTACTTGGGCTTCACCTTGGGCTTCAGGGGGATCTCAGCTTTGGCACCTGGAGCATCTCCTTCCCCTCATCCTGAATGTCTGCAGAGCTGTTCCTCTCTCACATTCTCACTCCTCTCTCCTGCCTGCAGCTATGCAGTTCTACCCCCATTCTTAAATCTGTTTTCCAGAGGTGTTACCCCCTTGGACCCACTCTGTGGGACATGGGGGAAGCTTCCAGCAGCTTCTCCCAGCAGCCACCCCTGCAGCCCCCCTGCTACACAAACCCAGAGCATTAATAATTGTGGGAGACTTATGAAAGGAATAAAGAGAGGCATATATTTTTGTTGACAGAAGAAATATATTGTTTATTCCTCTGGAGTCTCCTGTTGCTCATATTGCTGCTGTGTCTTATTGCCTGTCACTGAGCTGTGCTGTGTGGGCGGAAATGTCAGGCTCTGAATTGGCTCTGTAAGAAAATCTGTGTGTTACTCTGATTTCTCATACTCACTTGGGCTTGCTTTAATGTTGTCCCTACAGAATGTTCACTTTTAGCTTCTTGCTGGCAACTTCAGACACCTATTTCTGCCATGAAGCATCCTGCTAAGGAAATGTACTCCTGGTAGGTCTTTGTTTGTTTGTGTGTTTGTTTGTTTGTTTGTTTTTTGTGAGAGAGGGATTTTGCAAAGAAGTATTTTCAAACTGAAATGGGCCACACTGACCCAAAGTAGTCACAGGGCTGGTTCAGTCTCCTGGAGGAAATGGAAGTTACTGGATGTAATTCCAAGGGAGGCTTTGGAGATCTCTCTGCTCATCTCCCTCCACCATGCTGCCAAAATTCTCAGATGGTGCCAGTGAAAAAGGTTGCTCTGAGAAGTCAAAAGGTAAAAGCAGCATCTGCTCATTTTTCACAGGTTCTTGCTGCTGGCGCTCAGAAGTAGAAGGCTTTGGGGGAAAAGTGGTTCCTGGTGCCAGTGCTGGCCATGCTGAGCTGGGTTCTCTGGGTCACGTGGAATATCTCCAGCTGAGCTGAGCTCTGGTTTTAGTTTTCAGGAGATTTGCAGCTACAGGAAAGGTGTTTGTCAGTGGGAGCAATGCACAAGAAGGAAGGGGATTCCTCTCATTGCCCCTTAGGTTTGTTACCATGAAGAGTATTCAGGCATAACCAAAAAAAGTTAATATATTAAACTCAGTGAGTTCAACTGAGTAGAGGTGTGGAACAAGCAGGTAACCTTATTTGCAATCTTATTTTTTCATGATGCAAGCCCAGTTTCCATGGGTTTGCACAGGTGCCTCTGGAGATTTCACATCACAGTGTTTGTGAAGTGTTGCTTAAGATCTCTCTGAAGTCAGAGCACCAGCTTAGGTGTCATTAATGTAATATTTTGGCTAAGCAGGATATTCATTGCCAGTGTTGACGTGAATGAAAATTATTTGGCTTTTAGATCACAGGATGCATTTGAAAGCTATGAAAGACATCAATTTGCTTTTCAACAGAGCCCTCAAGTTGATAATTACCAGATAAAGGTGGAAAACCCCAATGCCATTTTCATGGAGCTGCAATGCAATGTTTCCTTTGCCAAAAATTTGTAACACTCCAAGCAAAAGTTGTTCAAGGTTAAGTTATATTTGTGGAACCCAGAAAAAACCTTTTGGGTGAAATTTACTGTAGAAGTTTGGCCTGATCCAGAAATGTGATGGAGAAAATTCCAACCCAAGCATGAAAAACTGGTGAAACTGTTGGAAATAGGATCTTTAATGGGCCATGTAAGGTGATGTTAGTAACAGGTAGTTTTACCTGCCCTTCTCTACTCCCTTCCTCTCAGCTCTTCCCTCTGTACTGTGAACAAGCTCTACCACTGCAGTCAGCACTTCCCCTCACTCTGCCAAAATACAGCTTGAAATGAGTTTTCACAAGTCAATTCTAAAAGGCTTTATTATGGAAACAGTTCACGCCTTCAAGGAGTATATTTAGGTCTCGTGAAAAATGCCAAGTTGCGAGCTCTGGAGGCAAATCTAAATTTATAAACAAATCAGGCTGAAGTCATCCCAAAGTATCCCATGTCTCCGAGAGGAGTGCTCAGCCTCCTGCTGCAGGAGATGGTGGCTGTGGTGCTGTCCCGCCATCCCAGCATTTGAGAATCACAGAATGCCTAAGGCTGAAAAAGACCTCCAAGATCATTGAGTCCAACCACTAACTCAGCACTGCCAGGTCTGTTAAACTCTAAATGCCACGTCAAATGGTTTTTGAACACCTCCAGGGATGGTGATTCCACTGCTGCTCTGAGCAGCCTCTCCCTGGCCACTCTTTCAGTGAAGAAATTCTTCCTAATATCCCATCTCTTCCTAATATCCCATCTCAACCTGCCTTGGTGCAACCTGAGGCTGTTTCCTCTCATCCTTGTTGTCTGGAAGAAGTGACTGACCCCAGCGGGCTCCAACCTCCTCTCAGGTAATGAGTGGGCACCAGGGAGAGTGCCTGAGTGCCAGGAAGCTGAAAAACGGATGGGGAAACCTTCCCTGTGGGGACAGGGTGAGAAAATTGGGATGTTCATCCTGAAGAAGGTTGTCTGGAAACCCCAGAGCACCTTCCAGGGTCTGAAGGGGCTGCAAGGAGAGGGGCTCTGCACCAGGAACTGGAGGGATGGCTTCACACCGAGAGAGGGGAAGTTTAGGTTCGGATATTGGGCAGAAATTGTTCCCTGTGAGGGTGCTTCTCCCTGGCAAAGGGTGCCCAGAGAGGCTGGGGCCGCCCCTGGATCCCTGGCAGTGCCCAAGACCAGGCTGGACACCGGGGCTTGAACCAGGTGATCTTTAAGGTCCCTTCCCACCCAAACCATTCCACAATCCCACATCATTGTGTGACACCCACACACAATGGGACACACTCCCATTGTGAAGGACACAGCGCTCAATGACCAGACGGTGACAGCAGGGCTCCTGTCACCGTGACGCCGCCTAGGATCCCCTCCGCCGCGGTGCTGTCGGTGCCCGGGCAGTGCCGTGGAGCTGTCGGTGCCCGGGCAGTGCCGTGGAGCTCTCCGTGCCCGGACAGTGCCAAGGAGGTGTCGCAGGTGCCGGTGTCCCCTCCCCGGCCGTGGCGGCTCGGCCGCTCCCTCACGCGTGCTGCCTGCAGGGGGCGCTGTGCGCTGTGCGTGCGGCGCGGCCGCCAGGGGGCGCACGGGGCCGCGGCCATGGCGCTGAGGGCGGAGGGGCGGTGTTGGGGGGGGAAGGAGCCGCCGCCCCGCCCGCCTCAGTCACCGGCGGAGCCGCAGCGAGCGCCGCGCTGTCCCTTCAGCACCGCTCCCCCCGCGGACACCGCGGGCTCCACACCGGCCCCGCCGCCGCCTCTCGCCGCCTGCTTGGCAGTAAGTAACGCAGCCGTGCCCGCAGAACCCCCGCCTTGACCGCCTGCGCTGCCGCTCCCGGGGAGATGGGATGGGGGACCCCCGAGCGCTCCGGGATGCGCAGGGGAGGGGGTTCCGAACGCCCAAGGGGGCTGCAAAAATGGAAGAGGAGCATTAAAAACCCTCCTGGGGTCAGTGGGAGACGCGCCGTGTCCTCGTGTCCCGCTGCGTGTCCGCGGTGGTGGCGGTGCTGGTGGCACTCCCGGTGATGCTGGTGATATGCCCGGTGATGCTGGTGGCTCTCCTGCCAGCACTGGTGATATTCCCCGTGGTGCTGGTGACATTCCCGGTGGTGCTAATGACATTCCCGGTGGTGCTGGTGACATTCCCAGTCGTGTTGGTGGCATTCCCACCAGTGCCGGTGGCTCTCCCGGCGCTTCGGGATGCGCCGTGTTTGGGCTGACAGCAAGGGGTTTAAAGGCTGATTGTGGGGTTTAGAAGCTGTTTGTGCGATTTAAAGGCTCTTTGTGGTGTTCAGAGGGTGTTTGTGGCGTTTAGAAGGTGCTTTTGGGGTTTGGAGGGTGTTTATGGGGTTTAGAGGCTGTTTGTGGGGTGTCTGTGTAAGGCAATTGCTTTGCTGTAGTGAAACGTCATTCCCTGTAACCCAGGCACTGACACCTGAACCCAAAGCGAGCAGGGCAAGGCAGGAATTGTCCCCTTCCCCTGCCCCGGTGACATTGCTCATCTCCCCCGGTTTCAGGTCTGGAAAGCCGGCTGCAAGGATGGTGAAGCTGGGGAGTAATTTGAACGACAAGAACAACAAACCACCATCCAACGAAGATGGTTTTCAGACAGTTCCTTTGATCACGCCTTTGGAAGTAAATCACCTGCAGTTCCCGGCTCCGGAAAAGGTAAAACAAAATCACAATGTGCTCCTGCATGGTTGCACTCACGGACGTGTCCCTTGCTTGTCACTGGGCTCTGGTGATGGGAATCGTGGCATGTTTATTCAATAAATAAACAGGGGTTATCTTTCACTGTGTGTTTATCTGTTTAAATGCGGCAAATAAGCACGCAGATATCCCCCAGTGCATTCCGTCCTCAAAAAGAACCCCAAATATTCCTAAATACAATGGGAGAAAAAACCTTGGTGTGTTTCTCTTGCAAAGCTGAGGAAACTGAGGAGCAGCGTGCAATATGTTATTATCAGTAAGATTAATGGCCTGCTTTGAGAGGAGGTAATGTGATAACTCTGCTGAAATAAGCAGCTGTTTTAATTATCTCAGTTAAGCTCTGTTTTCTTCTCCGTGGCTTTGAAAAGCTGCTTTGGGCACTGAGGATGCTGATTTCCCTGGGGACGGTGGCTGGAGGACAGCCCAGGGACTCATTTGGCCCCGAGCAGGGGACATTGTTCTCCCTTACCCTCTCAAGTCTCTCACACCTGAATGTAGCACTAAAACCCCCAGGAATGTGCAATTGGCTGCGGGTTGTGTTGGGATTTTTTGGCTGCGGCGTGAACTAGGAAATCTTTTGTCTACATCCCCGTGGGGATGATGCAAATCAGTATAACCTGGTGAGGACATGATGAGACTGTAAAAATCCATATTCCCCAACAGCCCTCACCAAAACAAAGCCTGTCTGCAATGTAGTTCCCAGATACCACAGAGGTGGAGCCAGCCCACCCCAAAGTACAGACAGAATGATTAGATCTTGCAGGATAATGGAATAACAGCAAAATTAACACTGATGGTTATTGAACATATATCCTGCTTTTACCATGGAACAAAATGAATTTTCCCTAAATACATTAGGAGAACATGGTGATGGATGGGATAAACCTGTCTAGGTAGACAAAGCGTATTTATTTTAGGATAGAGCTGAGTCAACTGCCTTGACATCCTGGGAGCCAGAGCTGTGCCAGACAAAGGAACTGGTCCCATTCTCCACGTGCCTCATGGCAAACAGGAGCAACTTGGCTGCATTCAGGAGAGTTGGACTTCTGTGAATTGTTGTGAAACAGAGGCTAAGCCAGCCCTTATCTGTGACTCTGATAAATAAGATTAATCAAAATAATTCGGGCAAAGCAATATGATTTGTTATAAATGTCTGAAAAGTTTAGGGGAACCGTAGGTGTGTAAAACCTCTGATGCCAATACAAAGGACTCGTTGAGATCACCCAGTGTCACATGGCAATGGGGAATTGAAATGACTTGTGGAGCAGGTGAGACATGGATTACCCAACAAAGATCTTTCCAAGCTGATCGAGTGGTAAGAGTGTGTTCCAGTTGTCTGATGGTGAGCAAACACTGGCGTGGATCAGTGTGGTGTGATTCCTTGCTGATTTTTCTGTTTAAACATGCCCACATCAATAATTCACGTGTTGTTAGGTTACATTACCTTCATTAGCATACATTACTGCCAATGCATCTACCAACATCCATATTTTTCTTTGCTGGAAGTGTGGGATGTATCTCCGGGCGTGCTGAGCGTGATTCAGAACTCATTAGAGTCAGAGCTATTGATTTCTGCAGGCTGTGGTTCATCTCCTCCTGCAGCAGGCCCGCAGTTAACGGGCTGGAAATCCCTTCACCAGGAGGAGAGGTTATTTATGATAAAAGCAAAATAATTCACGACCTGTTTCCTTTGCTCTCTGTAGAAGGGGTTCTGGTGGGGTGAGCTCACCCCGGGGCAGAGGGGCTGTGTAAAGAGCTGCTAATAAGGAGCTGAGCCTCAGGTGAAAAGCTTGGGCAGAGGTTAAGTGAGAGGGGCAAATTGCAGCTTTGTTCTTGAGAAAGCAAAGCTGCTGCTGGATTCAGGCAGACTGTCCCCTTGAGGAGGAGTGGACATGGACTTCGAGTCTTTCAGGGTATATTCTTGTTTGGACTTGCCTTGCTGTCAGGAGACTGGGTTAAAAAAAAAAACCTAAAATTGACTTTTCTCGTCGAGCAACTGATTTTTAGCCCCGGAGAATGAGACCATGAGGGTTCCTGTGCCTGGTGCATGGGATGCTGCAGGAGCCAGGAGAGCCCGATGGCTGTGAGGGACAGCTCCGGTGTCCCCTGTGGATGGACAGCTCCCGTGTCCCCTGTGGATGGACAGCTCCGGTGTCCCCCGTGAGGGACAGCTCCGGTGTCCCCTGTGGATGGACAGCTCCCGTGTCCCCCGTGAGGGACAGCTCCCGTGTCCCCTGTGGATGGACAGCTCCGGTGTCCCCTGTGGATGGACAGCTCCGGTGTCCCCTGTGAGGGACAGCTCCGGTGTCCCCTGTGAGGGACAGCTCCCGTGTCCCCTGTGGATGGACAGCTCCGGTGTCCCCCGTGAGGGACAGCTCCGGTGTCCCCTGTGAGGGACAGCTCCGGTGTCCCCTGTGGATGGACAGCTCCGGTGTCCCCTGTGAGGGACAGCTCCGGTGTCCCCCGTGAGGGACAGCTCCCGTGTCCCCTGTGGATGGACAGCTCCACGGGGCTCTACAGCCTCGGGGTTTTCCTGCCGTGCACAGGGAGGCAATGCTGCCGCCCAGCTCCTGCATCGCATCCTCGGCACTGCACAGACAGCCTGCATTGTCCTGGCAGCCCCTGTAAGTGAGACCTAAAAAAAACCCCTGCTAAAATATTCTCCTTTCTGGGCTTCTCTTTGCTGTCGGAAAGGATCTTCATTCAGGAAATTCTGAGTTTTTGACCCGCATCTAACCCTGGGGTCAGGGCAATCCAGGGTGCGTCAAAACCAGGGCAAGGAGGTTTGGGTGCAGCTCAGGGCTCTGTCTAGAGGAGGAGTAGTAACAGCTTTGGAGAGTGATCCAAGAGTGTACAAGGGCTTGTGCTGGGCAGCCTGGCTGCTGTCTCTACAATAATGCCCTCACCTGGTGTGTATCCTTTTTGTTTCAGTTGAGTATTAGATACCTGCATGCAAGTTGAAGAACATCAAACCTGTTTTTTGTTGGATCCCTGAAAGCACCCCACAAAGCCTGTGGAATCTACAGACTGTAAATGGTGGTTTAAGGACCTTAAATTGTCGACTTTTTTCTTTATTTTAAGGACATTTTTGTAGCTGAATCACTTTGAGAGTCACTCAAAGTGACTCTCAGCATTAACCTATGTAGGTGTTTCACCAGAGCTTTCATCATCTCTTGCCAAGTGTTTTTTGTGTCTGGTTCCTCTGTCACAGAAAGGATACAGAGATAGAATATAAAAATGAGGCTTTTACTGATGTGATGTAAACCCTGAAGTCCAGCTCTTTTCAGATAGTCCCTTGAAGGAATCATATTGGGGGTGAGAAAGGAAAACTCTTAAAGGTGTGCTTAAATTTCCTGTCTGTCCTTTTGAGGGTGCTTTCCTAACAGGCTTGTTCCCCAAAGCACTGAGAGCTGAGCAGCTCCCTCTGACTCCCACCTTGCTGCTGTTGGAAAAATGCAGGCAGGATTTCAGGAGGCTTCAGTTTGGCAAAATTCTTCTTTTTTAAAATTGCAGCCCACTGGAATGTCTTCTTCCTTCTCCCACCAAAGGAGGATGTCCCCTCCTTGTGCTGCTCCTCCGGCAGCATCAGCATTCTCACCCTTCTGTCAGCACTTGTGTGGCTGCAGGGAGACAAACAGGACAGGAATTGTCCCCCTGAGGTGCTAAGCCTGCTGTGCATTTATATTTATTGACAATCTTCAAGCATTTCCCTTGCCCCTGTTCCCTTGCTGGGGCAGAAGGCAAAGTCAGGTGCTCCTAAATCATTTTTGCATGGCCTTTTTGGTGAGATCCATCCATGTAACAGCAATAATAGCCCCATCAACAAGGACAAGCCCTTGACCTGGCTTTTTATGTCTCTGAATTTCATTTCTTCTGATTCAAAAAGCAAAAAAAAAAAAAAAAAAAAACCACCCAACAGAAATCTTTTATCTTTTAGGACCAAAGGGAAAAAGAGGAGCTGTTGCCTTGTGCCTTGTTTTCCAAGGCATAGACAAACAGCTTCAGCTGTGATTGTATCCTGGCAATGATAATGCTGAAAGATGTGCAGCTTTTCAGGGACCATTCTGTTCACTGAAATGTGAAATGAAACCGACAACTGGGGACCCCTTGGTCTCTTGGCTTGCTTCAGTGTAATACATCAGGAAATACCTCTGCTCTGGCAGTAAAATCCTAATTTTACATAACACAAAAGTGCATGAAAGCTCTTGTCAGGCTGTAAAAAACATCCAGCACCTCTTTTGTGGTGAAGGCTGCAGAAGGCTTATCATGTGATCCATTGTTCTTTATTTTGAATGCATCAGGAGGCTCGAGAATTAATTTCTCTAGTGGCAAATTCCTGCCACAAGCCCAGGAAAACAAAAAGAAAATAGATGTAACAGCTCTCTTCAAATGCTCTCCCCACCCTCTGCTCCTGCCCCTGGCCACATCCCTCTCTGAGTGGCAGAGGCCATTCATTTACAGAGTTCCTGGAGATCAGGAGGCTCCCTGGTGTTCACAGCCTGTCCCTGTTGCTTTAACAGAAAATAACGTTTGGTCCTGGCCAGCTGAGCAGGAATAATTCAGAGTAGCTGGATGAGTGCTCCTGTACCTCGGGGACTGCTCGGTGCTGGGTAGCGGTGTCAGCCTGCCCTCTGTGCAGCCTGAAGGGGCTGCTTTTGGGGAGCTGGGGCTGCTTTTGGGGAGCTGCTGCTCCTCCTGGGGCTGCAGGCAGCTCAGCATCCCCAGCTGAGCATTCCTGGGAGCTCTGCAGGAGCCGGGGACAGGCAACTCCTGCTCCTCTGCTGGTGAGGCTGGTGGGATGCCACAAAATGCTGGGATAGTGATCAGGCAGGGAGAGGAAAGGATGGAGGAGGGAGGAGGAGGATGCAAAGGGAAAGAAAACATGGATAAAACAAAGGAAGGGAAGAACAAATAAAAAGGAACAGGCTGTCTTGCCTTTCCCCATCCTTTTTTCTCTCCACTTGGGATACTCTGCCTCATCCCCAAAAATAGCAAAGTCTGAACCTTCTTCTCCTGTTCCCCTCCTACACTGTGCAAATTCCTTTGTCCTCTGGATGTGTATTAGAACTGAGCACCACCCCTGCTCATTAGGCTGCAGTAAATCCTTGCAGCATCCCACTCGGGCAGGGCAGCATTTGGGGAACCTCCTTGATGTTGTTTGCACGTTTTGCACAGCCCTGCTCGTGTCCTTGGCAATTCCTGCTCCTGTTTGGATGTCACTGCGTGCTGGCCTTCCTCTCACACACCAACCCCTCCACTACACTTGTCCGCTAGGGACCTGGAGCAGCTTCCAGCAGCCTCCCATCATTCAGAGAATGTGCTGCTGCAGCAGAGCTTCACTCTGAACATCCCAGGATTTGTGTAGCCTGGGCAGAAATCTCTCTCCTTATCTGCTCTGCCATCAGTGCCGAATTAGGGGCTTTAAAGCTGCCTGGGTGTGTGAGCTCCATTACCTCCCTTAAGCCCAGCTCTGTCTGCACTGCAATTCCTGGAGCTGCATCCTGCAGAAACAGCAGGAATGGACTCAGGAATGGCTCTTGGGCTATGGAGGCTTGGCTGAAGCTGTTCTTTTTTCGTTTCCACGAAAACCCACTGCTGAGGGTGGAAGTGATTTCAGCAAGGCTGTTAGAGGAGCCCCACATACCAGTTCCTTACTGGTGTGGAAAGGAGAACTGGGCAGGAATCTTGGCTGCTGGAAATCAGTGAAGGGAAATCAGTGGAGCTCTGCTAATTCAGCCTGGCCAATTTGTGATTGATTCTTTTGTCTGCTTTGCTAAACCCTCTCCTGGATGAACCTACTTAAATCAGTTTTTCTCAGCCCACCTCCTGTGGGTTCCTGGTGGTTATGGGCACACAGGGGTTTGTAGGGAGACTTGGCTGAATAAATTCTGAGCCACTTTTGTTCTTGGGGCTGTGCCTTGCCCCTTCTCAGCTGCTTTCAGCTCCCAGTGCAGCCTTTGCATTCTGTGCTGCCTTTCGCTGGTGATGCCAGGGCTGATTACATTTGCTGTCTTTGTCCTTTTGCGATGTTCCTTATGCCTGGAATATCCTCCTGGCACTGAGTCAGGAGAGCACTTTTTTCCTACCACCCTCTGTGAAACTCATTTCCAGCACAACACCCATTAAATGAGCTGATAGGGGTAAAAAAATAGCAGAGTACTGACCCTGCCTTTCTCCGGGGACTATGGATTTGATCCAAGGCATCTTTTTCTTAATTTTTTTTTTTTACTTTGTTTGTTGCTTGATATTTCAGGCACTTTATGTATTCAAATAATGACTAGGATGCCATTACCTACATCCCAAATGCCAATTTTAATATCAGCCTTTGGGAAGCCTGCCTGCTGAGATGTGTCCATCCTGTAGATTTGGAAGCATAGCTGCCATTCCTGTAGGATGGGACATAGCCATAATCATTTCAGGAAGCTTTAAAGACTTAAATCTCTAAAAATCTGGGAATTTGCAGCATGGGGATTGCCAGGTAATCTGAGATCTGTCCACTTTATCCATTTTCTGGCAGTAGCCAGGGCAACAGTCAGGAGGAGGTACAGGAGGTGCTGCAGGGAGCTGCTCATGCCTATCAATGTTTCATCCTAAGCCTGCAAGGCCAGAGATTGTTTTAAGCCCTGGAACATGATTTTCCCATCTCTTGTCCTCTATTCTTGTAGTGCTAAGTATTTTAACTCAGCTGCTGTTGGCAATGTGCACATGTCATTTGCTCTGGAGCTGGCTCTGGGTGAGGATTAGGCTGCAGAACTGTGTGTGCAGGTGGTGGATTCTGGCCGTTGCTTGGCTTGGAGCACACAGGGGAGAACCTGCCCCAGTCCCAGCAGGTTTAGTGCCAGCTTTAGGCTGGGGACACCTTTTGCTGTCACCTGGCCCCTGCTGCACCCTGAGGTCCTGCTCAGCTGCTGGTGCTTTGTTGGGTAACAAAGGAAACCATGACATTGGTGCCAGTGAGAAGTTGATGTTTCCCCTTCTGTTTCTGCAAGAAATGGAGAAAGATGTGGAAGGGAAGGAAGCTGAGTCTCATTTTCATTTAAAAGTAAGCCTGACTAATCCGCCTGGAAACGGGTGGGGGTGTTACAACCATTTTGTGGGACTACAAAGTCCAGCTTTGAACTTGGAGGGAACCTTTCTCCTTGGTAGCAGCAACACATTTTGTTTATCACTTCTGTCAATCTGACAGCTACTCTAACTGAGAGACTCTTCATTATTAATAATCCCAGGAAGTAGTATTTTAAATTTTTATGGTTTGTGCTTTGCAGCACCTGAACCACAATATATTACATGCACCGAGGCAGTGGAGTGGGAATTACAGCAAGGCTGCATGTCCTTTTCCAAATGAATAATTTAAAGTTTTCACAATGCCAGTTATGTTAAATATTATTACTCATTTCTTCAGGGAAAACCATAGAGCTCAAATGCAAATATAAAGTGGCAATAAATGATGTTACGTTTAGCCAGTTGGAGACAAGGCTCAGAATTCATATCAGTTCATTTTCTGAAACACTTACTTCATCCCTTTGCTGGAAAATCCTTTTCAAGGTTCCATGCTTAATGGGATATTTTTCAATTTGTCACATTTCACATCTACTCTGCTCTTTCCTCCTTACAGCAAATGCTTTTAATATAGCCCACTTGGTTAGGAGCTTGCTTTCTTTTCCCTTTCAGCAGCCCAAATCCCTGGATTTCCCAGCACTCTCCCACTGTTTACCTTCTCAAGGTTGTGGATGATGGATTTCCTGCTGGTGTAGGCAGACTCTCATCTGTTGTTTCTCACCTCAGCACACCTATAATTTTCCAAAGCATCGCTACAGAGAGGGAGCATGGTCCTGCATCCATTAAAGCTGAGGAAAGATTTCCTATTGATCCCAGTCGTGGCACTGGCATTAAGCCTGGAATAATAAGAGCATTTAGGTTTGGAACTCAATAAATGTATTAACAAACAGCATCATTAGGAACATCTTGTGTGGAGCAGGGTGATGGATGTGGCTCGTGGTCCTGTTGAGGTGGGGTTTCACAATTTCCAGGCCATTCCCTGCAGGCTGCTCTCAGCTCTTCAGAAGTGTTTGAGGGACTGCAATGAGGAACCAGAAGATCCAAGGAAGAGAACAGAATGTCAAAACCTTTCCAGACATGGAATGTTGCTGCATCTGCTGGCCTGGGATGGCTGAGGGGAACAATTCTGCAGAGCTGCCATTTTCCATAGGTTGTCTGACTGCCTTCCCACCCCATCATCCCTTGCTAGCCCCTAATCCCAAAAATGTCACATTTATATGGAGAATCTGCTGGAGCTGCCATTCTCTCTCCTCAATGAAGGTCTGAGAAAACAGTGCATTGTGAGCAGTGAACCAAGCCTGGTGTGAACTCCTGACTCAGCCACCAAGTGGGACCCAGCACATCACTGAGATTCTTTTTTTGTTTTTTTTCCCTCCTCCTCCATGAGTAATATGGGATGCTGGGGTCGTGCTGTGTGCAGAGCCCCTGAGCCATCGATGTAGAATTCCCCAGGATCCCCAAGCATCCTGCTGGAAGTGGCTGTGGGAAGGAGCCTGGAGCCAGCTCCATAGGCCAAAGCCCTTAAATGCACACTTAACTTGAAATACCCGGCTCATCCTGCTGATGTTAATAGGACTACTTGCATGCTTAAGTGCTTTGCTGAATTGGTGGTTAATTAGCTCAAATTCTAAACAAACCTGGTTAAGGAGGAAGCTGCAAGGATTGCAGTGAGGGTTTCCATAATTAGATGTGACTTTTTGCTGGTCCACAACCCTTTTTTCTCTGCTCATATTCTCACAATCTGCAAACCCCATCTAGGAAGCAACTTTGAACAGCTTTCATTTGGATGTAAGATGAAGAAAGTCCCAGGTAATTTATTGGTGTCCCCTTTACTGCATATGCAAGAACAGCTCAGTTCCTGCAACTTGAAGGTGCTGTATCTCTGGGAAATGGTGTGAAAACTTTAAGAACAGATCACAGGAGCAAGATAATCTGCAGGGAGATTCCCTGAGCTAAATCCATCTGGAAGTTCCCCCTTAGAGCACATCATTTCCAACATCCCAGAGAAGGGAAGGAGATGAGATATCTTTCCAGGACCCCAATTTTCCCCTTTCTTTCCCTGATTTCAACCCAGAGCAATTCCCAAGCCAGCAGAGAGCAGCCGAGGAGAAGGCCTGGGGATGATTCTGGTGCTGTGGGCTGCATGAAGGGCAGCAGCTCTCCCAGGAAAGCTGTCCTGGTGTGAGGTGGATGCTCCCTGTTCCACGGGAGCAGCGGGATCCGGGCCGGCTGCAGCTGCTCGGGGGCAGCCGCCGATAAACGAGCGCTGAGCATCGCCCCGACTGCCGAGTTATTACAGCGACCTGTGTGGGTCGCTGCTGGTGAGAGAGAGACGGTGAATCTTGTTTCTTGAATCAGAAGGCTTGATTTATTAATATATGATATAATACATTATAATTATACTAAATAGAATATAGAGAGAGGTTTGCAGAGCTGCTAGCTAAGCTAAGAATAGATAGAAAAGAACCCCCAACAAAGTTGTGGCCAAGGACTCAGTCCCCTGGCTTGAACTGGTGATTGGCTCTTAATTATAAACATAGAAAATGAGCCAATCAAGGTGTTCCTGTTGCATTCCCCAGCAGCTGATAATAATTGTTTACCTTCTCTTCGGGGGCCTCTGGCCTCCCGAAGACGCAGAAATCTGAAAGAAAGGATTTCTGTGGAGAAATGTCTGCGACACCGAGTCGGGAGGCTTCGATTGCTCCACCTTCAGCAGCGATTTGGGTAGGATTTCTGCAAGACTTCACTGCCAGGAATTTTATTTTTTTTTTTTCTCTCGCTGACAAAATGGAAAAAGAAGGTGGAAAAGGAGTGATGGCAGGGAATGGGGAAAGGCAAATCTTTCCCACCCAACTCAAATCTGAAGGCTGGAAAATGAAAACGGATCAAGCAAAAAAAAAAAAAGACTTAAATTGCAGAAAGGTTTCTTTAGAAGATTGATTATTCCTTTTCTAAATTTGCACTTTTAACTCTGCAAGAGTGGGATCCATGCTCAGGATGATTTATTTGGCCTGTGGGGGACTGAACAAGAAGGAGCTCTGTTCTTCTCAATGTACACCCCATGCCCTCAGCAAAATTGCATTTTTATTGTTGCTGCCACGATACTGAATGGTCCCCCCCACTGCAGGTTTTCAGTTTTCTGTTTGACCTTTGTCATTTGATTTCTGTGCTCTCCTCTAAAAAGGAGACTTCACTGCCTGCCCTTTCTGCTGCTGAGTAATTCCAGTGGGTGTCTGACAAAGACACTTCTGGAGAGCAGGTTTTTAACTTGTGCCTGCTAAAAGCCCTTTAGCAAAGGGGCTTCTTCCCTCTTCCACCAAAGCTTTTTGATGCCTTTGCAAAACACTGCCCAGGGTGGCTCTGGCTCTGTGCACACTCACTTCACTGCTGGCACAGTCAGCAAATTGTCTTTCAAGTACCTTCTGATCTGGCTGGGGCCTGAGCTTGCTTATTTATTCCCATATGTGATAGAATTGCTGCAGGACCTGAATCTGATGCCTGCTGAAGGAAGGGCTGTGTGGGTTCGTTTTCAGACTCTGTATCCCTACAGCATGATTCAAACTTTCCTGCTTATTGGAGAAATGGAACAATTTAAAAATAGCCATAACAAAATTGGTGAAGAAGAAAAACAAATTATAGCTAGAAGCAATGAAAGTTTTAATTTTATTTTTTTTCTTATATTCTGCCTTTCATTAAGACCCAGGGTTACAATTTGTGGAAAAGCTCTAATATAAATTTTAAAAATTTTCTGCCGGTAAGATTTATATCAAGCAGGAAGCATGTATTTGGGAGAATTGGATATTGTCTGAAAAGAGAAAGAGAGCAATTTCTGAACACAGGCTGGCAGGTGCTGCTGGCTGATGCTCTGTAATTGACTGTCCTGGGTGTACAAAAGGCCGGGGAGCACTGAAGGCTGGCCAGCTGCACTGGGTGCATTTCCTCCTTTGGAGGGAGAAAATGAGGTCATGGCTTGTTGGGAGCTCAGGGCTGACCTGGGCCACTCTGTCCTGGCTGCAGAGGGAGCTTTGCTTTATTCTGCCCACACTGTGCTGGGCAAAGTGGGTAAAATGGGCTTTGATTCACCAGTGGGTTCAGAGCAGGGTCAGGATTCACCCCAAACCTGCCCAAACCTCTCCCTGTTGGTCATTTCCCCTCCTCTGTGTTGTTACAGTTTTTCATTAATAAGGTAATAAATGGTTAACTGTTTTTTGTTACAAGGTTTTTTAAGGCTAAACAATTTAATTAAGAAATGACATTTAAATTATTTTTTCTTTTAGCTCAGTAACTAATTACTTGAAGTCTGCACTGCAGACTTTCTGTCTAATTACAAAATATTACTTAAACTTATGAAAAAGAAGAAGGTAAAGAAGAACAACTTGCCTCCACCCTAAAATTTCTACCTTGTTTCATATATGTTAAAATTTATCAATTACTTTACAACAGTTTCTGACCTATTTTTAACAATTTATATTACTATATTCTAAAACTTCAAATTCTACATTTTTAACCTTGTGATATTACACATTTCTAATTAACTACACATTTGTAATTTTAGTGTTATCAATCAATTTTGGAAGTTTTTTTACAGCCTCAGGTTAAATGTAATGTTCTCTTGGGAGTCAAGTCTGTCAGTGCAAAAAGTTTAAATTTTTTAGTATCTAGAGCTCTAACATTGTGTCATCACAAATCCTGAGCTCCCAGCTGCTCACAGAAACACATTTGTGTGGCTTTTCATCCCTTCTTCTCACCAAATATTAATATTGCAAATGCTCCTGTAATAAATACTATTGAGAGGGATTTGCTGTAGGATGTAAATATTCATCAGTCTTTAATGATTTGCATTTGAATCCAGAAAATTGGCTTATGACTCCTCAGTGCTTTTCTCTCCCTCTGATTTCCACATGCATTAAATGCAGGAGGATTAAATACCTGGGGTTCTCTTTGGTCCAAAGCAGACTTTGCTGTCTCCATTTGGAAATAAGTCCTTGATTAGCTGGGAACTCAACCTTGTGCATCCCTTAATCTGTTCCAATCCTTCTCCACGGTTTTGTTTCTCACTAAGAGCTTTAGGGTCACTCTTGTCACTCTCATCTGGAGCAGCCTCCACTCCTGGAATTTTTCATTTCCACCAGGCTGCAGCTCAGAAGGGAGAGCCAGGAAGTGGAAGGGTTCTCTGCACTGCTGTAAACCACCTCATTTTATGAGATTAGTAGGACCTGGATCAATCAGATGCAGATCTTAGGGGAAAAGCCAAGGTGATAATACAAGATAAATATTGATAATCTGGAGCCTGAATGAATGAGACTCCAAATGGCCTAAATTTAAATTGGCTTCAGCCAATTGTTTGGACGGAGCTTTTAATTAGTGAGGCTCTTCTTTAGGATGGGCTGTTCTTCTGCCTGTTGAGCAGGATATAAAAATTAAATACTCCTAAACAAAAGTGGGTGTCAAACATTTTGCTGCCAGCTATTTTAGGGCTCAGTGTGATAAGCTCACTGTCCTAGTTCTGTGTATCTGCTGATTTATCTGCCTCTCTTATTCCTGAGGGGGTGATGCCTTGTGTTCATTTATGGTGCTTGTGTAGGTCCAAGGGATGGTTTCTATAGAAAAGCTTTGATAACAACTCAGAAATCTCTGCTGTGGGCAGAAGCCTCAAAAGTGTTGTTATTTTCCAGGTAATTGTGAAAACAAGAACAGAATATCAGCCTGACCAGAAGAACAAAGGAAAACTCAGAGTGCCCAAAATTGCTGAATTCACAGTCAGTTTCACTGATGGGGTAACAGAAAGACTAAAGGTAAGAAATGGTTGTTCTGCTGCCTTCTGATGCAAATTCCATTCGTTTTAAAATAACTGAATCAAAGTGACAGGAAAGACATAACAAATTTAACACTTCACTCATCAGGGTCAAAGAGAGGTTTATCTGCATGAGTGTAAAGAGTTTTTTTAGGACAGGCATGAAAATACCTTCTTAGCTACATCTCAAGTAGGAAATGCTTTTCTTTCCCAAGAAAATGATGAAAATATATTCCAGCCCAAACTGAAAATAAACCAAACTTGAATCCTTTTTCTTCTCACACACTGGTGTTTAAAAATATTTTTTTTTAAGAAAAGTGAAGATTGGTTGAAACATTTTGTTCAGCCTTTTAAAATTCCTTTTGTCTCATAGCCAGTCAACCCTTTTCATATTTAAAATACTTTGTTATAATTATTATATTACTACAGATTAAAACTACAGATTAAAAAACTACTTCAAAATGCATAGGAAAAATGGTATTAGAGAAGAATCCAAGCATATCCTGTCCTGTAAGCAGTTTTGCTGCACAGGAATTGGAACTTTCTGATGGAAAATGTTTCCTTGGGAAATTTTCAACAGGCTCTACTCAAACATGGCAAGAAACTCATGAATTATTGAGTGCTGTCGGTTCCTGTTGACTGCAGCACATTAGAATGGCTCAGTTCCTCCTAAAATTAGACTCCAAATGTGTAGCTGCCAGTTTTTCCTGCCTTTGCACTGGGAAGACCTGGTGCTTTTTCTAAACCACAGAGCATGGCAGTGGTAGAAATGGGAGCTCTGATTGCTCATTTTCAAAGTCAGAGGAAATATCAATGATTTTGAGTAGAAAACAGAGAAAGTGAGCAGTGCCCAGTGACATTCCTGCTCCTTCCAAAGCATCATTTACTCTTAAGAGTTGTGGGAATAAATGTTTATGGTTCTTGGCTGTTTTATTTTTCCATGGACATCACAATTTGGTCTAAAATTTCTTACCTGCTGTTGGTACTTACTGAATTCTGCCCTGACCTTATTGTGTGTAGTAACTATTAACCACCAGTGGTAACTCTCTCTTGTGCCAGAGTAAAGTGAATTAACCACGGTTAAATCCCAGTCTTGGCAACATTTCCAGCGTCCCACACAAACCAGAACAGGACACAATGTGCCTGAGAACCAGCAATAAATTGAGTCTCCTGCACTGATGTGTTGGCTTTAACCCACAGTAAATGGCTTTGTTGGTGTTGTAAATTCTGCTGCCTCACTGGGTATTTAACTCTCAATTCTGCAGCCCTGAAGGGTCTGAAAGGCAGAGTAAAACCAGGAAAGATCTTGTTATTTTAAAAAAAGAACAAGAACATCTCCTGCTTGCACACCTATAGCTCATGGATAAATCCTACTTCATCTGCTCCTTCTACTGAGTATCTTGTTTTTCCTATTCAAATTCCCAACTTGCTGTTGCATTCAAACCTTTCCTTTCATGCATTTTTCCTCTTCCCATCCTGTTTTTGGAAATGGATTTTCTCATTTCACAGCTTCAGCTGGGAGCCCTGGCAGAGGTGGGAGCTGGGCTTCTTCCTATAGAGCCTGGCAGCAACACAGTTTCATTTTTGAGCTGTTTCCTTTCCCTCAAATCCATATGATTTTCATTCTCTGCTGTTCAATGTCAACTTATTCATCAGGCAGTCTCTGCCCTAATACTGGAAAAGACTCTAAGCCTCTCCCTGCCTGCTTTTCATAAGGCTTCCATGTATCCCATTAAATTTGTAGTATTATTTCCTGACAAAATGAGCTGAGAGAATAGCTAATATTTATTACCTTTTGTACTTTTTATTGCACCACATTTTTGTCTCAGTGCATATTTTTAGTGAAGTTATTAAAAACCCTGCCCTCTGGTTATAAGCTGCCCCGTTATCTGCTACTGATGAAATCATCTTACGTTTGTTTTTTTGTAAGAGCAAATCACAGTAAATACTTAACTTTTATGATCTCACTTTGGCTATGTTTTTTAAAAAGCTTTAAAAAAGATGATATAACTGTGATCATCATATTCTCTGTTGTCCTTTTGAGGGTGGAAAAGCCCTCCAAGACCATGGAGTCCAAGCTGTGACCAATCCTTCAGAGCTGTGACTTTGTCCCCAGCCCAGAGCACCGAGTGCCACCTCCAGCCCTTCCTTGGACACTCCAGGGATGGGCACTCCAACCCCCCCGGGCAGTTCCAGTGCCTGAGCCCCCTTTCCATGGGGAAATTCCTGCTGTGCCCACCCTGAGCCTGCCCTGACCCAACCTGAGGCCATTTCCCCCTGTCCTGGGGCTGGCTGCCTGTTAAAAGAGGCTGCAATTCTGTGGTTTTGTACTACAGAAGATCAAGATATCTGGAAAAAGTTTTGAGACCATGTGAACCTGCCAGCCAAGTCCACAGATGCCCTTTTCCCTGCCTTTGGGGTATCTTTTATTGAAGAAACTAATGAATAATTAGACAACTTTCTCACATGAACAAGCCCGAGCCAGAATTTAAGCTTATGCTTGCATATTTTTCATCCATGCAGAATAGCCCAGATCTGAGCTCTTTAATTATCATAAAGAAGAGACTGTCCCTAGGCAACAGTTCTTATTTCACACCAGCTCTTCCAGGAATCTGAGCTAGCTCCTGCCCCTTGTCACATCTCCTAATAGATGAGATTATCATTCTCTCCAGCTCAGCACACACTGTCCTGTAAGTTTGACCAATTAGGCTGATTCTTCAGCTGCATGAGTCAGCCCATACCTCCTTTATAACACTGTTTAAATAGTTGTGTGTAGATGGGTTACGAGAAAATGATGTTAAAATAACCTCATGGCTGAGCCATCTATACAGAAAAGAAATTTCTTTTTTCATTTTACTCCTCCACAGTGAAGCAAAGGGAACATTTTTCTAAGCTGACAGGCAGTGATTTATAGACCTTGCCTTCTCCAGACTGTTCTTCCTTTGGAGTGGGTTCCTCCAGGAGGTTTTTGAGCTGCAGAGATCTTGTTCTGCAGCAGCTCTGTGAGCTGAGCTTTCCCAGCTGAGGGGGAAGGGTGGCTGCTCTTTGCCTTTCATTTGCAGTGCTTTGAAGGGAGCTCCTGCTCCTGGCCTTTGCCATCCTGTGACAACACCGAGGTGCCTCAGAGAGGGTTTGTAAATGTGGCTGTGATTGCTCTGTGGGGTGACAGCTCTAACCCTCTGCCTCTGAGGGTTCCTGCTCCTTCTCACCAGTGATGCCCCATTGTGCATCTTTAAAGAGCAATCTCTCATATGTGAGTAATCACTCTGCCCTTATTTGTATCAGTACTGAAAAGAGATGGAATCCCTTTTGCTTTTTAGGCAGATTCCCCACCAAATGAAGTCTTGTTACTTCTGGAGAACAGGGTTTCACTGACTCCTTTTCTCTTCCAACCAGCCCAGATAGCCCAGAAACTATCCAGCATTGATTTATTTGGATAGCATCAGAAGAGGTCGGGAGTGACACCTGGAATTGCTGGCCCCTCACTGGTTTTACACAAACTGGTCTCTTTGTCACACCAGTCTGAGCCCTTCCTCACCACTGCCACAGAACTATTAAAGATTTTCAGGAAGGTAATGATTTATTGACTGTTAGCTGGGTGATAGTTACCTCCATAGTTATCTGACTTCTCAAGTCTTCTATAGCTCTTCCCTCTTCATGGATCAGTTTCTTTAAAAAGTTTATGTTTTCAGAGTTGGAATAATTAAGCTCAGTACTTGTCTTTAACAGAGCAAGCTGGGAGTGGGTGTACGGGGGAGAAGTCGATATATTTAAGATGTTTTTTGCAAGCAATTTATCTACCTGGAGAAATCATCTGCCAGTATTGATGAAGACTGAGAACTTCATTCTTCTTGCTGCAATTTGGCAAGATGCATTTTCAGTCACTGGCTGTGTCATCTGTCCCTGTTGAGTGTGCAAGGACAATTATTTCTTATCATTAGATCACCCTTTCCTCCCTCCACCCCGAAACTGCTCTGGCACACGCAGATCCAGGGACCAGTGGATGTAATGTGTGGATGCCCACACTTTTCATCAGATCCTTAAAATGTAGTGGAACCCATTCAAGTGCTTCTGTTGTTGAAATGCTCATACTGGAACAATTCTTTTTCTCTGACTTAATGTGAAAGATTTAGAACAAAATGTCTTTGTCTCAAGCTGCACCCTACAAAACAATGATGCTAGAATTGTTTATGATCAAACCCAAGCCAATACCTGAAATGCTTGGCTCCTGATTAACAAAGATTTTTCTGGGCCAGGGAATAATTTCCTGTTGGTAACAGCTTTGCTAAATGGAAGGTGCTCCCCTGGTGCCCTCACTGGAAGGTGGGGCAACAAATCCCCAGGGAATCCACACTTTGCTGCACACACAGAGCCCCAAATGTGCCATTCCTGCTTCTCCTTCCCAAACATCTTATCCATGCCATGGATCCTTCAGACTCCTCCTGGGATGTTCTGCTTTCACCTCTGGGCTGTTGCTTTATGCTGACAGTTCTTCCTCTCACCTGCAAAGAAATCCCAGAGAAACTGGCTGGAGCTTTTCATTGTCCATTTATAGGAAAATAAATTCTAAACTCTCCTTTAATTGTTGAGTCCCCACGGGGCAGGAGTGACTCCTGGTGAAAGGACTCCCTCTGCTTCTCAATCCTATCAGTACCAGCGTTGCCATGGCAGCTGCCACATCGCATCGCTTATCAGAGCTGGAGCGGCCCTGGAGGATCCCATTACCCTGCTGATGGCAGCGGTGCCCGGGGCTGAACGCAGGGATTCCTCCCTCTGCTGGCAATTGCTGCTGGTGCTTTCAGGATCCAGGAGAACCAGGGACAAAGCAGAGATGGGGCAGGCACAGGGAGCAGGCACTGGGTTTTCTCTGGGACCTTGCACTCAGAGAGGGTCAGTAGGAAGGGATTGATTTGGAGGAATATCCAACCCTTTGGGAGCTCCCAGCTGTATCCAGCAATCTCCTCTCCCTGAGGCTGCAGTGGGTGAGTTCCTGCAGGGCTTCCAGGCAGCTCTCACTGCTCCTGAGTTGTCCAGACTGTGGTGGATGATCTGAGAGTGGAGCCAAAGCTGCCTCTGTGGAGGCTGAATATTTCCAGTGCATTCAGAAGGTCACAGGGTCTCTTTTCCCTTGATGCAAAGTCTCACCTGTGTGGTTCCAGGCTCTCAAGGTGTGCAGGTGAGAAATGGTGCTCCTCATCTTCCTGCCTGAGCTCAGCAATCCTTCTTCTGAGGATTTCTGAGGAGAGGACAGGTCACATCTGTCCCAGTGGCTCTCCCAGGCTGCGGGAGGCAGATTGATGGAGCCGTTTGTGATCATCACTGACAAGCAGGAGCTGTGAGGATGAGCTGACTGGGGATTTGTGGCTCAGCTGCCAGGGAACAGATCTGTCTGATCACAGCCCCAGGTACTGCTATAAACCCTGCAGGTTTGCTCTGTCTGGGTAGGAGTCTGGGGGTTTTGTAAGAACGCCCAGCTAATTCCTTAATTGCTTTGTACAGGCAAGGGCCCAAAAATGTCATGTCTGTGTCTAAAACACAGAAGAAAAATCTATTTTGATTTAACTGGAATGCTCTCTACTGGCTCAGGGACCACTTAGCAAAGGAAAAAAACCCAAATATGATTTTTTAATAGGAAATGGACCATTCCTTACAGTGCATTCTTGTTTTAGGTTAGTTTTACACACACAGATACTCCTTTACAAAGCCAGGAAAAGCCTTGACTCTATTTATTTTTGCCATCTGTAAGCATTAACAGAATAGTCAGCTGAATAGATTTGTTCAGTCTTGATTTGGGTTTTTTTCCATTTAATTAATTTTTGGAGAGAAGAAGAAAGTGAATTGTTCTGCAGAAAATCTCTAAAAGTGGAAGTCACAGAGAATATTCACATGCCTACATTTTTGTGGGGTACACTTGCTGAAAGTTCATTCTTCAAACCAGAATATATTGCAGGAAAATTATTTACAGAGCAGAAACCTCAACTGACTCTTGGCTTTGGAGCAAAATGCTTGAAAATATTTCCATAAGTGACCACATGGAGATACCCTTGGTGCTAATTCCAGGGTGTAATTGCAGTTCCCACTGGGCCTGGAGGATTTCTTACACTGCACCTCTGTCTCCAACACCACTTTGCACTTACCTCTGGCACCCCACAGGAAATCTGAGTGTTGGGCAATTTTCCTGTCAGCATTTGAGGTGAAATGAAAGATATTTAATGCTGGTGGGGCCACTGTAGCAGGATGGAGGAGCAGGAAAGAATTTTCAGCTGAGTGAAACCAGAGCAAAGTTTATTGCCTGTTGGGGAGTGCATTTGGAGTCTTGTAGCCAGACCACTGAATGCTGAAAAAAAAATAATAATCAAGGAAGTGCAAAGCTTCAGTGACACAAATTTCTCCATGCAATGTTTCACCCTCTCCAAAGCAGCACAGGCTGTGATTGAATGTTAAGCAGAGCTGAGCTGCCTCTTGTTGGTACTTGCAGATGTATTAAAGCCTGTTGGGTCGGATCCACAGCTAATGGAACTGGCCTGGTGCCTTTGGAGGCAGCATAATCACCTCGATTACTCATTTCTCTTGTTTGCTTTTAAAAGAGTAGCTCTTGTAAGTCATTTGCAGCAATAAAGCCTCATCTTTCTAATTCAAAATGGAAAGGCTTTTAATTCTTAAGTTACCCAGGGGACACTTTGCTCACCAAGTCCTCACTTTGTTCTCCTATAAAGCACCCACATAATAAGTTTTTAAGGAGAAATGGGTGTACTGAACCATGAATGCAGAAATATTATTTCCTGCTCACGATGGGAGACATAAATGCTGAAATACAGGTGAATTTGTTTCCCTTCTTGAAGGAACAAACTTCCAAGTGCTTGTTTTCTTCAGGCACAAGAGTTCACTGAACAGAGGTGCTGTAGTTCATGCAAGCTTGACCTTTGGCAGAAGGTAATTTCACAAAGCAAATGCACCTCAGCTTTTCCCTGGAGCCAGCCTGATCCTTGGCTGTGGTGTGGTGATGGTCTTTGGGTGGTTTTGCCTCAGGAAAAGCCAAGATTTGGGGAATTTGGATGTTTGCAGCTGTGGGTGGCTCTGGCTGGGGCTGTCTGGGTGGGGAGTGAGCTCTGGAGCTGGGTTTGGGGGGATGTCAGGTGTCAGGAAAAGGCAGGGGCAGAGCAGGGAACACAACTGCAGTTCCAGGTGTGTTCCATGAGCTGATCCCTGCATCCGCTCTTGCTCAGGGCTCCCAAAGCTTCCCCTGCACCAAATCCAGCACCAGGGAAGAGTGACAGGGACGATTTTGCATTCATGAGACTGTGCAGAGGTTGGGTCTTGGCAGGCAAAGGGCAGGCAAGGAGACAGTTTATTGATGACTTGATTTATCTTGTGTTCCTGTTAATGCATTTAAAAAGGGCCTGGGATGAACTGAGGCATCCATTGCCATGTCCCACGTGGAGTGACCAGAGGAAATGTCACAGCCAAGGCTGTGCCAGGGCAGCAGGGAAGGGCTGCACGTCAGGAAGCCTTGGAGAGGATGTTTCTGTCTGCTGCAGTCCCACTAATTGAAAAAACACCTCAAATTAGGGATCTGGAAGGAAGCCTCTTCCAGCATTGCTCCTGACATGGGCTGCCAGGTGTTCTCTGGATGTGGCTTTGGGAAGAAAAGCCCCTTTCTGAGCAGTTCTTGAGTCACCCCTTGTTCAATTTGGGGGCTCTGCTCCATTTCTTTTGGAGGTAACAGATACAGAATCCTTGAATGGCCTGAGCTGGGCAGGAGGGACCTGAAAGATCACCCAGTTCCAGTGGGAATGCTTCTGACAATTGAAAAAGAAGGAAAATATTCTTATAGGAGGAGGGGGAAAACACCTTTAAAAATCTGTCTGGTCTGCCAAAATGGCCATGTATTTATTTGGTGTTCCTAGAAACAACATCACCCCATCTCACTATATCTATATAATGAAGGAATTTTTTATTTCATTAAATAGCAGAAAAGAGAAACCCAACAGAGCTTTTTATTTACCTAAATGGAAATTCACTGATACTCATTGCTGAAGCAGCTTTATTTAAAATGGCATTTAGAACTTCCATAAGGAACGGGGGCTTGGAAACAGAGCCATGAATTTTCCATCCAAGGGGTTTGACTTGGCACAGGGAGATGTCACGCAGCCCACAGCTGGCACCAGACACTGTTAAAAAGATCTGAGGCTATTAGTGCCTAAACAGCCACTAGAAATTATATTACATGATGGAGACTGGCTAATATAATTGAGCCAGCTAGTTATTGTGTGCATAATTTAATTATTTGACAAATTGCTTAGAAACACAGTGTGCTCCTTCCACACTCGTGCTGCTCTCACAGCTTTAGGAGGTGCAGAGCAGAGGAATTGCTGCTGCCTATCCTGGAAAAGTGATGTTTCTTTTTAAGATTTACAGACTTGGAGAGGTTCTGTGTTGTCACAGTGGGCTGGTGTGTGCTGGGATGGGCAGAGCCCAGAGGACACAGCTGGGAGGGGAAGTTGGCTCAGAGACAGCCAGTGCTCTTTCAGGTGCACTCTTCTGAGGCTTTGGGGTATTTGGATCAATGAGCCTCTCTGTGAGTGTTTTGGGATTGCATTGCTGGGCTCTGCAGGCTGAAAGGAACACATGGAATAGTGGAGCAGAGACTCACAGACTGGTTTGGCTTGGAAGGGACCTTAAAAATCATCCAGTGCCACCAGGGACACCTTCCACTGTCCCACTGCTCCCAGCCCTGTCCAGCCTGGCCTTGGGCACTGCCAGGGATCCAGGGGCAGCCACAGCTGCTCTGGGCACCCTGTGCCAGGGCCTGCCCACCCTCACAATAATTTTTTTTCTCCTAATATCCAATCCAACCCTGCTCTCTGTTAGTGTGAAGCCATTCCCCCTTGTCCTGTCACTCCAGGCTCTTGTAAAGTCTCTCTCCATCTTCCTTGTAGCTTCTCCAGGTACAAAAAGGCCACAACTGCATCACCCCAAAGCTTCTCCTGTGCAGGTGAACAACCCCAGCTCTGCCAGCTCCATCCCTCTGATCCCTGGTGCCTCTCTGGATCTCTGCAGCAGCTCCAGGTCCTGCCTGTGCTGGGCCAGGGCACAATCCCAGCCCCTTCCTGCTGCCCTGGGATCAGCCCTGGAGCTGATGGGAGAATTCCTGGCCCCCAGGATGATCCCATCCTCACCTGTTCTCATGAGAACTGGGGCCAGATTGGTTTATGGTCATGAAATGTAAGTTAAAGGACCAAAAAAATCCCATCCACCTTCAAACTTGATTAAGATACCTCACAGCACTAAGGAGTATTTTCCTGTAGCCCTGAAAATGTAGAGACATGACCAAGGACATTTTCCTCTGACAAAGCATCTCCTAAACAATTCTTCTTAGGAATCTGGATACCATCTGGAATAAAGCTGTGCTGTAATAATAAAGAACAAATCCTACATCTCCTTGAGCAGTACTAAGCAAATCTGAAGACCCAATTGTGTCACTTTTTTGCAGTTAGCCTTTCAAAATTTCAGAGGCGAAGCTGTTGCCAGAAGATCAGCAAAATCAGCAACTTATTACAAAAATATTTTTAACAGTGGGGAGTGAAATGACATTTTTGAAGAAGTGCAGTCAGATCATTTTCACTGCCAGGGTAGATCAGGGTGTCTGGGTGCTGGGCAAGGCACCAAGAGTTCTTTGGCAGAGTTTGAACAGTGGGGTGAGTTTGGGGGGTCCCTCATCATGCCTGATCCATCTCAGTGTCAACCTGGATTTGGGTGTTTGTACTTTGATTCCAGGCTGGAATACACAGAAGCCACCAGGCTAGCTGGATCCAGGAGCTCCTGATCCTCTAGCTGTGCCTTCCACGTGATGGTATCAATCTTCCATCTCATTATCAGCTGAACAAGTTATGGCATGAAGGGGAAAAAATTGCCCTCCTGAATTTTTCATTGTCAAGCAGAAATCCTTATAATGGATTCAGGAGTGCATGGATGTGTTTGGATGCCCTTAGATGATTTTGTGATTTTTTTTTCTGCAAGTTAACTGGGTTGTCAGGGACTGATGGGTTTTTAGGTGTAATGGAATTGCCATAAACTACAGGAAAAGCTTTGCTGCCTCTCCAGGCACGGCTCTTAAGCTCCTCTCTGAAATAACCTTGACAGAATTTCTGCCAGTTTTGTTCATAACAAATTTTGCCTTGTTCTTTGCCTTTCTTCTTCTACAGAGAAAAATTAAAACCCAGAAAACTTCTTCAGCTGAATTGCCTATTAAAGGTCACAAAATTTCCCAATACCCAGCAACACTGAAGGTATCTTGTAGAACCAGACATGGAATCAGCAGAAGGATCCTTTCCTGAGAAACTGGAATTTTGTGAAGAGGCTGACAAGAGTGCAGGACCAAAAATAGGCAGCAGAAGCTTCTGAGATCCCTAATTCACATTACAGCTGTAGAGAGTAGGAAAATGGTGCCGAATTTTGTAGGAATTTTTCTGTGATAAATGATTTTTATCTCTTCTCTGAGCCTGGCTGCTTTTCCTGTAGGCAGCAAGGCTTTTCTTGGTTGGCATCTTCTTGGCTCTGCTCCTGCTTTAAGTGTATAAGCAGGGAGAAAAGTGTCCAGAGTCAAACACTGATTTGCCAGAAATTTAGAAGTAAAATCGTGCCTGGTATCTAAGAAGTGCCACCCACTCTGAAAGAGGGGAAATTTAGGTTGGATATTGCCAATAAATTCTTCCTTGTGAGGGTGGGCAGGCCCTGGCACAGGGTGCCCAGAGCAGCTGTGGCTGCCCCTGGATCCCTGGCAGTGCCCAAGGCCAGGCTGGGCAGGGCTGGCAGTGGAAGGGGTCCCTGCCCATGGAATGAGCTGATCTTTGAGGTCCCTTCCAAGCCAAGCCATTCCATGATGATAAATTATATGAATAAGGAATAAAACTGTAAAAACCTTGCAATGGAAAAAAGCTGTTAAATAAATGCCCTGCTGTTTGGATGTGCCATTGTTCTCTGGTTGCCTTTTAAATAAGGCTTTGTAGTGGAGTGAGAGAGGGAAAAAGGGAATTTTTGATGAAAAAGGAGATCCTGGGCAGCTGATGAATTGAAGAGAGCAGGGAGGATGCATCCATGGGCTGCATGAAAGCCAGGTTAGCTGGAACACCACTGCAATTAGGCATCCTCTGCCTGGCACAAAACCTGCTGGCACCTGATCTCCTGCTGCCTGATGAGGATGGAGCCTTTTATTCATCCGCGCTTGTGTGAAAATGCAAAAAATGTTCTTTATGTGTGGGAAAAGGGAGAGCCACCCCAAGTGTGCTGCTGTTGATGGGAGTTTGATCCTTCATGGATGTTAAGGGCCTCTCCCACATTTTTTGAGGGATGAGGGGAATGTTTTGGTGTGGTAATGATGTTCTCTGCTCCCTCTTAAAGGAACATTTGGGAATTATGTGAGATTTTGAGGAGAGGGCAGGCAAATCCCCCCCTTCTTTCACCCACTCGAGCAGTCACATGTGACAGATTCATGCCTGCAGCACTTCTAGGTTTTATCTGCTCACTAAATTTTATTTCCCCTCTGTGAGTGTTTATATTGCTTAGAGACTGCCAAGGTTCATGTTAATCATAAAAAAAAAAGTGGAGGTTTATTAGGTATTGCAGCTCTGTGATTCTTTGGTGTTTGAATGTTAATGAAGCTTTGTATGCTCTGGAATAGTTGGAGAGCTGGATCTTAGCTCTGGCATGCCAGGAATATCTGGGGGTGGATTTCTCTTCCCTTTCCTTTGGTCTTTAACATCTTACATGTCATTTCATCTGGAGCAATTTTCCACCATTTATCAGCAGGTGTAATATTGTCACAGCAATTCTGTGAGTGCAGGGAAGGCAGGAGGGTGAAAATGGGCTCAGTTGCAGCCTGCAGGGCCATGATCAACTGGGTGTCAGCACTTGGCCAGAACAGAGGGGAATTTGTTATTTTTAGGGACTCAGTGGGAGGACAGGAGGAAAGAACCCCTCAAATTGCAGTTCTAATGGTTATTTCCATAGGCTGTGCATGCACGTGGGATTTAGCAGAGGAGCCATGAAGAAACATTAATTCTCACTGCAGACAGCTCAGTTCTTTCTGCTTCTGGAAGCTGAGTTTCAAGCAACATTTCTTTTCTCATTTTACATTTAATTTGGGGCACAGTAGCCAGACTGGAGAGCTGAGCATTTCTTATTTCTGAATTTCTAGCCAGGGCTGCCCCTCAGTGTTGGCTTTGGTAGAACAAGATGAACATCTTGCTCTAGTGCCTTCAAATTAACCTCAAAGGACATTTGTGCCATTGTCATTGTGGCTTAGTACCTACACTGGAATTAGAGGGAATTCCAGGCCCATCAGGCTCCCCTTTAAATGGGGAGGAGGTGGTGGATCTGTGTTCTACAGGGGAAATGTTCCTCCACACTGACCTCTCATCACGATTGTGCTGTGGGGAGGGATCTGTTTTTCCCAGGTCTCCTGTTGGAAAAAGTAGAGTAGATTTAATCCAGGAAATCTCTCTTTTTTACCATTCCAAAGGGACTTAATTTTTTCTTTTTTTTTTTCCATGTGCAATGGAATTTGAACAGCTTCTTTTGGGGACACAGATCATGTCAAATTCCATTTGCATCTGTCTTGAATCCAGCTGAGCCTTTCTCACCATGAAAAGGGACAAAGGGACAGATTCTCCCGGGCTGGGAACCCAAGGGCTGCCATGAAGCTGCTCTGAAATATTTCTGTCCACCCCTCTGAGGGGGCTCTGAGAGGAGGTGGATGCCAAATTTTCTTGGTTGGATTGGTGCAATTCATACAACTGCACCCCTTTAGTGCCAGATCCCTCTGCAGCCCTCCAGGACTCCCTAACAGTGTTCTCCTAGCTCCAGCATTAAATTCTGCTCCCTCTGTTGCTGCCTTTGGCTTAAATGACCTATTTTGCAGCAGACGAGGCCCCAAGGAGAGGTTAATCCAAGCAGGAACATTAAAAGGCAGCTCTGGGCTTCAGTGAACTCTTTGTCCTCTTAGCCCCAGTCTTACCTTTTTACCTTTTATTCTAAAATATTCTGATCAAACAATGAATTCAGGAATCTCCTGCTAGATAAGGCTCCACAGCTCTCTCTTGCCTGAGTTTTGGACGTGATGGGTTTTTGTGGAATTGTGGGACCAAGAAAGATTTGGGAAAGGGAAGGATGGGAGTGTTTGACAGCTCCTGGCTCAGTCCTTGAGGAACAGACAGCCGAGCAAAAATCAGTGATCAGGACATGGAGTAGGGATGGAAAACTTGCTGTTGGATGAACTATTTAGGAGGGACCTGGAGAGAAGGGAGCTCCAGCAAAGGAACAGACAGGGTGACCTGCTGGGCAATGAGGAGAGGGGCAATATTTGAGCCCCAAAGAGGGAATTGTGTCTGGTACCTCCAGCACCAGCACCTGCTCTTGGACTTGCTGTGGGGTTTTGTCAGCAGTCAGGATATTTTCCTTGTACAGAGGAGGATCTCCTTTCTCCTGCAGGGCACAATTTATCCTGGTGGAGTTTCCCATGAGGCACAAAGGGATGTGAGCTACAAAGACCTCATTGCTCCTCCCTGCTCACTGCTCTGCTCCCAGGAAAGAGGGATCTGCCCGCAGGGCGCTTCATCCACCACATCACACCTGGAATGGGAATTCTGGCTGCTGCAGGGTCCTGCTGGGTCAGAGAGCACCAAATACTACAGCAAAATCTATAAATTTGCAAGGGGTTAAACGCAGGAATGTTGAAGGTCTGTGGGGGGGATGGGAATGCTGTGGGAATCCAGGATATTGGATCCAGCATTCAGTCAATTACCATGCTTAGTTAAGTACTGCACGGTGGAGTGAAGGCTGCAGTCTGTTAGAATGTCTGTTCCTATAAGTCATTTAATTATGAGGCTGCTCATATGCCATTTTAACATATGTACAGTAACATTATCCCTCTTTTCTAGGTCACCATTCTCATAAGCCTGGCTCTTGCATTCCTTGCCTGCATAGTGTTCCTTGTGGTGTACAAAGCCTTCACTTACGACCACAGTTGCCCAGATGGATTTGTTTATAAGGTAAGGAACTTCAGAAGGATGGATTGCCTGAGCTAATGACAGGCTCTAATTGCCTGCATGGTTACAGCCCAGGCTGCTTTTTTTTTTTTTTTTTTTTTGTATTTTGACCAGGCCAAACAGAACATTTGGCAGGAATGTGTTGAAATGGAAAAAGTGTTCTGGGAAATGTGGACATGCATCTGCCTCCATCAGCTACTGTTACAGTGTAATTGTTGGGATTAGCATTTGGTGAACACTACAGACAGATGTTCAGCAACAATCCCTCATATTTGTGAATGGATTTATTGCAGCTGGGATCCTGCATTTGCTTCCCACACTCCCAAGTAACTGATGTTTGCTGGCATACATTGTAATGCAAAGCAAACTGCTGCAGTGCTGACACTCTGTCCTTTGTCAAAGAAATCCAAATTTGCCCAAGTAGTTCACTTCTAGGTGCTCTTGAGCCTTTATTGAGAGCAAACCCATGTAACAATTGCTAAAACCCAGTGATTTTGAATTGAATATTCACAGAACTGTTTGCCTGGTCTGCTGAGATAAAAAAATACATTTTGCAAAATAATTCACTGACTTCTCACTGGGAATAAACTCATAAATTCACAGGAGTCTTGACCACACTGGGGATAATATGTGAGCTGGAAAATCAAGTAAGAAGTTGGTGTATTAATAATTGTGAATTATTCTCTTAGGTTATATAAAAAGGGAGAATTGGGATTGTTCAGACTGGAAAAGGCTTTGGGGTGACCTCATTGTGGCCTCCAGCACCTGAAGGAGCTACAAGAAAGATGGAGAGGGACTCTTAACAAGGGGGGACAAGGAGGAATGGCTTCAAAGTGACAGAGAAGGTTTAGTTGGATATTGGGAAGAAATCGTTCTTGGAGAGGGTGTGCAGGCCCTGGCACAGGTGCCCAGAGCAGCTGTGGCTGCCCCTGGATCCCTGGAAATGCCCAAGGCCAGGCTGGACAGGGCTTGGAGCAGCCTGAGACAGTGGAAGGTGTCCCTGCCATGGCAGAGGCTTGGAATGAAATGAGCTTTGAGTTCCCTTCATATTTCAGAATTTCAGAATCAAACCCAAACCTGAACTTGTGAAAAGAGCTGCCCCATTGGGCTGTGCCTCCTGCCATCCCCAGCCAGGTGCTCACCCCACAGCTCAGGGTGACACTCTCTAACAGAGAGAGCAGCACAAAGCAGCTTTTGCTGCCTCTGCCTGTCTGGGGATGAATTCTGGCCTGGGACCCGCAGGTGAGCAGAGCTGCCCAGCCCAGTCTGCCCAGTTTGGTCCCTCCCTCATTCCCAGCCCGGATCTCTGAGATTGCTGCCATCTGTTACCAATAGCAGCAGGTTTGGAATGCCGGGCCCTGCAGGGTGCTCTGCAGGGCACTGCAGCAGTGTGGGTGCAAACAGGACCCTGAGAGCATCCCTGGTGCCATCCCTGGTGCCATTTGTCGGTGAGGGGAGACTCGGACACTCAATATGAGTGATAAGCAAGTTCTGTTTATTGAAGAGAGCATCAGACACTTATACAGCAAGTAATAAGCTTATGAATATTCTGTAAGCCAAGCGATCTATTGGTTAAACTGTACCATCAACTCTTCCTCATTCCTTTGGGCCTACATTCCCTATTTCCCACGTCTCTCTGTCCACTTGTTATCCTACCCAGCTAGGCCCAAGGACACGCTATGTTGCAGGTGCAGGACTTGGAATTAGCCACGGCCTTGTGCTTTTCCAGTCTCTAGTCAGCTAAATTCCCAACAATCACTGGTGCCCTGAGAGCGTCACTGGTGCCATCACCAGTACCATCACAGGTGCCATCCCTGGTGCCATCACCAGTACCATCACAGGTGCCATCCCTGGTGCCATCGTGGTGCCATCCCCGTGTTTCTCTCTGCTCTCCCCCCCAGCACAAGCGCTGCATCCCCGCCTCGCTGGACGCCTACTACTCGGCGCAGGACTCCAACTCGCGGGGCCGGTTCTACACCGTCATCAGCCACTACAGCATGGCCAAGCAGACCAGCTCCCGGGCCGTGTCCCCCTGGCTGCCCTCGGGCTCCGCCAGCCACGACAACAAGGCTGCCAAGACAGAGGGGCACTAAAGGCAACGAGCTGGAGCGGGAGGGCGGGGGGACAACACCTGAGCGGGGTGTTGGAGGGATCCGAGCCAGGGCAGGAGCAGCTTCGTGGGTATTTTTCTTTTTTTGTGCGTTGTTCTCGTTGATTTGTAACCGAGTCGAGCTCTTGTACAAAGGCATGTTTGATGTTGACTGTACCTTAACGATGTAAAAATATTTTTAAATCATTGCTTAACTATTTGTTAGAAAAATAAATTAAAAACCAAAAAAAGCAAATTAGGTAAACAGCCAGAGAGGATAAAAGCAGCAAAGAGAATGCCACCAAGTTTTGTGGAAAGCTGCGACAGAGGCTCCACGTGCAGTGAAGGAAGAGCTGGAATCCTTTCAGGAGGGGTAGAGAGAACCTGGTACAAAGACATTGTGGTGCTGTTTCATTTGCCAAAGGGGAGATATTTTGCTGTCAGATTGAATCCAGTGTCAGTGTTCATTCGCTGATAGAGAAATACAAGCATCCCTTCCTTCCCCAGACATGCTCACGTGCAAACACAAACCCTGCACAGTGCCCCAAGGAAATCCAGAAAGTTCCTGGTGTTCCTAATGAGCCACCAGAGTGCTGCTGGTCCTGGCCAGGCTCTGAGGCTGAAATCCAGGCTGCTGATGGACATGGAGCAGGATGGGAGCAGGCAGAGGCTGCTGAAGTGAAATCTTGAATCAACTTTTGAGCACAGGACTCAGAGTCAGGAGTTCAGGATTCTGCTTCTGGCATTGATTCCCTGCATGAGCTTTGGCAATTTCCATGAGGCTTCATCCTTGGGGACCTCTCTCCTGAGGGTCACCCCAACTCAAAAAATGCCATTATGATCACAAGAGCATCTCAAAGGTTCTGATAGTATTGAGCCTCTAATTTTCTGCCCCTGATTTTCCCATGAAATGGGATGCTCCTGCTTCCCTCCTTCAGCTTCAGCTCCTTCAGCATTTCCTGGCATTCCAGGTCACTAGAGAGAGGTAAAAATCAAATCTCTGTGTCCAAACTCAGAGCAGACCCCAAGTTTAATCCAGTCCTGCCCAGAGTAACACATCCTCTCCCCACAAATGGCACTTGAGATCAGTGCAGGCTGGTGGGATTTAAAAAACCCCCAAGGATTCTCTTTTCCCAGAGCTGCAAGAGCAGAGTGCACAGGCAGGGCAAGGCTCACCTTGTCTCAGCTGCTTTTTCAGATTTTTGGCTAGACTGGGATGGAAATTAGGAACTGGCCCCTTCTTCCCTCGCATTGGGCAGTTGTGTCCTCCATGCCAGAGACCCTGGGCAGTGTGTGAGGGCAGAACTCCTCAGTCCTGCAGGCATCATGATAAATAACTGTATAGTGTAGCTAAAACTGTAGTGCCAAGCACCATTGTCTGACTCCCTCTCCTCCCTTCCCTTTCCACCTGTAAATTCATTTCTCACTCAAAATGTACAAACCACCCCCTCCACCCACAACCCCAACTCCAGCAAAACCGCTGAACAGTTTATAATTTTGTGGTGTATTTTTTGTCAGTAGGTAGCAGAGACTGAAGTATTTTTTGGTGTAATTCTTGAACTTTTCTGACGGGATTAAAATAAAGTTCGATGTGACTGAGAGTGGCTCCATGGGTTTCCTTGCAGGTGGTGGGTGGGATTTGTGTGGTACAGGCTGCACCTTGCACCAGCCCCAAGGTGACTCTGCATTTCAGGAGGCATTTCCAGAGATTCCCATTTCCCCTTTTAATGCCCGGATTTTATTCCCTATGTTCTCACCCATTTCCAATAGGAAAAAAGTAATTAAATTTCAGCTCATCTACTGCTTTACAGTGGAGCTCCATTCCATTTTAATGGGAATTCCTTCCCATTTTAAAACCAATGGCTTCCAGGAGCTTTTCCTGGCAGCAATGTCTCCTTTCCATCTTTTCCTGCTGCAGGCATTCCTTGGAATGGGGGGTTAAAGGAAACCCAGCTGGCAACCCAAGGGCCACAGCTGAACTTGGGGAAAGTTGAGCTCTGTACCCAAACTCCTCAGCTTGATTTGTAACAAACCCACAGCTGTATTCATCTCACACGCTTCAGCAAGCAGATTGTGTTGCCTCAAATCCTTGGGCTCTTTGAAATGGAATGATAGCCTGGCATTGAATTGACTCATTCCCTAAAGGCTAAAGAACATTTTGTAAAACCTTCGGATAGCTTTCCTTCAAAAAAAAAAAAAAAAAAAGTGTATTCAGAGTTGTGAAATTGAGCTACCACGGGAGAGAAACCACTCTGGTGTTAGAGGTCAGCACTGAGGACTTGTGAAATATATTGAAAGGATCCAGTGCTGTGCAGGATTGAGTCAGGGGATAATTTAACCATGCAATTCTATTGCCAGTCTCCCAGTAATGCTCTGTGTGTTTACTTGAGTCAGAAAAACCCGGGAATCAAATCACTTGAATTAAAAGGGTTCTAGCTATTACTAGATAAGTGAGTCAGTGGGGATAACCATTCCTATTTAATAAGATCAAAATCTGTGTAGAGCAGAATAAAAAAAAACAACCAAGAAAGACTCAGGGGGAAAGTAAAAGAAACCAAACTCCTGCTGCAAGTGCCACCACTGTGAATATTGTTATTCCAGCTCCTGTGCAAGCTGCAGTTCAGCTTCCATGATTCAGCCATGTATTTTAATCACAGGAACAGCGAGAAAATTGGAATTGTAGTGCATCATCTTATTATTTCAGTCTTTAAAAGCCTCCTTCAAGGCTGATAGTGAGTTTTCAGCTCTGATTAAGGAGCGTGTTGGTGACAGCCCGGGCTCATCAGGGCTGTGGGCTCTCTGAGCAGCCTTGAGGGGCTCTGGAGAGCAATGTTCTCCTGAGCTGTGCCTGGGTGGGGGCTCAGCCTCAGCCTGGCTGATCTGAGGAATGAGAGCCTGTGATGGTGTTCACAGGGGTCTGAGGATGAGGGAAGAGACGAGGACCTGACTCCATGTTTCAGAAGGCTTGATTTATTATTTTATTATATATATTATAATAAAACTAGACTAAACGACTAGAAGAAAGGATTTCATCAGAAGGCTGGCTAAGAATAGAAAAAGAAAGAATGATAACAAAGGTTTGTGGCTCAAACTCTGTCCAAGCCAGCTGACTGTGAATGGCCATTAATTAGAAACAACCACATGAGACCAATCACAGATGCACCTGTTGCATTCCACAGCAGCAGATAATCAATGTTTACATTTTGTCCCTGAGGCCTCTCAGCTTCTCAGGAGGAAAAATCCTAAGGAAAGGATTTTCCATCAAAGGTGTCTGTGACAAGAGCCCTCCCTGTGCCTCTCTGTGCTGGCCAAGTCCACCAGCCCCAGCTTCCCACCCTGTGCCTGCCCCTGCTGCAGCAGGGATCTCTTTGGGTGATTTTCTCCCTTATGGCAGAGTTTGAACTGCCCCCAAAATTCCCCTGGCCTGGGAGAGCTGTCAGTGCTGCAGGGTGGGTGCTGGGCTGTGTCTGCCCCCTGGAGCAGTGGGAAGGGTGCAAGGAGAACTGGCAGCACAGGGCTGAGCTCAGCTGGCAGGACCAGGCACCCTGGGCAGGCAGAAATCCTGGGGAACAGCTGGCAGGCTGGAAAATAACTCCAAAGGTGTGGGGGTGGCACGGTGGGAACTCAGCTGAGCCCAGAAAGAGAAGGGAAGGGAGAAACTGCTGGAGTTGAGGAAGATGGAGAGCAAGAGCAAAGGACATTGGCGCCAGGCAAGGCGTGGAAGCAGAGCTGCTTCAGTGCTGCAACCCCATGACCCTGAGCCACTGCATCCTCCTCCCTGCTGGAAAAGCCTCTCCAGACATCTGCAGTGCCCTGAGGGGAATGGCTGACTCCAATCCTCCTGCAAAACCAGGGCAAAGAGGGAAAGAGGAGCCCCCAGGGCTGGCAGGGCGCAGTGGCACAAGCAGCTGAGCTGGAGGTGACTTTGTGCTCTGGGTTCCAGAGACAGCTCAAGGCGCTGCCTGAGATCAGAGAAGGAGCAGGCCCTGTCCCTTTGCATGTGATTTTTTATTCCCTTTATCCTCCCCCGTGCTTGCCAGCTGTTTCTGGTTTGTAATAATACCTCCAGTGATAAGTGTAAGGGTCGTGCACTGAGCTGTCTACAATCACATTTTATACGATTAGTCAGGGGTTTTAAAGCACCCTAATTATTACAGTCAGACCGGATTAAGCCATTCCTCTAATAGATTTTCAGTTCCTGTAAAATAGGCCAGGGAAAATGACTTACTGGAGGAGAGGGGGGAAGGAAAGGCTCTTTCCTTCCATCCCTTTGGCCTTTGGTTTTTTAAAATGCCAGCAGTGGCAGGGGCACTGCAGGGATCCCACTGGGAGCACTGGGGCAGGGCTGGGTCTCTGGCGCTCTGTTCTCCTTCTCACCTGCTCTGGTGCCCTTTGAGAGGCAAAAAAAAAAAAAAAAAAAAAAAAAATCCTTTTGATTTAAAATGATAAAATGATTTTTTCACTGGGGAGGTGGATGACAAGCATGTGAGAGGCTGTGGGTTGCTTTCTCACAGGAAATAATCCCTGGGAAGCCCAGGAGGGTGGGAAGTGCAGCCCCACTGTGGCTGAGCTGCTGTTGCTGGGGAAGGCTGGGCAGGATTAGGGCAGGATTTGTCCTGCAGCAGGCAGATGGTGACGGGGAAAAACAGAGAGACAGGACATGGAAAATCCTCTTAGCAACAGGGCACACAATTCATCCTGGCACAGCCAGTGCCCTGCCCTGCCTCAGTGGGATGGCCTGGTCCCAATCCCAATCCCAATCCCAATCCCAATCCCAATCCCAATCCCAATCCCAATCCCAATCCCACGGCAGGGATCTGTGTGCTGGCTGTGCTGCCTCCATCCAGGGGCAGGAATCCCTGCTCTGACACAGAGTGGGAGCCCCTGGGGGAGCAGGAGTGGGAACCTGGGGCAAACAGAGCTGCCCCTAAGAAACACTGACCCCCACACAGACAGGTTGGGAGAAATCGCCTGTGGAGGGTTCCTGTGGCATCAGGGAGGGATGGTGGCATTGTCCCTCACTCTCCTGCCCCTCCATCCTCACAGGCTGTGCAAGAACAGTGTTTTCCAATGGCCTTGGAGCCCCAAAATCCAAGCTCTCAAACCTTGCAATCACCAAATTTGTGTCCAGATGAGGCAACAAGGCTGGAGAGGGGCTGGGAACACAAACCCTGTGAGGAACCCCTGAGGGAGCTGGGGGTGCTCAGCCTGGAGAAAAGGAGACTCAGAGGTGATGTTATCACTCTATAACTCCCTGAAAGGTGCCTGTGCTCAGCTGGGGCTGGGCTCTTTCTCCAGCAGCACTGACAGAACCAGAGCACACAGCCTCGAGCTGCACCAAGGGAAACACAGGTTGGATAATGGGAAAAAGTTTTTTACAGAAAGGGTGATAAAGTTCTGGAATGGCTGCCCGGGGAGGTGGTGGAGTGCCCATCCCTGGGTGTGTTTAACAAAGCCTGGATGTGGCACTGGGTGCCAGGGTTCAGTTGAGGTGTTGGGGCTGGGTTGGACTCAATGATCTTGAAGGTCTCTTCCAACCCAGTGATTCTGGGAATTCTGTGATTCTGTGAATTCTGTGAATTCTGTGAATTCCTTCTCCACTCTCTGGGGGAGCAGAGCCAGGCTATCAGGACCTGTCCCTGTCACCTGGGTGGCAGCAGCAGCAGCTCAGGGCTCTGCTGGGCCCTCCCTGCCAGCCCCACCAGTCGTGGCCACATTTCAGTGCTGGGCAAATTGATTTCTGTGTATATTTTCCATGCCAGGTTATTACAATTACTCTTCAGGATCCTTTGGGATGAAAGGCTATTACAGAGATGAAAGCTCATTAACAATAAATATAAAGGGTCACAACTCCCCATAAAAATGTATTAGAAACAGATTTTAGTTTGGAAATGTAAATGTAGCATTTGGCAGCAGGCAGGACTGGCTGGTCTGGTGTGCAAGAGAGCTCAATCCACGGGGAAGATGGGGTTACTTGTATAGCAGAATTACTGGGTGAATTATGGAGTTTTGGCTTGCAGGAAAAACAACTTCTGCCTACCATCAATAAAATAAAAAAAGGAATTGTTGCAGTGGGGAGGAAGAAGATTTCTCCTGCTAAAAATAGGATTTTTGTGGTAGAGCCAAAAAATCTTTGGGAATTTACAAGTATAAATGCTGAGGAAAAAAATAAAAGATTAAGGGAATTTTGAAACGATAGTGGTAGGAATGAACGTACCTAAATAGTGAGAAAAAACACACCTTTTTTTTCAGATATGTTTTCATTAATTCATATAAGAAGGGGAAGCTGAACTTGGCTTTTCCCAAAAACATTTGAAGCACCAACATTCCCAACACTTTTTCCTCTTTACCTTTAGCAAATTCCAGCTGCCTCACCCAGCCAAAGGTGTAAATAAATGTCCTGGGTTGACTATATGATGTATTTATTTAAATTAAAAAATAAATATATTTATTTTATGAATAAAAATGTTTCATTTCATTTCATTTCATTTCATTTCATTTCATTTTCTATTATTTTATTTTATATTCTATTATTCTATTTATTTTACTTTCTTTTATTTTAATTTATTTTATTTTATTCTATATTATATTATATTATATTATATTATATTATATTATATTATATTATATTATTGTATTTATTTTATTTTATTTTTAATTTAGTTTAATTTTATTTTATATTATAATATTTTATTTTGTATTATTTTATTTCATTTATTTTCTATTATATTATTCTATTTATATTATATTATATTATTTATTTTATTTTATTTTTAATTTAATTGAATTTTCTATTTTTTCTATTATTTTATTTTGTATTATTTTATTTTATTTTATATTATATTATTCTATTTATATTATATTGTATTATATTGTATTATATTATATTATATTACATTACATTACATTATATTATATTATATTATATTATATTATATTATATTATATTATATTATTTATTTTATTTTATTTTTAATTTAATTGAATTTTCTATTATTTTCTATTATTTTATTTTGTATTATTTTATTTTATTTTATTGACTACATAAAACCATCCCATAGCCAAGCCAGGACACTGAGCCGGGGGGTGCCAGGGCTGTCGCTGCCCTCCTGCCCTGGGCTGGATCCTTGGGGAACCTTGAGCAGCGATTTGGGGACGAGGCCTCAATCACAGCCTGCGCTGGCAGGGCCCAAAGGCTCTGGGCGGGTTTCAGGTGGCACAAAGCAGATTTTTAGTGCCTGGAGTGAAGGATATTCCTTTACAGGATTCCTTTTTCCCCATCTCCTCCTCGGGCTGCAGGAGCCCAGCATGGGCAGAGGCAGATTTGGGGTTTTGCAGAGGAAAAGGCTCCAGCCCGGCTGGCTCGGGCTCGGGTCATTGAGCTGCTGCAGCCCCCTCACGTTTGAAGATGCAGCATTCCCTCCCTGCTCTGCCAATCCTTGGGAAGGGATTTTTCTGGTGGATTTGATCAATCGGCACAATCACTGAGACCTTCAGATGAGTAATTAATACGGTGAAGTCTTTGGCTGGTACAAATTGCATTAATCTGTGTCAGCCCTCCCTGCAGCCCACCCCACGCTCTGCCCCCTCGGCCTGAAATGGGGACAAAAAGGTAAAAAGGGTCAATCTGTGAGTGAGACGCCAGCATCGCTGCTGACCCCACAGAATCTGCTGGATGGCTCTTGGGGTCAGGTTTGCTGGCTCCTCTGGGATTACAGACATTTAAATGACGTTGTACACATTTTTGGTGGTTTTTCCCCCTTTTTCTTCCCCTCAAAGGCAGGGAGCGGTCCCTGAGGACAGTGAGTGCACTGAAGTGCCACCAGCCCGAGCTTTGGTGCCTATTTAAAATCAAACAGAGCCAATAAACCCTCCAAACGCGCCGAGGCTTTCATCTGGCCGTGCCGAGGGTAATTTCAGCGCTCGCAGGAGGGAGGATCTCGCTGTAATCCCTTGAGCAGGGACTGCACAAGACAAGCTAATTACCTTCGGGGAGAGCGTTTCACAGGCTGTAATTGGGCAGGGGGTGGCAGGGGGGAGCTGGTGCCGGGATGCTGCTGCTCCTGCATCCCTGATTGCCCGGGATGCTCCTTGTGCTGGGAATTGCCTGCTCGGAGAAATAAACCCGATTCTGGGAAAGCAGCCTGGGGCCACAGCTCGAGGTTAAAGGGAAAGTTTGGGGCTCGGTGCCGCAGGGATTGTGGCTCCCAGGGGCTGAAGGAGCCTCGGAAGGGTTGGTTGGGAGCAGGAGAGGGTGGCTGGCACAGCCCCTGCGCCCACAGCAGCCTGCCTGCAGGGCATGGAAAATTTCATTTTCAATTCTATTTCTCTGGGCTGTTTGAAGACCACTCTCCTCAGCTTGCACTGGAAAGAAGAACTCTGGAATTGAGATTAAATGCTCCGTCTGTTTTGGTTTATTTTCTTTTCCTTCCTTTTCTTTCCAGTTTGTTTTCCTCCCCTGCTGCTGCACGGTTCCGCTTGCTCTGGCAGAAATCACTTCTGCCTTGTTCTGTCAGTCTGCTCTTCCTCCCCTCCTGGGATCAGGATTTAAAAATATCCCGAGGAATAGAACCAAAGAGCCCCTTTTGGTCCCAATCCTAATTCCTTTAGACACACGGGGATGAGAAATCACAAACTTGTGTCTGCCCCAGACCCATTCCCTCTGGGCTGGGTGCCCTGAGCAGGGATTTTCCTAAACCAGGCACAGCCTCACTTTTCCTTTCCCTGCTGAAAACCAGGCCCAGCCTGCTGAAAGCTCTCACCTGGCACTGGATTTTCTTCATTTTGACTGAACTTTTTAATATTTGTGAGACAGAATGACCATTTCCACCCCCATTTAACCCCAGGCCACCAGATGCATCCCTTTAGTTCTGAGCTGCTCACAGCAGGAAGCTGAAGGAGAGGAATATTTTCCTTTTCCTTTTCCTTTTCCTTTTCCTTTTCCTTTTCCTTTTCCTTTTCCTTTTCCTTTTCCTTTTCCTTTTCCTTTTATCCCAGGATCTCATCCACTTGGACTGGGAATGCCATAAAAACAATGTTTGGCTCCAGAATTGAAAAAAAAGAAAAAAAATCCCATTTTACCCCCATAATTTCACACTGACAGTCTGGCAAGAGGAGAGGGAAGTTTAGGGGAGATTTTGTCCTGCTCTAAGACAGAGAGGCAGCTCTTGGATGTGTTGAGATCAGCAGAAAATCCTCCATTGACTGAAACCCCCCAGATTTCCTCCTGCCTGATTTTCAGGTATAGAATTATTATTTTTAAGTAATTCCAGGTGTTTCAAATGCTTCTCTTTGGTTCCTGCCTGATGCTGAGAAACCTTGCTGCAGGCTTCGGTGGCAAATTGCACAAAGGATTTCTTTTTAGTTTTACAAAACATTTTTCAGGTTTGTTTTTGGTGCCACACACAATGCCTGTGATGAAGCAGAGTGGCTGAAGGAAATTTTCAGCTCCTTGTAAGAGTCAGGGTGATTTACTCCCAGCTTTCCTGCTAATGAATTCTGTGCTCATCCCAAACACAACAAGCCAGGTTTTTTACTCATTCCTGTATCCCCCTTCAACATTGGCTTGCTAAATCCCCTTGTAGCTCTCTGTGTATCCCAGCAATGCTGAGGACCAGGTGAATTCACATTAACAGAGGCACAGGCCCTCTGGTTTTTAATAATTCACACCATTGATTTTTCCCCCTGTCTGTATTCCTGCAGTCACCTGCAGCTTTTGCAAATTATAATGTAAACCCAAACTGGGCTGCACTCAGATCTATTTTCCTAATACAGCCCCATCATTTCTGCCCTCCAAGGTCCCTTTATGCCACCCATAACTCTCTTTAAGAGTTTTGTCCATTTTCTGCAATCTTCCTGCTTGAGAGCTGAGGAAACTGAAAGGAAATGATATAACTTGGAGAGGTTTACAATAAAGAGCAATTATTCCTCCTGTTCATTAAAGTCTTTTTATTCTCTGCTCTCAACACCTGCATTTTGTGAAAATACCAACACAAGGTAGCAGAGCAAAAACGTTGATCCCGTATTAATTGCATTAATGCTCAAGGTTAAACCCAAGGCATTCCAGAGGGAAAAAACTGAAAGGATTTCTGATGAAATGACACATTTCCTCTGACCTTACTCTGTTTGCTGCAGTCTCCAACTGAGTTGAGAAAATTCCAAGTTTATGGAATTTTATGGCATCTCTCCCTCCTCTTTGCCACGGCAAACCAGGATGTGCAGTCCCAGCACTTTGGGAAATTCTGCAGGAAAACCTCCCACACCTTTTTTTTTTTTTTTTCCTCCTTTTTTAGAAGAACAGCTCATTTTTATTTTTTTTTAAAGTCTGAAAGTTCCCAGCGATTCCACAGCGGGAGGAGGCGGTGGAAGGGGGTACAGAGCCGGGGGAGGAGCTGGGGATGGAGAATGTTTCTCTGACACTTTCCTTTTCACATCACTCTTCTCCCTTTTCTCCCAGACCCGGAAAGTTTAGCGCTTCCACCCACTCCCAGAGGGGGGTTAGGGAAAAGAGAGGCTTTTTTGGTTTTTTTGGGGTTTTTTGAGAGTTTTGTTTTGTTTTTTTTTTTTTTGTGGTTTCTTTTGTTTCAGCCTGTTCTGCCTTGTGTGAGCCCTGATAAATATCAGCATGAGCTCCAGGGGCTTTAAAAAGCATTACTGCTTCTCTTCAATGGGGGATGCCCCAAACATCCCTTAAATAAAAAGCATTTGTCCTTCTCTTAAATGAGGGATGCCCCAAAAATCCTCTGGTGTCTCTCATTTCACCCCATTGATGGAGAGGGATGGGCAGGAACAGCCTGGGCTTGGACTGGGGTGGGAAATCCTTCCTGGGACATCAGGGATGGGGATCCAACCCTCCCTGGGCAGTTCCAGTGCCTGAGCCCCCTTTCCATGGGGAAATTCCTGCTGTGCCCACCCTGAGCCTGCCCTGAGCCCCCTTTCCATGGGGAAATTCCTGCTGTGCCCACCCTGAGCCTGCCCTGGTCCAGCCTGAGGCCGTTCCCTCCTTGTTAGGAAAATTAATCCACAAACAGCAGAGGTTTATGTCCAAAAAGGAGACAGAGGAGAGTCCTTTCAGGCTTTACTCAAATAAATGGAGAGGCCATGGGGCATTCCCCTGGGATCTCTCCAATTTTTGGAGGGCTCACCCTCCTTTTTATCCCAATTTCCCACATTTTCCTCTCTCTTTCCCCATTTCTGAGCTACTTGAGAGGTTCAGACTTCCCAAAATGCCCTGATCCCAAAGATTCCCCTCCAATGTACAACCCTCCCTTTAATTTTTATTTCTTATGGAATTTCAGCGTTTTTCTTCCCCGTTGTTTCTTTCATCTCTCAATGTCTAATTTAGTTTATCAGCAACCCTGAAGTTTATTTGTAAAAGCAAATACCAACACCCCACAGAAAAGGGGACCCCAGATCCAACAATTCTTGCAGGGAAGCAGCCCCAGAGGGCTCTGCCTGCCTCGAGGTGAGGAACAGATCACAGAACCATTACAGACCCAGCAAACCAAAAGGGCTCTACATTCTGCCAAGGCTAATTCAGCCCTGCTGCATTAAAATAAAAAGGGAAAGAACAGAAATAAATAGGCCCAAAGTCTCTCACACAGCAGCTCTGAGCTATTGCTTTTTTCTACCATCTGAAATCTTATTAACCTGCAAGTTGTTGAGGGGTTTTTAATTATTTTTTCACTGCACTTTTTTTTTTCCTCTCCATTTCTTGGTTTGTACCACAGCCAAACGACTCTGGGGTGAATGAATTCCAAGCTTTTGAAGTAGTTTGTAAATGCAGCAGAAAATAGTTGTAAACTTAATTGGAAAAGGCAAGAAGAAAGCACTGTGTGCCTTTTTAAAAAGCATTGTTCCCTGGCAAGATCAAATGGACATTCAGCTCATTTTGCATGAAGGAATTAAAAAGAGGAAAGCAGAAACATCCTGGTCTTTGTTCTGCTGGCCCAGGTGAGGGGCAGACTCTGTTTTTGGGACAGAAATGCCTCCTGTCCCCTCTTCTGTCACCATTTCCCCTCTTCCCACCAGCTTATTTTACCTTATTTTACTTTAGGAAGTGTAAAATAACCCAGAGCATTTGCTGTTTGCAGCTCAGTGCTGCACAAAAACAACTTTTGGGTCACCAAGACCCCCCTGAGCAGCCAGCAGCTGTTTAGGAGAAATTTTGCAGTGATGTTATCACAGAAATGTCAGGTAGCAGAAGCTTGAAAATGAAGGTTTTTAAGTGGTTAAAGGTCATTTTCAAAGATCCCCAGCAGCTACAGACCCCAGCCATGAATCTAGACCCAAATATCAACTTCTTTCACTTCTAAATTAACTTTTTCTAAGGACTAATGCCTCTATTTTCCAGCTCAAGTGCTTCCAGGAAAACCAGAGTCACAGAAAATTGCAGAAAACCTCAGGAGGAGATACACAGAACAGTCTTGTCATGTCAGAGCAGCACTGAAAAGAACATTTTTTGTTGTTGTTACTAAGAACTCCTTAGATTTGAAATAGGAAAAAAATGCAGCAGGGACAGGGAGGAATCATTTTGGCTCTTCCCCATCACTGAGCTGGGATCTTGTGTCTAGAGAGGCTTCAAAATTCAGGGCAGGAGAGGGAGAATTGTGGAGGCAGAAGGAAACATGGAAGGGTTTCCACTCTGTCACCCTGAACTCACACTGGAAAGGGCTGAGGAGCTCCTGGATCCTGGAATTTCCCAGGAAATTGAGGGGAAATGCTCTCAGATTAAAGGTTTAAGGTCCCTTCCAAGCCCAGCCATGCCCTGACTCTGTGATTAACCAGCAATGCCCTCCCAGCACTGTGGGAGCTGAATTTGGCCAATTTTCCCTGGGCTGCTCTCACTGCTGGCTCTACCTGAGCCAGAAAAACGAGTCCTTCTCTTCCATCACTCATCCCAGCTCCTCTTTTTTGGCCAATTCCTCTTTTGGCCACAAAAATCCTTCCCAAATGCCCCCAGAGCCTCCTGATGCCCTCAGGGGCTCCCTGGGGTGTGAGGAAAGGCCCTGAGGGTGTGGGAATTGTTAAAATTAGAGGGGTTTGGGATTATTGATAAAGAAGGAAGTTTAGGTTGAGGAGGTTTCATGTTTTTAATTATTTCATTGATCTTTTTTAGGCAATGAAGGCACACAGATCATTGGGAATTCAGGGCTTCCCTCCTGCTGGAGCATCCTCAGCACCTGCGGTCAAATGGGGGAAATGGATTTGTAGGGAATTTCAAATTTGATTTGAAAATTCTCAAAGCTCGATAGAAGGCTCACAAATACAAACACATACCATGTAAACCTTCCATTGAGCTTTTAAAATTCCCTACAAATCCATTTCCCACAGCCATATTTTATAATTTGTTATATTTTTTTTTCCCCCCTGATGCTGATCAAATCTATTTTTCCTGTTGGGGTTGCCTTTGGCAACATCAGCATTTGATGTCCCAAAAATGGGAGGTGGAAGAAGGGCCAATTGGCTGGAGAACAGCTGGGTGAGCTTAGAAATAAATGCAAAAGCAGAAATTTTGGCTTTCCAGGGATGCCATTCTGCACAGGACTTGCGTGCTGCAAGATGGAACAGGCAGAGCATTTTTAATCTGATAAATAATCTTATGTCCCAGATTCCTCCTGCAGAATGAAAATGAGTAAGACTTTTAGGATCCTTTCTAAATCAACATCTTCAGCTTTTCTAAGCCTCCCATCACTGAGCTGTCTGGATGCCAAAATAAATAATAATCCTTTCTCCAGAGCATCTTCATAAGACTTCAAACATTTGCTGAAATAAAGAAAATAAACCTGGTTATTGTCTGAGTAATCATTTGTTTATGGATGGAGACAAGTCTGCTCATTTTTCTTGCTCTCTGGTGATTAGATTATGATAAAATGTGACATTTAGTGATAAATTTTATATGGTTGGTTACATACAGTTTAAAAAAGGGACTATCCAATTATTCTTTCCTGTGCTGGTGGAAGGCTTTGGCCACCTGTGCAGGAGATTGCCACAGCTCTGGAGCAAACAGCAGCCCCTTCTCCAAGCAGCTGTGACAAATGCAGAGCTCACAGATGCTCCCTGGCCCATGGATATCAGTGTTGGGGTCTCCCTTCTCATATTCCAGCAAAATCCAGAGCCCAAGCCAGAGCTGGAATGGGAGCTCTGCTCTGGCTGGGCAGGGATGAGTGTGGGCACAGCCAGGACAGAGCTGGGAGGGTCAGAGGGAGCCAGGTCATACTAATGAGAATATTAGCTGGGAATAACCCACCCAAAGCATCACTTGGAAAGTGATCCCTAATGGATCCCTAAGGAAAATTCCCCAAGAGATCCCTAAAGGATCCCAAAGAAAAATTCCCAAAAAGATCCCTAATGGATGCCAAAGGAAAATTCCCAAAAATATCCCTAATGGATCCCTAAGGAAAATTCCCCAAGAGATCCCTAATGGATCCCAAAGGAAAATTCCCCAAGAGATTCCTAAAGGATCCCAAAGAAAAATTCCCAAAAAGATCCCTAATGGATGCCAAAGGAAAATTCCCCTTTCTTAGGGCAGAGCTGAAGTTTTTGCATTTTAACCAAATTTGAACCCAAAGCAAGGACAAAGATGCAGTGAGAATTGTGATTCTGTTATTCTGTGAATTCTGTGTGATTCTGTGATTTCTGTGATTCTCTGTGATTCTGTGTGAATTCTGTGATCCTGTGTGATTCTGTGATTCTGTGATTTTGTGATTCTGTGATTCTGTGAATTCTGTGTGATTCTGTGAATTCTGTGAATTCTGTGATTCTGTGATTCTGTGTGATTCTCTCTGAGCCACAAGGGATCAGCTGCTCAGCTGTGCAAGGACGAGAACAAATCCCCCCTAAAGGAAGGGAAACGCCCTGGACATCACTTTCTGCTTCACAACAACATTTTCCCTCTGGAAAAAGAGACATCCATGGCCAGGCCACCCTCCAAACTATCTGGCACTGCTCTTTTCTGTTGCTGGCTCCTCCTTGTTTCCCAATTGCTCTGGTCTATTGAGAAAAATCCTCTGTACACCAGGATTCTCCTGCTATGAACATGAATTTTAGGATGCAGCACCCTCTTGGCAGGAGCAGGAGGCACCTGGGCCAGCCAAGGAGCTCAACCATGCAAACAAAGTGATTGGGATTATTTTCAATGAGGAAAGAAACCAGCAAAGCCCTGAGGGTGCAGGGCACGGGACAGGCTCAAAAGATGGCATGTAATTAAATTCTTGGCTGAGAGCAGCATTTTCCTTGTCCTTCTCTGCTCCTTCCCCCGGGGCAAAGAGTAGATGGGAGTTTGCATGTCCTGAGTGGGGCTTCAGAGTTCTGGGTCAGCTCCTCATGCTTTGTTTGCTGTGTTTTGGTGTCCAGGAGGATCAGGTTGGTGCTGGAGGGAAGGTCCCTGGTGCTGCCTGTGTCCCTGTGTCCTTCTGTCCCTGTGTCCTTGCCTGCCTTAGCCTGAGAGCTGCAGGATGCTGCAGGAGGGCAGGATGGCCTTGGCTCCCCCGCTGCTCCACCACCTGCATCCCTCAGCTCCAACCTGGACAGAGAGCATCACCAGGAGCCCTCCCTGCACAGGGCACTGCCCACTCACCCTGTGCTGCTAACCTGAGCCCTGCCAGCCCCCAAAATGAGCCCTGCAAGCTCCCAAAACCAGCCCTGCCAGCTCCCAAAAAATGAGCTCTGCCAGATCCCAAAAATGAGCCCTACCAGCTCCCAAAATCAGCCCTGCCACCTCCCAAAACAAGGGAAAATTTAAAACTAAAATATTCTTTTAAGAGGGCAGGAAGATGTCTGTTCATGCCAGCCCTGGGGACTTCCCTGAAGGCTTCGTTCCTCCTCAGGAAGAGTTTCTTTCATGGAAAAGGGTTGGCAGGGGCTGCCCAGGGAGGTTTGGGGTGCCCATCCCTGGAGGTGCCCAGGTGTGGGGGTGTTCAAAGGGGTCTGAGGATGAGGGAAGAGATGAGAATGTTGACTCTATGTTTCAGAAGGCTGATTTATTATTATATATATTGTATTAAAACTATATTACAAGAATAGAAGAAAGGATTTCATCAGAAGGCTAGCTAAGAATAGAAAAGGACTGATAATAAAATCTTGTGACTGAATGAGAGACACAACTGGACTGTGATTGGCCATTAATTAAAAACAACCACATGAGACCAATCACAGATCCACCTGTTGCATTCCACAGCAGCAGATAACCATTGTTTACAGTTTGTTCCTGAGGCCTCTCAGCTTCTCAGGAGAAAAAATCCTAAGGAAAGGATTTTTCAGAAAATATCATGGCTACACCCAAGGAAGGGCTGGGGACAAGGTTGGGATGGACACAGCTGGGACTGGGTGGCCTTGGAGCTCTTTTCCAACCTCACTAATGCTGGGATTCTGTTCTTTCAGCAGTGGGATGTGGGATTGATCAGCAGTGGAAGGGGTCAACTGACAAAGCTGCCTGGGTGCTGAGTTCTGCTGAGCTTTGGGAATTAAACCTCCCTGGGGATTGAAACCTCTCCTGATGTTCACATCCCATCCCTTCATGTGTTTAACCTGGAATCACAGAGGCAGCAACACCCAGCATTTGAGGCCTTGGAGTGCCAACAGAAGAAGAGAGGCTTTGCAAAGACCTCAGAGGGGGAAAGAGGGAAAAAAAATAAAAAGAAGAAAAAGAACCTGTGAGTCCTTGAGGAAGTGGAACGTGAAGGACCAGGCTCCTGCCACCGCACAGAACTCTGATTAAACTGTGATTCCAGACTCAGCCCTGCTCTGGCACAGCCAGCACAGCAATTCCTGCCCCAGGAAGTCCCAGGCAGGGACTCAGAGGTGCTCAGGAAGGATTTTCCCGCTCTGAGAGGAGAGGGAACCTGGCAGGAGCTCTGCTGCCACCAGGAACGGGAGCCAGAGATGCCTCAAACAGCCCCAAAGAGGGAAAAGCCATTACAAAGTGTGAAAGTGCTAATAGAGAACCAGCCAGCATTCAATGGCTCTTCCCAGAGATCTTTGAGGATCTCTCCTATCCACATTTCTCAGAATTTATTCACTTTCTTTCATTATTCCCATTAATTCTGAATTCAGTGCCAGCCTTGGCTCCATGGGGGATTTCTAATGTTTTGACTCCTCACATCATCAACCTGCCTTGAAAATGAGAGAAATTCCTTGCCAAATATTTTGGTTTTATTTAGTAGAGGCCAGAAATAAAAAAAGAAGAGGGAGGAACTGGGACAATTTCCTTGCTCTTGTGGCTTTAAGGTTCTTTGGAAAGTCAGTTATCAAGAGGTGGCTTTTTTGGGGGAGATTCAACTGATATCACAATGTTCAATTAAGCTAATTGAAAGAAGATTAAGAGACAGTTTAATCCCAGTTTGTGAGTACCTACACAGGGAAAACATTTGATACAAGAGCATCCTTTAACAGGCAAAGGCATTGAGTTACCAGCTGAATTTAGCAAAATTAAATTAGAAATAAAATTAATTTATTTTTTTAACCAGGGCACTTTACCATTGTAACAAGTGATTAAGACAGTCAGGAAATGTGATTTAGGTCAGGCTGAGGTGAATGCTGTGCTGCATTCCCAGAGCTGCTGAGGGTTAGGGTTGGGAAGTGCTGGGACATGGAATCCCAGAGTGGTTTGGGTGGGGAGGGACCCCAAAAATCCCCCCTTGTGCAGGGACACCTTCCACTATCCCAGGATGTCCCTTGGAAAGATGGGACTGAATCCTGAATCCAGGCTGACTCTGAGGAGCCTGGGGGAGCTGGTGGGGACGTTCGATGTGCATCACACAGAACCTGAATTGTTCTGTCAGAGGGATGACACCCTCCAGCCCTGTCAATTCAAGGATTATCCTGACCACAACCATTGACTGCAAGGAAATTAAAAAGAAAGTGCAAGGCTCTTTCAGCCAAGGTCTGAAATCCTAACCAGATTCCCATCCTGAGCTGTAAAAACAGGAGATTCCTTTCCTAAGCAGTACAAACCACTGGGAGCCATAAATCTCCCAGAAGGGAACTTATTCCCCCCTAATTTACATCTTATCTGCAGTCCACTGCCTTCCTTTTCCCAGCTTTGGCACCGAGGTGCAGCAGTGATGTAAACATCAATATTTTAATGTCAAAGAAGAATACAGAATGAAATTGAATTCCAGTAAGTATAAAGGAAATACAGCAATGGCTCTCCTATTGAATCCTCTGCAGATTCCAGATAATGGATTATTCAGAAACCTCCAGCTCATAAAAAGGTGCCCTTTATTCCTGGAATTGGATGCAGTTCTCCCTTAAACTGTGATTATTTTCTGATTCCGTTTCCAAGTGGATTTTGACACAGTGGTACAATTTCCTTATCTCTCTCTTAAAAGTTGCTGCACTGGGCTGTGTAAATGAAAAAAGCAGCATTTTCCATGTGGATTTTCCCCCATCTGTGTGATGTTTATTAAAAAGAATCAATCTGAGGGACACTTCCAGCACAGCAGAATGGGAAATGCAGCTGCTGCCTGCAGGTGCTCCCAGCTGATAAATGAACCCCAATGCTTGGTCACACACAGCACGAGGCTTTAACATGCAGGAGAATCATCTGGAACTCCAAATACCAGGCTGGGAACACACAGCAGAGATGAGGAATGTCTGGAATAGGTGCAAACTGATCCCAGCTCAGACAGAAACCATCCCTTGGCTGCTCCAGCACCTCCCAAAATCCAGTGTGCACACAAACCTCCTCCTGCCTGGGGATGGAAAGCACCAGCCCAGGGGGATTTGGGCTCTCATGTTGTGTCCAACATGAGGAACTCTCAGTTTGGGTCTCCCTTGGGAATCCTGGTGCAATTCAGAAATGCCATGCAGAAATCCCCTGCTGTTGTCTAGAAGGGAAAATTTACCTCTCACAGATCTAGAAGTTCCCTAACCACCCAACAGTCCCCCAAGTTTATGAGGAGGTTTTGTTTCTAGGGCATTTTTTTAGATAAAAAATAAAGATCCACATTGATTTCTCACTTAACAGCACAGAAAAATCACCCAAAGGGTTTTAATTTGTTTTTTAAAAGGAGTTTTTAAAACCTCTGCTGCCTGCAGTGCAGCCCATTATTCTTGGAGGATAATCCTACATTAAAAGAGGAGTGACTGGATGCTCTCACAGGCTTTTCCCCTCCCTTGGCTTTTATGATCTTTGCCACTGATGTTCAGAGTGGCTTTGGACAAACTGGACTTTGAGGGCTCCATTTCCATTTGGGAAATGCTCACTAATTTAGCACGGTATTAACAGCTTAATTAATATTGCAGCCCTTTGATGGGCTCAGATGTGAGACCCTCCAGAAGAAGGGGTTGTAAAGCAGATAAAACCATCAGCAGATAAAACATCAGTTATTCCTTCCTAATGAACTCCCAGCCCTGAGCAATGGGGTTGGGCTGCCTTGGTGCCTCCAAGGCCGAGATGCTCTGGCATCCTGGTGACCTGTCAGTGCTCCTTGGAGGGGAAAGCACAGCCAGGGCGAGCTTGGTGTGGAATGAGCTCCTGTTTAATAACAGAGTTCACCAGAAGCTGCTCACTTTGCAGGAGATAATTGACCCTAACACAGCTCTGTGCCTCTGCCCTTGATTTGGGCCACACAACTGAATTTGTGGGCAATTACAGAGGGAGCATGAAGACATAATTGCAGGCTAGGAAGGGGTGGACACAAAAGGAGCAGCTCTGGAATTAAAGAGCCCTGATTGACTCTGGCTGTGGGGACACAAACAAACCTCAGCTCTGAGGGGTTCACAGGAGAACTCTAGGGTTACCTGAGCAGGTACCCCCAGCTCTCAGAGACCTCAGGGCAGCACAAACACAGCTTTCACATCTCACTAAAGGCATGGAAGAACAATTTTTGGGATGACTCAGTGTTCCTTGAGAATTCCTGAGCCCACAGCTGCCTGGAACCGCAGCTGGCACTGCAGGAGGGTGAGCCACCATTGAATGGGACTGTGCCACCACCCTGACACACAGGGGGCCAGGTGTATTCTGACTCTGGCAGTGGTTTGTTTTCTTTTTTTTTTTTTGTACTATTGCATTCGTATTTTTAGTTTTCCTAATAAAAACTGGTTTTCCTATTCTGCAGGAGGGCTGAGCCACCATTTAATGGCATTGCTGCCACCACCCTGACACACAGGGGATCAGGGCCTGTTCTGACTCTGTCTGGGTTATTTTGTATTACTGCATTTTTATTTTAGTTTTATTTTTTCCCTAATAAACAACTGTTATTCCTGCTCCCATTTCTGTGCCTGAGACCCCCTTAATTTCAAAATTAGAATAATTAAGAGGGAGGGGGTTTACATTCTCCATTTCAAGGGGGGCTCCTGCCTTCCTTAGCAGACACCTGGCTGTTCAATCCAAGACAGCAATGCACCACCCAAAGGAGGAAAACCCACGGCAAAAGCAGCAGTGTGTCAAAAATGAATTATGGAAATGGCCCTGAACAGCCACAGCAGTTCCACAGAAACATTTGGGGAACAAGAACACAGCAGAGAGCAATGGCAATAACAATGCCCAGAATTGTTTCCACCAATATCTATTTTTTAAAGAGAGCCATTTCAGCTCTCTCTTTGCATCCGCAAATGGGAGTTGAATTGATGATAAATACAACCAGAGCAACGAAAAGATTTTGCATTACATTCTATTATCTGCCTGGAAGTGGCAGGGAGATATTCCTTACACCTGAACTGCAGATGATCCTGGCCCAGTGAAGCGTGGCTTGTACAGAGAAACCAGGAGGCTGGGGAGGGACAAAACCTCTCAGGTCACTGAGTGATTACCAGCAAGGTTGTACTTGTATCTGTGTAGTTTAATATTTCACTGGAATGCAATTTCCCTGCTGGGATCTCGGTGCACTTGGCGAACATTAATGCTGAGAGGCAAAGGGGGTGGTGGGGAATTGCAGGGATGAGCTCTGCTGATGTTCCAGGGGCAGAGAGGGGCTCAGGGGCCTGGTGAGGGCAGCACTGGGATCAGAGAGGGTGAACATGACAGGAGAGAGGGTGGGCATGATATCAGAGATGGGGGACTTGATATCAGTGAGTGTGGATGTGATATGAGACAGGGACATGATATCAGAGAGGGGAAATCTCCCCAGGCCTCAGTGAGAGGTCTGTTGATGCCTCAGGATTTCAGCTTCTCTATTTTCCATCTATTTGTAATCCTGTGATTCTTTAGGGCATAACTAGTGAAATAGTTAAGGAAATAGTCAATATCAAATATAGTTAATATGAAATAGTTGTTGATGGAGTTTACATACACTCCAGTGTATGTAAAGTGTGAGCTGCTGCTTTCCCATTTTGGGCAGACACAACAATTCCTCTCCAGGCCTGGCAATCAAGGACTCCTCACTGCCTCAGGCTTCCCAACCCTTCCCTGGGAGCTGTGAGTGCTGGAGCAGCCCCTCCATCCCCTCTCCTCTCAGTGAAATGTGGAACTCACTGCTCTGGGTATGGGGAGCTCAGTGCCTCTGGCTCTGCTCAGGAAATCCCATTCCTGTTTCTCCTGCCCCTACATCACAGAAATCCCAGTGCCCTCACCCTGGCCTTTCCCAGCGGCATTTACAGCCTGAGGCTCCCCTGCTCACCCTCCTCCCTCTCCTGAGGTTCTCATAAGCCACGAGTGTGTTTGAAAGCCCAAATCCCAACCAGGCACAAAACCAGCTGAGATTGAGCTCATGTTTAGGCAGGGAACCTCACTATCAGCATCAATGTTTGCCTCCTCCAGAGCTCTGCTCCTCCAGCTGCACGTTTGGGTTGGATGAGGAGCCCTCACTCAGAGCAGAGCCATTTGCTGCTGCTCTCTCTCAGCAATTCAATTTTGCCCGATGTTATGGGGAACAGCCTGCCTTGAGAAGTGAGTCAGGGCGTTACTTTACTTTTACCAGTCTGCTTTAAACAAATATTAGAGAGCAGTGCTCCCCTGGGCCGCGTTACAGCAAACAGCAATTTTCAAGCAAGCTCCAGAGCAGATTGCTGCTGAGATGCTCCTGTGCTTGTAGGATGGCTATTATGCACTTCTGGCACTTGTGAGAGGGGTGATGCTGGGGAAAATCTCACTGGCCTGACCCAGGAATTGCAGAGTGCCAAGCTAATAAACTCTGCACGTCCTCAGAGTGTGCAGGGACTGCGTGTGCTCCACACAAACTCATTTTTCATTTCCTTCCAGAGTGCAGAGCTGGGCCCCTGTACAGATCCCTCTGCACAGTGGCAGGACACGGGGTGTTTGCTGTCCCTTCCTGTCACACAGCTGTCCCCTGAGCCCCCTGTCCCTGTGGGAATGGCACAGACACATTTTATGAAAAATCCTTTCATTAGGATCTTTTCTCCTGAGAAGCTTCAGCTTCTCCATGTTTTGCTGCTTTGGAATGTTATCTGTAGAATTGTTTACCCAGCATGTGAAATTGTTTTTACTTGATGACCAATGACAGCCACCTGTGTCGAGGCTGTGAGCAGTCACAAGATTTTATTGTCATTCATTTCTATTCCTTTGCTAGCCTTCTGACGAAACCCTTTCTTCTATTCTTTTAGTGTAGTTCTAATATATAATTTTCTTTTAATATATCATAAAATAATAAATCAGCCTTCTGAAATATGGAGTCAAGATTCTCATCTCTTGCCTCCTCCTGGGACCCCTGCAAACACCCCCACCTGGGACAGCCTGAGGAGCAGCAGCATTCCCTGCTCTGAGCAGCATTTCTGCATTTCTCAGCCCCTTTCTCCCACATTTCCTTCCCTCCCTTTCAGTCCCCTCCTGCCTTTCCAGCCTCTCTGCCCTGCTGGGTTCATGCCTGGAAATTGAGATGGTTTCCAAGTCAAGCCCTTCCAACACCCTTTTCCCATCTCACATCCCCAGAACATTTTCCTGCCCTGGGTCCTGCTGGCATGGCAGGGTCTGCCTGTCTGTCCTGTCCAGTGGGTTCTGCTGGGACAGACTCCCTGGAGCAGCTCCAAGAGGGGAAATTCTCCCTCAAAACTCAGTTCAGGCAGGGAAATTCCATTCCTGCAGATCAGTTCCTCCCTGCGGCAATGGGCAGCTGTTTATTGGACTTCCAAAGCTGCAGCTGATCTCTCCTACATCAAGGATCTCCCCAGCAGAGCTCAGAGGAAAAAGGGTTAAAAAGTGACCCTGTAAATGAGACCCTCACACAAGTTAAACCTGCCTGTTCATAACCAGCTGCTGAGAGGGGTGAAAAACTGAGCTGGGAGAGAATTCCCAGCATTTTTGTCTTTCCAGGGTGAGAACCCACAGAGTTCTCCCAGTTATTGGGTGAGGGGGTTTGGCAATGCTGGGCTGCAGCAGCATTGCCAAACCCATCTCCACCATCTCCACCATCTCCATCATCTCCATCATCTCCATCATCATCTCCATCTCCTCTCCTCTCTCCAAAACCATCCCTTCATTCCAAGCCCCAGCTCTTTCCCCTGCTTGGCAGCTTGGTGAGGAGTGGAAGGGAGTTCCAGGAGGGATGAGAGCATTCCTGAGAGGATGGGAAAGGGAACAATCTTGGGAAGAGTCTCCAAATGGGGATCAGGGCAGGCAGCAAACCTCAGATGTGCCTCATTGGCATTCTGGAGGCAGCAGGGCTAGAGAGTGCACAAAATTATTTTCAAACAGGAATTACAATTGGCAAGGCAAAGTGAGAGAGATGGAGAGAACTTGGGGGGCATTTGTCAGCTGAGAGCCTCAAGGTTGTGCCTGAGCTGGTGACAGAGTGAACACAAGAAAAGCTGAAACAAATGGATCAAACAAGGAGATCCTGCCACAGATACCCAGCAGCAAAAGGCTTTTCATTGCGGAAGAAGGTAGGGATTCAATGGGAATGAAAGGAAAAACAAAATTCCCTCCTGCTAAACACAGGCTGGCAAGGGAGTGCTGGTTGGGATAAACCCTGCCTGTCCTTCCCCAAACAGATTTATGCAGCAGTTTCTTCCTGAAGCCCCATTCCCCCCTTCTGCTGCTGGGCTGACACTCACAGGGGCTCCATCCTGCCAGATTTGTCAGTCCTGACCTGCCAGTGTGATCCGGGGGAAATTCTATTCATTGCTGAATAAATAATGCATGGGCAGCCATGCATTTTTCATGCTAAGACTTTTAAAGGCCACTGTAGTGATGCATGTAAATTCAATCTCCCCCCCCAAACTCCTTTCTCTGCACACCCAACTGCTAAATAATTATCAACATCTGACTCAGGCAGGGTGAGGCTACACCAGGCACAGGATCCACTGCCTCTTTTCCTCCCCCTCCCCTGCTGGTTTGGTGTGGGTTCTTTTGGTTTGGGTTTTTTGAGGGAGCATTTTTTTGTTTGTTTGGGTTTTTTGAGGGAGCATTTTTTTGTTTGTTTGGGTTTTTTGGGCTTTTTTTTTTTTTTTTTTTTTTTTTAGTTTGGGGGTTTTTATCTCTTTTTTAGTTAGGTTTTTTTGGGGGGGTTTTTTGGCTTTTTTGTTTGTTTGGTTTGGTTTTTTGGGGGTTTTTCTGGGTTTTTTGGTTTTGGATTTTAGGGTTTTTTCTCTGTTTTTGGGTTTTTTGGGGTTTTTTTGGGTTTTTTTGGCTTTTTTTTGTTTGGTTGGTTTGGTTTGGTTTTTTGGGATTTTTTTGGGGTTTTTTGGAATTTAGTTTGGTTTTATTCTCTTTTTTGTTGTTGGGGTTTTTTTTGTTTTTTGGTGGTTTTTTGGTTTTTTTTCTGTTTGGGTTTTTTTTTGATGTTGCTTGTTTGGTTTTTGGTTTGTTTTTTTAATATAAAGCCCTGCATAAACACATGAGCACGAAGTGGAGCAGAACAAAGGGAGCAGCTCGTGGATTTGACATTTTCCTGGAAGCACATTCATCCCTCCCAGAGAAGCAAAGCCGGTGCCTCTGTTTGTAGCTGGTGGCCAATGTGTGACAGGGACCTGGGGTGGCCACGGGGCTCTGAGTGACAGAAGGGCTCAGACAGGAGCAGGGGGAGCAGAGCTGCTCCAAAGGGCTCAGCAAACACAAATCTGCCTGCTGGGGGTGGCAGGGGGATGTCAAACCTCCCTTGGTGCTGGGGTGGGCTGAGGACAGGAGCTGGTGGGGCTGAGGCTCTGCCAAAGCTCAGAGTCCTCCCAGGGGCTGGGATGAAGGAACCACTGGGAGTCTTATTATTTTATTTTATTTTATTTTATATTTTGTATTTTATTATATTTTATTTTCTTTATTTTATTTTATTATTTTATTTTATTTTTTATATTTTATTTTATTTATTTAATTTTTTATATTTTATTTTATTTTATATTTTTTATCTTTTATTATATTTTATTTTCTTTATTTTATTTTATTTTATTTTATTATTTTATTTTATTTTATTTTATTTTATTTTATTTTATTTTATTTTATTTTATTTTATTTTTTATATTTTATTTTATTTCTTTTATTTTTTATATTTTATTTTATTATTTTACTTTTATTTTTTCCCTAATAAACAACTGCTATTCCTGCTCCCGTATCTTTGCTTTAGAGCCCCTGCTTACTTTCAAAATTACAATAATTCAGAGGGAGAGGGTTTGCATTCTCCATTTCAAGGGGTGCTCCTGCCTTCCTTAGCAGACACCTGGCTTTTCAATACACCATCCAAAGGAGGAAAATCCACTGCCAAAGCAGCAGTGTGTCAAAAGTGAATTATGGAAATGGCCCTGAAATGCTCAGGAAAACCCTCCTGGGCCACCCAGGCAGCTCTGCCCTCCTTTTTTGGGGGGGAACTGAGGCAGAGAGCCACAAAACCTTCATTGAGTGAAGCCAATGCCAGACCAGCCCTGCGGGGACTCTGCAGACAGAGCAGGAAATGTGGAAAAGGCAAAGCATGAAATGCATCTCAGCCTCCATCCCCTGGGAATCAAGGTGCAAACTGGCTCAGGGATGTGCTGCAGCAGAATGGAGCAGCCAGCAGGGACAGGGGGATGTGGAGAGGACAATTCTGGGTGTTGGTGTTGGCACAAAGAATAAAAAGATAAAACTCCTGGATGTGGGGCACTTTCAAACTTATTGGCAGGAGCCAAGTGCTAATACAGCCATAAACTTGAATAATTTCCCCTATAAAGGTTTGAAGGTGATGATTTATGGCTGAATTACCCTGACTGGTTTACACAGGAACATTTTGGGCTACCAACTCCAAGAACAATGTAGTTTTTCCCCACCAAAACTCTATTTCTGCGCACAGCCAGAGAGATTCCTCAGATGCTTAAATGAGAGCTCATGCTTAAATGCTTTGCTGCCTTGGGACCTGGTTTTACCATTATATGCTTAACTTGATGACATTTCAGACCTAAAATCTGATGTGAAATCAGGGTGAAACAGATTGAAGGGTTGTTTGCTTCAGTGCTTTTTGTTTTTGGGCTCCTCTTATGAAATATGTGAGGCCATCCCACAGGTCAGGGGAGGTGAGTTTGCCTGCTCAGAGGGTTGCTCACAAGAGGAGGGTGCAGCACCAGGTATTTATGTGCAGAACTGCAGCATTTTTATTCAGAAGGAGACAAAGGGAGGTGAGTGCTGAGTCTCTGTGTCACCCACTTGTCCCAGGGGATGTCACCTGTCCACAAGGACCTGCTCTGCTGTGGTTACAGCAATGTGGAGAAAAGAGATTTCTCATTTATCCAGCTGCAGTTTGTACTTATCTCTGAACCAGCAGCCTGCACTGAGAGATTTGGGCTGGAGCTGCTCACACAGAAATAAACCTGCTGCAAATTCTCCTCTCTGGGCTGAGGAGCATCTCAGAATACCAGAATACAGATGAGAGCTGCCTGCAGACACATCTAGAGAAACCTGGAGGGACACCCAGACAAATGATGGGGATGAAATGTCCATTGCAGATCAATGTCAGGGGAGTGCAGAGATCATTTAAAAGACTCCTCATCCTGTTCACTGGGATCCAGCTCCAGAGTGCCCTGGTGATGGGGAGGGTTATGAATTTCACTGGCATGAGGTGAATCAGCCGCTTGTACCTCATCCATGCACTCCTCCTGGCATTTTTATTTCAGACTCACTCACAGGCTGGTAAGAGATGTGCAAGAGCAGCCCCACCAGGGAGCCAGGCAAGGATGGAGCACCCCTGAGGCTTCCATGGATTTTTTTCCATCCTGCAAGGAGGTTCCTTCTGGCGAGCCCTGAATCTTTGTGTGTGTGTGAGGGATGGGATTAGAGACAAAGTGACACAGAGCACACAGTTGACAAGGTGCTGTGACAGCACAGGCACTTTTCTGTCCCTATAACACTCTCCTCCCCAGCCCTGACACCTTTCAGCTCTTGCTTCCCACCCCTCCAGTGCCAGTGGCACATCAGCACCCCAAAATTCACGAGAAGGAGCTGAAAATCCCTGGCAGCAGGATGGAGACAAACACAGCAGCAACCCTGGGTAAATCCTGATTTTTGGGCATGGATGGGGAGAGCTCTGCCTGTCCTGATGCCCACACCCCCAGGAAAATCAATCCTCCTCTCCTTTTTGTCTGGACCAGCCTCAAATAGCTGCACCCTGTTGCTAGGCTACCTGGCTGCCTTCCACACATCCCAGAGCTGCTGGAAAGCTCACAGCAAATTGCAGCTCACATGGTGGGTTATTTTTATCTTTTTGGGAAGAGGGGGGATCAATGGACACTGGAAGGGAGGGAGAAGGGAGATATTCCAGTTCCAGGATGCTCTGGTTGTGGGTTATGACCAGAAAATCCTGGAAAGGTGAACATGTGTGTTTCTGCTCCCTTAAATAGGTAGAAGGTATGTTGGGATCATGATGAAATATCTGGCAGGCTAATGAATATCAAGTGTCACCTTTTGTGCTATTTTGGATCCTTGATAATTTGTCTGGTGTGATAATTTGTCTTTGCAGCCAGAAAAGAGCTGGAAACAGCTCCACAGAATGCACAGGAGCACCAGCAGCCCCATGAAGGGCTGGGATAAAAAGCTCCTGGCATTGGCACAGCCACGAGATCTTTCCATGTGGCCTGGGCTTGGATCATCTCACTAGGGAGAAGGCAAGAAAATGGGGTAGAGGAGTGAAAAAGAGGAATTATTGCCATTCCCCCATGGAACACAAGATTTTAGTCCCTTGTCCTGAGCCACCTGTGTCACCAGGGGGTTCCTGCACATGAGGAACCCAGCAGGTCCAAGAGGAAATCCATGAGCAGCAATTTTCCTGTTCCAAGGGCCTTAGCCACACCTCTGCTAGCTCACAACACTGTGTTTTCCCCTCTGCTTTTCTTCCACAGGTGGTGGAGCTGAGGCAGGCAGAGCCTGGCTGAGGAAAACCAAGGCTGGACCCCACCATGGTCCCCTTGAATTAGAAATACCCATTGAACAAATCACCTCATTTCCTATATAAATATATAAACCACCTCATTTCCTCTGTGTTGCTGCCAGGATTGAGGGTTTCTATACAGACCAGCAATAAACCAGAAGAAAATGGAGCTGCTTTATGGTTTTCTCTGTCCCTTTTCTTCCCATAAAACGTGCTGCAGTCATATGAGGTGAGAAACCCACTGCACTTCCCATCACTCTCATACCAAGAAGCCTTTTAAACTCAGTTTTCAGGTTCAGAAGAGAAAGAAAAGAGCTTTAAAAGCGATGTTTTACATCCCCATTTTCCCCTGTTTTGCACTGAGTGAGGTCCTTGGCTGGGAGGTGGACACAGCCCAAGTGACCTCGCCTGGTCCTCAGGGGATCCAGAAGGAGCTTTGGGAAATGTCCATTCCCAGAGAGCAAAATGCACTCCCAGCTCCTGAGATGCTGTTCAAAGAGGAAAAAAAGGAAAAAGAGAACCCCTCCATTGCTTAGGATCCATTTAAAGAGGAAAAAAGGAAAAAGGGAACCCCCCCCATTGCTCAGGATCCGTTTAAAGCTCCCCCTCCAGGACCCCTTCCCAGACCATTCCTTGCTCTCAGCCAGGGAGGGATTCTCCCAGAAATCACCAATTAGGAGTGAAATCAATCCCACACACAAAGCTGAGCCCAGACTATGTTTCCTGCCCTCATTCTCTCTGTTCTGCACATCAGGCACCCCAGGGCTGGGCACTGCCCACGGGAGGTGTTTGGTGGCACCTGCAATCCTGGCCTCCACCAGCCACACAGAGATTATTTCTATTTTCTCAGCAGCTGTTTGAAGGGAAATAATCCTGGAAGAGCCTGATGAATTAGTGTTCTGAGAGTTATCTGAACTAATGAGAAGGAGTGGAAACAGGCTGAGGAGAGGGCGCTGCCTTTCAAAGCAGTGCAGTGCCTTTATTGGCTCTCTTCTGCTTTGGAGGTTCAAAGACACTTTTTTCCTTTTTTTTCCCCCTACAGCAATTTATTTCCTGAGTGATTGAAGAACAAAAACAATTATAAACTGTACCATTTTATTTTTTTTCCTCTCTGAGCTTTCTCCTTTTCACTTACTGCTCAAACTTCCTTCCCACCTTTCCTTTCCCTTCCCTTTTCTCCAAGACACAAATAATGAGGGACAGGACGCAAAATCTAACCAGAGTAGCAAAAATCTCCTGGGCTATGCAGGATCAGGTTCTGAGCCACAGCATGCTGGTGAAATTTAAATAAAAAGGGGGAAAGGAAGGCAAAAAAGAGAAAGAAAACCATCTTTCTGGTGCTTCTGAGATCAAAGGAGCAACCCTTGAAATGTGATGGTTGGGAGCTTGTGAGGAAGGAGGCTCTTAAACCATCCCTGATTCTGTGGCTGCTTTATCAGCAGGGAGACAGTGACATCGTTTGAACTCCATGCTGACTTTTCCCCCATAAGGCTGAGTGAAGGTTCCTGAGTGTTCCCCCAAGCTCAGGCTTTGCTGGGAGAGATCAGGAGCAGGGGAGAAGCTCCCACTTCAAACAATTCCACAGGGGCAGCCCAGGAATGGGAGCTCCCTGCCCTGCCCAGGGCCACAGCCCTCTGCACTGTGCACCTTATACAACTCTCACTCCTTTTCCTCTCTCTTTTCCTCCTCACCTTCTCCAGGCCTCACTTGGCTTCCCTGTAGAATCCAACCCTCCCTCCTTCCCAGGGCTTTTCCTCCTCAGCACCAAAACCATTTTATAGGAAGGCTTTCAAAAGAACATTTCTGTTTAGTGTTTGTTTTTTCTTTCCCCTCTCTTTTCCTCTTCACCTTCTCCAGGCCTCACAACATGGCCTTGGCCTTCCTGGAAAATTCATGTATTCCTTTTCCTTCCCAGGTTTTTTCCTCCTCAGCACCAAAACTATTTTGTAGGAAGGCTTTCAAAATAATGCTTTCATTTAGTGTTTGGGTTTTTTTCCTCTCTCTTTTCCTCCTCACCTTCTCCAGCGCTCACATGACAGCCTTGGCTTCCCTGGAAAATCCAACCGTCCCTCCTTCCCACCCAGGTTTTTTCCTCCTCAGCACCAAAAACATGTTGTAGGAAGGCTTTCAAAAGAACGCTTTTGTTTAGAGTTTGTTTCTCTGCATGTGAACACTGGGGAAGCAGGAAAGGGTTGATGCAGTCAGATATTGAGGGAAGGGTTTGAGTCAAAGCAGCCCTGGATCTGAAGCACCTCCCTGAGCAGCTGGGACTGACCCTGTTGGACACAGGTCTCCTTCTGTGGAGGCTGGAAAGTGTTCCCACCATCTGCCACCTGCACCCCACTGCCCCTTGAGCTGCTGGTGTGGTCACTGCTTAATGACCTTCAATGAAAACACATTAATTTAGCTGGGATCTGCTATTTAAATGAGCTCATCTTTGCTGAAATAGCCCAAAGAGCAGCCAGGTGAGGCTAGGCAGGCAGAGGCTGTGACCTGCTGGTGGCACAGGGTTTGTGGCACTGCTGCATCAGCTTTTAGCTTTTCTATTTTTCACATTCTGTGCTGCTTTAGTGTGTGGGTCTGGGCTCACATCAGGGGATGGTGAGCTCTGTGCACAGAGCAGGGAGACAAAACAATTCCTGCTCCAGCTGGGCACCAAGGACAAATGATCCAAATCTCAGCCCAAGAGCACAAACAACGTGGGCTGGAGAGAGAAAAACAAGAGGGGGATTGAGGCCAAACACTGGGAAATGGAACATCCCCAGAAGAGCTTTGTGAGGGACACAAAAATCCCTAAGTCTTCTCCAGGGCACAAAAATCCCTAAATTGTATCCCATCTGCCTCCTTCACCTGACCTAATGATTAATAAAATCTTTATCTTTCATCTGGGTAAATTCTAGGACGGAAAAACATCTCAGCAAGCATCCATATGGAAAAGGATTTGGTGAGGCCTCCTTTGAATCCCTGTTCTCTGCTTCTGCTTTACTTCTCTGAGGAAAGTCTCGTGTGCCAGATATGCAAAAAGAACACATGAATAGCAGAAAGCAGCTTAAATAGTTAGAAATAGGAGTGGAGCTGCTTGATGAAGGTTCATCACTCAAAATGAAATGGGCAAAGAAAACACAGAGCAAAAGAAAGGGAGAAAAGTTGAAATGTAAATTCAAAGTTTAAAATTCTCGCCTCATTTACAAATGGGGAATTGTAATGGTGGGGAATTTGTTTAGAAATAGATTAATGTTACGTTCTCTGTCTCACTAAAATTATAGTTTTGAAATTACATGAAATATTCATGGAGGATGGTGGGGAGAACTAAAATCACCTTAGCTTTGCTGCTGAAATTAAACAAACTGAAATGAGGAGGACAGGGAGGGACTGAGGAGCTTTTTGCATTTCAGGAGAGCAAGAGAAAATTTCCCTTTCCTGTATTCAACGATTAAAATGATAATGGCTACACAAGGACCTAGACAGAGAAATTTCCAAGCCCTCTGAAATTCTCTGCAGCTTGCAATTACACACAGGCAAATTTATCATGGATGCCAGATGGCACAGCGAGCATATTGGCAGGGATTTGTGAAAGAAAGGAGGAAAAATAGCTGGCCTGCTCCATGCCTAGCTTGCCTCCCCTTCTCCCTCCCACCCCCAATAACCTGCTCCTATTTTTTCTCTCCATGTAAATTTTCCCTTCCTCTGTGTAAACCAGTAATTTGGGGAAAGAAACAATCGGATTTATTTGGGGTTAAGGCTTCATCTGAGATACCCACGGGTTCCCTGCATTGCAAATGGGTGAAATCACAGAGCTCAAAGGCTTTTCTTGCAAGCAGCCCTGTTATTTTCACTGGGATGAGGGTGAGAACAGACCCTCTCTGCAGTCTCTGAGATGGGCAGGGAGGTGCTGCTGTCAGAAACTAAATGCAGAGAAGATATTTCTTTGTGGTGACGTGCAAAACCACTCTAAAATCCCAAATCAACAGATGATGTTGACTGCAGACCCCCTCAAATGCCTAATCCAGTTGTTTTTGCAAGGGTTAAAATCCCATTTTAAGTGGCCAGCCACCAGCTGCTTCTCTGGTGTCACTTGTGGTCAGGTTTAGAGCACCCCATCCCCTCCAGGAGGGCTGTGACAGCAGCCTGCTCCTGTCCCAAGGAGGAGATTTCACCCCTTTGAAATCCTGGCAATCCCTGATGGGCCATGCCATTAAATTTGGGGAGAGCTGGGGATGCCCAGGCAGTGCCCAGCTGAGCACCTCAGAGCAGGGAGCTGGGCTGTCCTGGAGGGGGTGAGGGACCCCTGCCAGAGCTCCCTGTGCTTCCCAGAACGCCACAATCAGCTCTTCCTATTGACAGAAACCTCCATTCTCCGAGGCAATTGCAATTGCTGCTTTTTGCTTCTCTGAGAGTTAATTGCCTGGCTGCACCTGGAGGCACAGAGCCTGTTTATCCATTTATCTGGGGGTCTGTCCTGCCATCCCCCCATTACTCCAATCCCTTCATTTGGGGATTGCTTTATTGATTTCAGAGCTGTGTCTCAGGTGCAGCAACTCCACATTTATATTTATATTTATATTTATATTTATATTTATATTTATATTTATATTTATATTTATATTTATATTTATATGTCTATTTATATGTCTATTTATATGTCTATTTATAATCTATATCTGTATTTATAAATGTAAAATGCATATTATATATTTATACTTTTACATAATATATTTATATTTATAATTTTATATATTTATAATTTTGTATATCAATCTTTATAATTATATATTATATCTTTTATATATAATATATACATATACATTTATATATACATATATATTATATTTATAATTTTTATTTTACTTTTTTTTTTTTTTTTTCCTGAGCAATGTTGACAGCTCTCACTCTCAGGACATCGCAGGTTAAAAGCTTTTGTCTCCCTGTGTGCACACATTCAGTGCTGAAATGAACATTTAGAGGTGGAAAGGAGGCAGGCAGGAGGGAATGCTGCAGTGGCTGCAGCTGGCTTTAATCTCAGCCCTGGTACACAGCTCTGTTCAAAGGAGGAGAGCAAATCCTGCATCCCTGCACAGCTCTGATTTACCATCCCTGGGTGGCTGTGGATTGATCAGGAGGGAAAAGGAGACTGCACAGGCAAGACAAGGCTGCTGCTGGTGTTCAGAGATGCCCACAGAGGGGTGTGTGCCCACCTTCCCTTGGTGTGGGGCACTCAGCTGGAAGGTGAATTCACCCACTCCTGCCTCCTGCAATCCCCAGCTTTTCATCCCTAACAGGAGCAGAAAATTTCTCCAGGAGCAGCAAATTCCTCCAGCAGCAAATTTCTCCAGGAGCAGCAAATTTCAGGCAGCTGAATTCCAGATCTGAACGTTCAGGGTGGTGAGAGGAGGACCCAGCCCTGACCTAGGCTCTGCTGGGGAGTCAAAGCTGCTGCACTCAGAGCTGGGCACAGCCAGATGAGGAGCAGCCACTCAGAAAATTAAGTGCCTGTTTGGCTCTCTCTTGCTTTTTCTCCTCAACATGTCAGCCCTGATACCCCCTTGTCAGCACCTTGCAGTGTTTGTGGGGAGCCCTGGGGATGTACAACAAAGCAGGGCAGGTTAACAGGGGGCTGGAAATGTCCCTGCCCTGCCTTCTGCAGCTCCAGCCTGTACCAAAGCCCTGCTGAGCAGTGGGGAGGCTCTGCTCTCCTCCCTGCCTTGCAGCTTGTTGATATTTCCTGGTGAACACTGGTTTTATTTTTATTAACTCCTGCCACTGTCAGTGCCTGGGGTTTCCATGTGTGTGAGAGACCCTTGGAGAGGAGGGAAGCAAGCCAGGGGATAAAAAAAATAATAATGATAATAATGCCACAAATAATTGTCTTGGCATTCTGGAGAAGGAAGGCAGAGGTTTGTGCCTGGGAAACAGCCTGTCATTTGTCTTTAGAGCAGGATGATTGCAAACAGATTTCCCACAGACCCTGGCCTCATATTGCACTCGTTAAAAATCCTCTTCTTGTTGCTTGCTGGGCTCTTCTCCCTCTCTGTCCCCTCCTGGGAGGTTTGGCCAAGGCACCCCTGAGCTCTCAGGGGGTTCCTGGGGGTGGCAGAGCCCAGGGGGAGCTGCCAGGCTGCACTGCATGGTCAGGAGGGGATGAGGATGACAAGGGATGATGAAGGCTCCTTTAGGGATGCAGCTGAGGCTGGAGACTCCTCCCTGTCCTGTTGCCTTGTCTGCTCAGACAGCCCTGATAGATTTGTGTTTGGTGTTAGAGGCTGTGAGATCTTTCAGGCTGTAAGATTTATGTGTCTGTGATCCTGCATCCCTGATCCTGCTCCCGAACAAACACGGACCTGGGAAACTCTGGGGTGCCAGAGTAAACTCTGGGGTGCCAGGGCCTGGAGCTGCACCCCACCTGAGAGCGGAGCAGCAGCCCCAGCCCTGGGATGAGTGAGAGCTGCAGCAGCACTGAGAGATCCCAAAAGAGGGGCTACAGCCCCCCCTACCATCCAGCTCCATCTGTGCCTGCCTCAGAGCACACCAGATGCACAAACAGAACTGAAAATGAACCCAAGGCTCCTGGGCAAGGCTGAACTCTGCCGTGGCACACAGGGAGTGCTGCCTGCAGGGCTGGGGGCTCCCCACTCCTGCTTGGTCCCTCCACCCTTTGTGTTCTCACTCTCCTCCAGCTGGGTCAGTGTCCCAGGAGAGCAGAAGGACCTGCCCAGGCTCCTCCAGGTGGGGACAGGGACATTTCAGGGCAGGACTGAGGGTTTTGGGGTGCAGAGGAGGGAGTGCAGCAATGCTGGATTCAGGATCCCTGGCCATGCTCCTGATGCCACTGCCACAGCTCCTGCCCCACGTGAGACTGGCTGAATCTAAGACAGGGCATGGTTAGGTTCCTGAAACTAAATTTTTGTTGAAGATTCAGTAAATCTTTTCTCTCTGAAGCCTCTGTCGAAATTTCAATAAATCAATTCACTCTGAAGCCAAGGGCATCACCAGAAACTGAGAACCATTTCTGAAGCACCTGGAAAAGGTCTGATTGCTAAAATAAAATCCTTTTGAGCCAACTCCTGAAAGCTGGGCTCTGCCCAATCACCCTTGGCAAGCTGCAGGCCTCCAAATCACCAGTCCCTGCTGAAAATTGCCCTCTCAGAGCAGCCCAGGGTGTTTTAATGGGAGAAAACCAATTGAAACAGCAGCTCCACAGCCCAGAACTGCAACAGCAGCCATGCCAGAGAGGGGATGGCTGAGGAAAGGGTTAATGCTGTTTTCATGCCTTTTAAAAATAATTATTTGTTGTCACCGTGAAGAGTGACTGATAATAATAATAATTACAGCTCAAGAGCACTGTTCGCTTCTTCCCATCAGAGGGGCTGAGTGCAAATCAGCCAGGCCAGGTTTGGTTGAGAGTGCTCATAATTATGTTCCTGCCATCATTTTCCCTCTTTTCTTACAGAAAAGGGGGAAATGCCTCCTGAAGGATCACAGGGAGTTTTGCCTAATAATAGAAGCTTGTTCTGAGTGATGTTTGAAACCCAGGGAGGAGGGGAGAGAACGAAGCAAACAAGGGCAACATTTCTTTCTTTAATTTTTTTCCTAGTTGCCTTATAATATTTTTAAAGGGAGCCATAAAATGGTGCTTAGTTTAACACTGTGCAGAGCTCAGCTAAATCTTCTCCCTGATCATGTCATCTTTTCATTCAGTGGCTACAGAGCCTTTTGAGGCACAGATGGGGTTTTTTTACACCATTCTACCTCACACAGAATGTGGAGATTGCTCTTGTGTCTCAAATATAATAATAATTACAAATATAATTATAATTACAACAAGAAAGAGGCAACAGAGAGGCTGGTTAGGGAGTTGAACCCTGCAAACATAAATAGCCAAGGGAATGAGCACAGGGAATGAGAAAGGGCAGAAGAAAATGTCCGTGGACAAGGAAAAGATGTTTTGGTTGAGAACTCCATGGTGAGATAGTGGCAGTGTCAGCTTTAATGGAAAAGCCTATGGAACGTTCTCTACTGATGTGAAAAACAGAAAAAAAGAGAAAAATTCCTGCCTGTGAGGGTGCTGAGGGCCTGGCACAGAGAAGCTGTGGCTGCTCCATCCCTGGCAGTGCCCAGGGCCAGGCTGGACAGGATTGGAGCAGCCCTGGGATAGTGAAGGTGTCCCTGGCCATGGCAGGGTGAAACAAGATGATCTTTGAGGTCCTTTCCAACCCAAACTATTCTGGGATTCTATACAAAGAAAACACCAAACCTGTGAAATTCCTGCTTCGGGGTCTGAGCCTATTTCTAACAAGATTTGCTCAAATCCAAACATGAACAGCAGAGCCTTGGAAAATGCATGGATTCCCTCCAGCCTGAGCTCGCCCCAGGAAGCTGCTGCAAGAGTGGGTGGTTTATGGCAATCACAGGAACTCAGGACTCTTCTGAAGAAGAGAATTTTGCAAAAATGCCCGGTGGGCATGCAGACAAATGAGGGAGCGGCCGCACTGACAATGGAAAGCACTTTCCCTAATGGGAAACATCCTCCTGCTCCTGCCGTGCCCTGCACTCCGTGGTGCTGAAATGCAGGGTGGGTCCGAGCCCCTGGTCCAAGTGCTCTAATTAATTAATGTTGATGCTTTCCTCCTCGGTGGGCACAGGAAACTCGTGGAGATGGCGCCAGGATGGCACTGAGGGCACTGAGGATGGCAGCTCTGGGGTGCCAAGCATTGCAGCTCCCCAGGGTTCTGTGGGCATTTGGCTCAGGATCTGCCAAATCCTAATTAGGGTGAATCAGGGAGCAAGGAGGAATCAGGAATTGAGGGTACAGAGGAGGTTTTTCAATAAAAATCAATAAAAATCTAAAACTCAAACCATGCACTGCCCCCCTCTCAGAGCTGGGATGGTTTCATCTCAGAACCACAGAGCTGGGGTGGTTTCACCTCAGAACCATGGAGCTGGGATGGTTTCATCTCAGAACCACAGAGCTGGGATGGTTTCATCTCAGAACCACAGAGCTGGGGTGGTTTCACCTCAGAACCACAGAGATGGGATGGTTTCACCTCAGAACCACAGAGCTGGGGTGGTTTCACCTCAGAACCACAGAGCTGGGGTGCTTTCACCACAGAACCACAGAGCTGGGGTGGTTTCACCACAGAACCACAGAGCTGGGATGGTTTCACCTCAGCACAACAGAATGGGTTGGGGTGGAAGGGACCTTAAAGATTCCACCTCCCTGCCATGGGGAGAAACACCTTCCACCAGCCCAGCTTGTTCAGAGTTGGGGCTATAATCCACCCATAATCCACTGCAATATAGTGAATTTATGTTCTTTGGCCCAACTCTGCACTGTGTCTATGAAATAATTTCTTATTTTTAATAATAATGATATAATAATCATCTTTGAAAGGCTCCTCACACACCACAGGCTGAGCATCCATATGGTGCAGCACCAAGCTCTCACCAGCAACTCCTGTTCAAGGCAAATGTGTCCTTGTCACCAAGCAAGGAGATGTCCTCAGTTTGGCATGTTGGGGTTTGACTGGACAGGCAAGTCACTGCCAGGGAATGTTCCCTTCTGGCAGATCTGTCTGGGAACCCAAATCCTGTTTGCAGCTCTCAGGGCGTATTTACACCATCAGGAAAGTGTGGATCCAAGTCCCTTTTGCAGAGCAGACTCCAGTAGGGATTATTATCCACCCTGCCTATTCTAAGAGGCCTGTACAGCTCAAATTTTGGAGCTCCACAGCCAAATCACGCCAAATGTGAAATCATATTTTAGCATGAAATCCAGCACTTGACAGATGATCAGGGCAGGAGCACCTTCCTGCAGGAAGAGGAGGAAAAGGGCACAGAATTTACAGTTATGGCAAAAACCAAAGGCAGACATCCTGCCCAACGCCACCTGGGTTCTCCTGTGGCCATGGCAAACATAACTCAGCCATAAGGACAGCCAGGAGACAAATCAAACAGGGAATGCTGGTGTCTTCCCCCAGAACTCATCCCTCCACTGCTGGGCAAACTGAGCCAGGAATTGCTTCACCTCCATCATTTCACATCCATCTGATGCAGAGGAATAAATGCTGTTGCCTTTTTGGAATATGCATCAGTTGATTTTTAAGTACCAGCCCAGCAGTCCCCAAGGGTGTACTAGAGAGAACCAACCAACCAATTTCACAGCAAATAATTTATTCCACAAACACTGCTTCCCTTCCCAGCTCCTGATTCGGTTCTGGACTGCTCACAAAATTCTCAGATTTATTTGTTATTCGGAATTGCTGATAAATTTCTTCCATGAATAATGAAATTGGGCTGGAGATTGTTCACTAACAGCCTTGTGTGAGCAGCTGTAATTCACTGTACAAATCCCATGTTGTGATTTGATGTGTTAGCTATGTTTTGTGATACTGTCTCTGACTGGATGAATTACATGGCTCACCAGGGAGCCTGACAGGTATTGTGATTGTAAAAATCTTGATTGGCCATTCCAGGCAAAGTGGGGGAAATAATCTGAGTGTGGATGTTTGTTAGTGGCAGAGCTGTTTCTCTATCCACTTAGCCTGACATAATTTGGAGATTGCTGCTCTGATATCAGCAGAAAGGCTGACTGTAAAACAGGTAAGAGAGGCATCACAGGCAGTGTTCCTGCAGTAATTGTCCCTGGGGGCTCCCCAGCTGGCTGCAGGGAAAGATGACAGGAGGAGAACACTCTCTTAACCATTGTTTCCCACCACTGATACGGGATTTTTCCCTTTTTTTTTTTCCCTGATGAAACTGCTGCACTTGTGAGTCAACAGAGAGGGCTGCTGCTGTTTGTTTGCAGTGCTACAGCAGTGAGTGCTCTGTTCCAACTGCAGAGTTAACTCCAGGTGAACGGGGAGAGCAAACACTGGATCAAACCATTCCCTGCCCTAAAAACCCTCCTCAAATCCACAGCTGGGCTCCTTCTTTGTGCCCCCTCCCCTCTGCTGCTTTCTGACTGCCCCATTGCCCATCCTCATCCTCTGCAGAGCTCTGCAGCCTGGGGAAGGGAGCAGAACTGCCAGGCATCAGCATCTGCCCTGCCCAGGGTTCCAGGGGATCCAGGGAAAAGCTGAGCCCATCATGGGCCCTGTTTTAAGGACTACACTTTTTAACCTCTTCACTGGGGTCAAAGCCAAATTCCCCAAACTGGGAATGCAAGAGCTCTGCCCCCCTCCAACAGAAGCACTCTGAGCAGAGGGTGGATGGAACATGAAATCTCCAGGCTATTCCCACATCAGAGCCCCTGCATCCCTTCCTCCTCTTTTGGGAGTGGTTTTGGTTTTTTTCCTGAATTTGATTCAATTGACTTTTTAAACAGTGTTTATTTTATTTGTCACTAGGGTCTAGGGCAGCCCAAGGTGAGAGGATGATAAAACACAGCCAGCCCTGCTCTGCAAATCCAACAAACTCAATTCCTGTGCTGGGAGAATCGAGTACCCGGGCTCTGGGAGCAGGAACACACACACATAGACACACAGACAAACAAAGCTCCATCACAACTCCTCAGATGTCACCTGCTCCCCACCACCAGGAACCTCCACTGTGAACACACCAGAGGGTCTCCCATCTTCCCTAATTCTGGATTTTGGGAAAGGAGGCAGCGCTAGGCCTCATCTGAGTCTGAGTGCTCTGCTACAGCCATGTTCCCTCCCCACTCTGCATGTTTATCATCCCTCCCTCTCACACTCCGAGGTACAAAAGCATTGGCTGTATTTATTTTTATTTTTTTTTTTTGTCTTGGGCAGTGATGTGAATTTTAAAAAAAACACCTTTACAAATGAGAAAAAAAAATCCAAGCAGACTTTCCCCAAAAAATTATGCAGGGGAGGGAGATGCTGCTCTTAATTTGACAAATCTTTCCGGATTTTGGGGTGGGATTTCTTTTTTATTCTTTTTTTGTTTCGTTTCCCTCCCTTGCTAATGAAATTCCTAAAGATAAGATGGGTTGTTGTTGCCATAGAAACTTGGCCCTGGCAGAAGCTAAGACTGCAGATTTATTCATGCGGCTTGTTAGTCAAACTTGATGCAATAACACAGAATTAATATTTCAGTCTCATCGAGATCTTGCAGCTTTTGCCTCCCTGCAGAAGCTGGGGGAGAAGGAAATGCTGAACCCTGCTCTGCTGGGCTGAATCCCTCTGTCCATCACACCAAGGGCAGCTCTGCCTGATGCACACAAAGTCCCTTTGCTGCAGGAAACCTGGCCTGCTCTGCTCCCCAAATTCTCCAGGATGAGGCTGGCAGGGAACTGATTCTGCCACTCAGAGGCATCTCAACGCTCAAAGAGTCTTCAGCCCCTGGTAAATCCCACAGGGGTTTTTGTGCTCTCAGCAAAGTGCATTTTGCAGCTCCTGCTGGATGCATTAATGGGATGAATAAGGATCTCCAATATTTATTGGATAAATAAGCATTGATCCTCCTGGGAAGGGCAGATTGAGGTGCTGTGCCCATGGCAACTCCGGCTCCATCCCACAGTGCACAAGAGGGGGAGAAATTTAAGATCATCCCTTTAATCTGAGTGTTGGCTATTCCTGCCTGCATTTATCCTCCCTGAGCTTTGCTTTTTGCTGATCACAAGAATCACAAAACATGAAAATTGTGTCTGTGTGTGGTTCCCCTTCCAATGTCACTCATGTTGGCTTCCACACAGCTCTTCCAAACACCACAGAAAGGATTGGAACTGCAAAAGGGGGAATGGGCAGCGGTAGCAAAGTCCTAAAGGGCTGGAGAAAAGGAAATCTCCTGGCCATGAAGCTTGGTGCTGGGGCTTAGGTGACTTCTGGTTCTTGGGCACAAAGCCCAAGGGACACCCTGAGCCTCAAGCCACGTTTTTATTGCCTCCCAGACATGAACAAAGCAAACACCACAAATCTGTGACCAGAACTGCTCAGCAGAGAGTGAGAAATCCTGAACCCCCACAGCTCAACACAGGCTTGCTTGGCCATCTCAAAGAGTTGAGCCTTTGGAGGATGAAGGCTCCTCCACTACTCACATCATGCAGCATAAAAGAAACCAGTGTTTCAAAAAGTCCTCCATTTTCAGCTTGATGACCTCAATTTATTTATCTTATTGACTGAAATGTAACTTTTTTGGATTCCTTCCAGGCCCCTTTGTGTACTTTAAAAGACAACACATCAGGCAGCTGAACAACATATGGTCTCAAGAAGAGAAGAGCAGGGCTTGGTCATAGAGAAGGAAAAGCAGGGTTTGGTCATGGAGAAGAGAAGAGCAGGGTTTGGTCATGAAGAAGGGAAGAGCAGGGCTTGGTCATGGAGAAGGGAAGAGCAGGGTTTGGTCATGGAGAAGAGAAGAGCAGGGTTTGGTCATGGAGAAGGGAAGAGCAGGGTTTGGTCATGGAGAAGGGAAGAGGGAGGTTTGGTCATGGAGAAGGGAAGAGCAGGGTTTGGTCATGGAGAAGAGAAGAGCAGGGTTTGGTCATGGAGAAGGGAAGAGCAGGGCTTGGTCATGGAGAAGAGAAGAGCAGGGTTTGGTCATGGAGAAGGAAGAGCAGGGCTTGGTTATGGAGAAGGGAAGAGGGAGGTTTGGTCATGGAGAAGGGAAGGGCAGGGTTTGGTCATGGAGAAGGGAAGGGCAGGGTTTGGTCATGGAGAAGGAAGAGCAGGGCTTGGTCATGGAGAAGGGAAGGGCAGGGTTTGGTCATGGAGAAGAGAAGAGCAGGGTTTGGTCATGGAGAAGGGAAGAGGGAGGTTTGGTCATGGAGAAGGGAAGAGCAGGTTTGGTCTCAGCACAGTTTGCTCACTATGATTCAACTCATGGATTCCAACCAGAACAAAACCCAGCCAAAACCTACTCTCACCCCAAGCCCACCCAAACACAAGTTTTCTGTGGATATCTCAACAAATTAATGAGTTCTGGAAGGAACCAGATGTGGTGAGGGTTCATGCCAAGGAAATGCTGCTCTCTGTGTGTGCCTGGCTCTGCTAACACCCTTTTGTTGCACCTAAATAGATGACTTTGCCCTTTTGCAAAAGGCAAACTGCAGCCCAAGCCTGCCTGATGGATCCCTGCTCTAAGGATGGAAAAGGCCACGCTGAAGGCACTGCAGGAACTGGCTTTGAATCACAAAAGGTGAAGGACATTAATGCTCCCTTGGGGTTTGAACTCCAGAAGATTACACTGAGAGAAGCAAACCTGTATTTTAATAAAAAATATACTTATTTCTGACACAGGATAAACAGTTTAAGCCCCTCACCAGCCTCTCCTTGTTATCGTTCCTCTCAAGGAAGCTACTTTTTTAATTTTTATTTTTAGTTCTTTCTGAGTGCTTTTTTAAAAAGATACAGAACCAACAGGGAGAGGTTTTTGTTGGAGAACTCAAAGCAAGGAGCTGCTCCAACTTCCATCTCCCCTTCAAAGGCTGTCAGTGCCATCTAAGAGGGCTCAGCACCCAGCACCCCACTCCAGAAACCCTTCAGTTCCAGATTCCCCTCCTTCACAGCAATTGATATGTCAGAAAATTCAAATCTGAAATCAATAAACCTCTGAGAGCAAAGTCTGTTATTTATAATTGCTTGGCCCTCGAATTACTCAGGATACTTCAGGATTAGGCAAACTAGGCAAGATTTTCTGCTTCTCTATTTCACTGGAGTTCCTAGAGGTGCAAATCTGTGCAGCATCTGCCCTGTAATCATTAGTAAAATAAATTAGAATGCTTGAAGGAGCAGCCTGATTAGGAAGTGAAGTGATCACTAGCAACTATTGTCAGTGTTGTGTGCTTTGTTCCACTTACAAGGCTAATTACTGTAACAAAGTGGATCATTTTAAATGGAAATTCTGGATGGCTGTCAATGCAAATGTTCGTGATTTTTTCCTGGATGCATCACAACTGCATATGGGGAAACAAAGAACAATGGAAATAATCAAAACACAACCGAATTGAAGAAACCATTCAATAGACTTTTGTTAGAGCTCATTAAAAATGTGCATTTATCCTCATTCTTTGGGAGTGCTTTGTCTGAGGGCCTCTATCAGACTCCACCATCTCCACAGCTCTTTGCAAAACAATGTCCACAAAGGAGCCTGTTGCACTTTCTGATTTCAGCCAGAGGAACCCAGTCCTCTTTCCAGAGCATCTGTGACCTCCTGGTATTCCCTGAGCAGAAATTCCCCTTCATTCTCACCCTGAACTCAGAACTCGGGGACTCCCTCGCTGAGCAAAGCTGCTCAGGGCTGAATTGGGATGAAGCAAACTCTGGGATTCACTTGTCCAAGAGTTTGGCACCTTCAGCCTCAAGCCCTGGAATCACCTGAGGCTGGGCAAGGTCCTGCTCCCATTTTCATGGGCATGCCAGTAGTCTGCAGGATCCAGCCAAAGTGGCTTTGTTTTCTTGATTCATAAATGGTTTTTGAGGCAGGGAGGAATTCTACCAAGGAGGATTAAGGAGTAGCACAGTTCCCAAGAAATTCTGAGCATGTTCACCTTGAACAGTCATCAGCCTATTGTGGTGCTCGCCCATCCACTCCACAACCTGAGGGTGTTTTCAACAGGGAATGTGCTTAGAGAAAACTCATTTCCATTTGACTAAATCCCTCCTGGCCTACTCACTCATTTTTAGAGAGGAAATGGGAGAGAAAAGTTGTACATTCAGACAATGCATGAGAAAGCTGTGAAATCATTCCTTGCCAAGGCAAAATCAGATTCTGACGTTCTTTCTCTCCACTCTATTTACTCATGGTTTGAGCTGTGATGTTTACTCATAGAAAAGCATCCTGGAAAACTGCAGAGTGTTACTCTGCATAGGAAATTTTGGCAAGCTTGGGCTGACAGATGTTTATTCTTTCAGTGAATTCAGATTTGGGGAGAACAGCAGACACATCAAAGCCACCACCTTGGGCCAGTTCTCTTCCAGGAGGGGTTCAAAGCACACAGATCAGACACAATGTCCACATCCCCACAGATGATTTCTCTGCAGTTTAAAATAACACCACACCTTCCCTTTCACAACCTTTCTGAACTGATCGATCTTATTTTTGGCGAGAGATTGCAATCAGTCTCTCACTGTCTGCCCCAACAACAGCCTTCCTTTGTGCAAGAGATGCACCCAGTGCTGTCAGGGCTGGGAAAGTGGCCCAGAGACCTGATCTGAAACCAAACAGCAAAAATGCAACCACATTTCCTGCAGGGGGTAGCTGCAGAAATCCCAACCTGGTTCCTTTAGATGGCCCACTGCTTCTTTTAGAAATAACCTGCACACCCACACAGGGTTCAACCCATCCTTTCTACACCAGATGTGCTGCAAAGTCTCACAGCAGCAAGTCTGTCCAAAACCTGTTGGTCTCACTCATTTTTAGGGTGTGCCAGCTTGGTTTGTCCCTGTATAATTGGATAGAAGTGAAACAAAAGAGCTGATTTGGGCTGTTTCATCCCAGGCTGTTCTGTCTTTATAAAAAGGAGGAGAGGAAGGAGGAGAACACATTAAACTTTATATTAAATGCTCAGTGTCAGACACTTCCCAGGCCACCAGAGCAGGGTGTCAGTGGTGTTTTACTGGTCTGAGTGTTATGTCAAGCCAGTAAATGAGGAGCAGTTATTGTGATCCCTGTCATTACGTGCTGAAAAAACAGTGTAAGTGGGATGAGAGTCAGCCTGGCTGTGCCAGCACAAAACAAATGTTTGTAATAAATTGCAGCTCAGACTGGTGTGGCTTTCAGTGATGGTACAAAATGAATGGAACTTCTCCAGCACAGGCAGGAGTGGGGAGAAAACAAATCAAGGGCATGAAGGGCAATCACTAAAATGCCTGATTGGCTTTGCAGGGCTTTCTGACATCTGTGGAAATCCATTGAGTTCAATAGATTTACCTAAGGCAACTGAGAGTGGAAGAGAACATTTTTGTGCTTTGGAAACCAGTAAATGGAAATTATTAGGGAAGAAACAGTAAAATAGATTAATCCAAAAGAAGCCAAACTCCTTGTCTTTCCTAGAGGAGCTGAATAAGGCACTGGTTTCAGGTGTGGATCCCTTCTATACCACCAGACTTCCTGGGGTGAATTAGCTCTGATTTTAGCAAATGAGTGGTCTCTAAAGAGACTGAGGGCAAAGAAACATAGGGGACTGTTAAACCTGGGGAAATAAAAGATCAATATGCCTTGTCTATAGCCAAATATTTGCCATTCTCAATAATATATTAGTCTGCCACAATTTGCCTTGGGTGAAATTCCAGTAGTCACTGGGACACTGAGAAAAATGCTTTTTTAAAATTCATTTCGTGGGACCCCATTGGGGTGAGTGCATGTTCTGCTGGGCTCTGCCTAGCTGAACAAGCAGAGACAAGCTCTAGCCCAAATCCATCAAAAAGAGAGGTTTGGGTGGTGTTTATTCCCTGTTCATAATTTACAGCTCAGGACAGTGAGCTAGTACAGCACAGAGGCTTTCCTCATTTCTTCTGGCCCTCAAGAACTGGGAGGTACAAGACACCCAAGGCCTAACAGACTTTGTGGAGTGTAAGTACATCTATTTTGATAATTTTTTAAAGGAGAGCAAGAATTGCTGTGGTTTGCTGCTGCTCCTTGGCCATCCCTTTCACAATCCTGCAGAGCTCACAGTAGGAAACTCAGGAGGTTAAAATCACAGAGAGATCAGTGCAGCTTCCTCCCAGGAAGAATCACCAGTGAGCAGAAAACAGAAAATCCCTGCTGGACACAAATCCCCATTTCCCTGACAGTGCTGTGACCATGGCAGTGGGTAATGCCAAGTCCCTGTGACCTCAGGCAGATCACTCAGGGATTCATGGATGTGTTGGTGCTCTGGGTAATTAGCTGACATAATTTAGCAGTGCTCCAAACTCCTCGTGGTGCTGATTTGGTTGTTTTGTCCCATGAGGACTTTGGTGTCCTGTGTTATAAGATAAATGTGTATTCTATCCCCATCTGTTAGAGGTGGGGCCGTTATCCTCCCTTCATTGGGCAGTTTTTGTTATCTCTTCCACAACCAATCCTCCCTCCAGGAGATATCTGCTGTTAATGGGCCATTAATTATTAATTATCTTCTGTCCATGGCCAGGGAGTGTCCCTGCATGGCTGATCAAATTCCATCATCCCATGGGGAGATGCTCTGTCCAGGGGAGGAGCCAAGCATTCCTACCTGGATACAATCTGAGGTTTGGGACACCCCAGCAGCCTTTGCCCACTGCATTCCCTGGCAGTGTTTTGGGGGGGTTTTGTGTTTGTATTTTTAATTTTCCTAGTAAAGAACTGTTATTCCTACTCCCAAATCTTTGCCTTTTAATTGCAAAAATTATAACAATTCACAGGGAGGGTGTTTACATCTCTATTTCAGGGGAGGCTCCTGCCTTCCTTAAGCAGACACCTGCCTGTTCAAACCAAGACACGTGGGAACAAAAAGGAACAAATCCTCCCCTGCCATCACCAAGGAGACGTGGAGAGCAGGAGCTGTTCTTTAACTGGATGGGGTGGGCAGATCTGCACACTTGAACACGTTATCAGTGAGTGGGGGGGGAAGGGGTGCACAGGGGAGCCCTGGGGTGGGACCTGCCAAAGCCTCACTGCACCTTCAGGCTTTACCTCCCTTCCAGGCAGGGCTCAGCAGCCCCAGAAAGCTAATTATTCTGGAGGGCACCTTCCTAATCATCTGACATAAAGCCTGTGATGCATGTTGAGGGTAATTATCCCTTGCTCCCTGTCCTAAAATGTCCCTCACAAATCCCATCAGATGATGGAGAAGGTGCTGAGGATCCCTAGAACAAAAACACGTTGGGATACAAGAAGAGGCCATTTCCACATCTGTCAGAGACGAGCCTGAGAATGCATTTTGTTTGTGCAGGGATATTTTTAGGCTTTGGAATTATGCAAATTGTTCTCCTAAATTACACACAGCCCTGTGATAGCAGTTAGTGGCAGTTGCAGCTGTCAGTGTCATACGGCAGTGAGCGCCCAGCGAGCCGTGGGAGCGAGCATGGAAATGGTTCTGGGCCTCAGGAAGTGGTTCTGAGCATCAGGAGATGGTTTTGAGTGTCAGGAGATGGTTCTGAACACCAGGAGATGGTTTTGAGTGTCAGGAGATGGTTCTGAGCATTGGGAAATGGTTCTGAGTGTCAGGAGATGGTTCTGAGCCTCAGAAAGTGGTTCTGAGTGTCAGGAGATGGTTCTGTGTGTCAGAAAGTGGTTTTGAGTGTCAGGAAATGGTTCTGTGTGTCAGAAAGTGGTTTTGGGTGTCAGGAAATTGTTCTGAACCTCAAGAAATGGTTCTGAGCATCAGGAGATGGTTCTGAGTGTCAGAAAATGGTTCTGAGCGTCAGGACATGGTTCTGAGCATCACCACAGCCCCAAATATCTGCTCATGGATGGGCACATCACACACAGAGCTGAGGGGCTGATAAAGAGAGGAAGATGCACTAAAAAGGGGCCTCTGCACTGATACCTTTCCACAGGACCTCTCACTGCTGGTGTTACCCCACTGCTGCTCCTCTGGGCTCCAGGGGTTTGGATGCCATTGCCAGCACAAACCACATTGAACAGTTTTATCAACAAGGTCAACAATGCCATTAAAATACTTCCAGTCCTCCACTCCTAATGGAAAGCAACACAAAATAAATAAGCTGACTGTTTAACCAGCTAAAGAAGAGGCAGGAGAAGGACAGGACAGGACTGCAGGTTTGTCTCATCTGTTTGGTTTTCAGGATGGTGTAAATCTGTCTGTTCTACAGGCAGTACAATAGAAAGAGAAGCATTAGTACAGAATTTTGCTGAACAATTTGTTTGAAGTGGCTTTTTCCAGGGACTGCAGTCCTGAAGGAATTGCCTCCAAAGCTGCTGTCCTGGGACATGGCTGTAACCTTGCTGGGGCTCTGCCTTGCTCTAGAGATGGACAGGGGGTGTGGAACAGTGGATCCTCATTATTGCCCTGCCTAATCCCCCTGAAAGGCCTTGGCTGAGGCCAGAACCCAGTGCCACCCTGTATTTAGGAGCTGCTGATGAAGAGGGAGGTTTGTAATCAGCCAAACTCCCCTGGCTGTTTCACCTCCATAGCAATCACTTCATTTTCTGTCCACAAAACCTTCTCTGTCACTGACCTCCATTAAAGAAAACCACAATGAAGGCAAGAACAGAGGCAAGGCCTGATAGAAGATCAGCATTAGAGGTGGCTCTTGGTGGAGGTTTAATTCCACTGAGCTCAGATTTATCAATGAGTAGGGAAGCAGGAGTTGGAGCACCAAAGATCTGGAGAAGCCTCTGACACCCAAAGCTCAACAGGACTGATGGCAGAAGAGATTGTGGCATCTGAACATCCCTTACTCGTGGTTTTATCTGATCACAACCCTTCCTACAGGTTTATTCCTGTTGTTACCCAGTTCTTAACCACAAGCAATGAAAATCAGTTACCTTTGCAATTTTTTTTTCTTTTTACCAGAAGAAAACCAGAAAAACCAGCAGCCCAAACCAGACAATGGAAGAGAAAGGGATGTAAATCAACAGGAAATATTTTAGGGCTGCAGAGAGAGCAGTGTAGATGGGTAAATGGGGCTGGAGGGTCAGCAGCAGCAGATGTTGGGAATGAATGGGATGGGAAACAATGGCTCAGGAGGGATGGGCAGGTTGTCGTGATAAGTCTTGTGGATAGTTTACTGAATTCTCTTTACAGTGTAAACATTTTGTTCAGGCACTGCTAAAAAGATTTAAGAGAACTGTGTAAAAATGTTCTCTGGTCTATAAAATGCTACTGCTTTGCCTTTCTTGTCTGGAGAGCAAAATAAATGAGAGCTACAAAAACACTGTTGCAACCAGCACCACACACATCATTTTTCAATTGTTGAAACAACTGGTCTGTGTATTTCTCCTCTTTGTGAGGGAAAGAAATTACAGGGAGGGGGAGACAGCACTTTGGAGGGTCCTAAAGTGCTGTGACAAAGGGTGTCACTTGGGATCTTCTTGCCTCCTTCTGGGCCTTAATTGTATGAAGATGCATCATGTGGTTGCAAAGCTCATTAGCAAAATTAATTCACTGTGCTCTATTCATTTGTCACAATCCTGACATAAAGCCACTGAGCATTTTGCATCTGGAGCTGTTTGAAAACAAAGCCACTCTCCAAATACTTTCTTTGGTTGGTTTTAGCAGAGAATAAATCGGATGTGCAGGGAAACCACAGATCCTCTCTGTGGTGGGATGTCCCCTTCACAGAGAACAGATAAATGTACAAACGGCAACAGAATGAGGAGCAAAAGGGCAAATGAGACTAACTTAGGCTCAAAGATACCTGGCTTTGCTGTGATTTGCACAAAGACATCTTCTGCTTGGGAGGGGAACACAAGTGGGAAGCCCTGACTTCCCAAATCCTGGTATTTGTAACCATAGCAAATCCCACAGATGCTCCTGCACTGCTGAAATGAAAAACCTGCTGCCTTTCTGGAAGGATGTTGTCTGAAACCACAGAGGGATCCTGGTTTTTCTGTCCTCAACAGCAGGACAGGTCTGTGACCTGCCAAAACCACGTGGGTATCACACCTAGGGGACTCAAAGCAAGATTCACCCAACTGAGGCGTGCAAACCATGGAAACTGAGGGGAGAACCCAGAATTCTGCTACTGATGGCAGAGATAACCAGAATTAGAGTGGAGATGAACAAACCCTCTCCTTCCATGCTAAGCAGAAATCCAGGCACAGCAACTCCTTATCACAATCAAAGTCGCTCTATTTTTTTAATTTAAGATTTTGGTCAAACCTTTCACTGCCAGAGTAACTTTTTAATTTGGAGCCAATCAATCCTAATAAAAGTAAGCTTTGAACACTTCATGGATGGACTCATGGATGCTCATTGGATTTCTCACCCTGGGAAATTCAACACAACTTTTGCTCCAAAGCCATTAACAGGTTCTTGTGCAAGACACTCCTCCTGCCCTTAATTAGCTCTTTGTGTGGGCATTTATTTATCTACAGCCATGAAACCACGGCCAGACCCCCAGATAACACCAGTGAATCCAACTCCCTTTTTACCCAGCCCAGAACGTCAAGCTGCAGATAACAAACTCCCAACTCGTGGGTGGTTCCCAACCCTTGGCTGTCGTTTCCCTGCTTGGTACAGTTTTGTGATTTAATTGCTTTTTCAGGGATATTTTTTTTTTGTTTCCCTTCTAACAACTCCAGTTGCTCTGGGAAGAGTCAGTTGTCATGACTCCCTGCTTTTAAGGCTTCTGCTGCCACGTTTCCTGACAATAGGAGGAACAGAGGACCAAAGCAGACAGGGGGAAAAAAAGCTTAATTATAGCCCAGACTGCCTCTCTCTCTAAGGTGAAAGGAATGTAAATTATAATTCCTGGATACAAAATCAAACAGAATTACTTATCTCTTGAAATCCCCACTGATCTGGCCACTGCAGTTAAGCAACCAACCTGCTGCCTTATTATTCCAGTGACATACTGCTGCAGGAGAAACTCCCAGGCACGGCAATAAACCAGCAAAAATGCAGGAGATGGCTCAAGATTCCCCTCCTCTCCCTTTCCCAGGGAGCTTTCCATACTTCTCTTTTCAATTAAATCATATCTGGCACCTTTCCCCTGAATTTTTAATGAGTTTGTTTTAGTGAGAAATATGACCAAGTGACCCTTGGAACAGCAGAGAGTGGAGAAATTAGAACATGGCCAGAGTGCAGCAGGGAAAGCCTGAATTAGGATTTCTGCTTCCCTGAACTGGTTATTTTCTGGAGAGAGCTGGTGGCTTCCAGTTCTCCTGTTGTGTTTCAGACCTAGAAATCTCTGCAGTTTTGATGCCTGGAGAGGGATGGTCAATACTGCACATGGTTTACTCACATGATGGAATAAATCAATCCATGGCTCATCTGAGCCTCTCACTGCAGCAGCAATTTACAGAGCTGGAGGAACAGAGAGGTGCCCGTGGCAAAAAGACCACACACTCCTTAATTTCCTATTCCTTAATTTCCTACTCCTTTAAGGGAGTAGAAAAAACTGGAAGGATCGGGCCAGAGGAAGAAAAATGCCATTGAGGGGAGATACAAAGAGTCTGGAGAAGATGAACAGGAAACAAATCTACCAAACCCCATATTTTTGCCTTTCTAATGCTTGGTGGGGGTGCCAGCTTTGGTGGGACCCTAGGAAAAGGCTGACACGAGGGTGTGAAGGAGAAAAACCCATTTTCATGGCTCTGGGAGCAATTCCTCTGCGGGGGAGCTGTGATTTCAACCTCACTGAGAGCATCACAAGGGGCTGGGGAGCTCAGAGGATGGCACACCCTGCACTGAGCTTCGTGACATTTCTATTGCAGGGCTGGGAGCGAGGATTCAGTGATCACAAACTGCAAACATGAAATTCAGCAGGGGAGCTGCAGCCTCAGAACACAAACCAATCCTCCCTGGGAGCGTTCAGTCGCGTTTTCAAAGCCACACATGAAAAAAACCCAAAAAACCAAAACAGCTCTTCAGCCACGAGTGACAAATGCATGGAGAGATGAGGGAGGGAACACCGGGATTATTCCCAACGTCTCCTGTGGGTGCAGGTGAGCACTGTCCCTGAATGTCAGCTTGGATAATGCCTTGGAAAAAGGGAACATTCTATGTCAGTTTACAGGCATTGGTGACTTTGGTCTTTCTCAGTATTTAAATCTTGCTCCTGTCATATTTGAGTGACTCTTTCAGGAGATTTTTGGCTCAAACGACTCAGCTGTATTGACAATTCTCTTTCCCTTCCCCTCCAGATACTCCATTGAAAGAAAGCCCTGATTTTCCCACAGCAAACCTCACTGCCATCGTGTTATGCATTGTTCTGCTTCAGGGTGACCAAAAAACAACTCAGAGGCAAATCTGACTGATCTGCCCTGAAACTGTGAAACCAGTGAGAAAAAATTTCCACTCCCCAGCTGCCATCTCCCCTCCACCCCATGCAGAATGTTAAATAATATCAAATAATTAAATAATATTAAATAAACCACCCCTGCCAGCCACACCTTGAGGGAGCTCCCCAGCACTGCTCTGCACCCCCAAATTTTCTCTGCTGGTTCGCAGGGATGGGAGGGATTTGTGTGAATGGAGCCCAGGGTATTCCCTTTGCAGATCTGCATGTGCTCAGCACTGCAGCTCTTTTTGTGGGAGCAGATCCAGGGATTTAGGGCCAAAAAGCTTTCTCCTTTCACCCTCTACAGGATATACTTTGGAGGCAAGCAAGAAATCATAAGATCTTGAGGAATAAAAAGATGTGTGGTTATTGGGCTTCTCCCACCCCAGATTGCACAGGATTCCTGATGAGGCTCCTGGGGCACTGCACAAGGAGGATTTGCTGCCCTCACTCCTGTGGGAAGATGCTCTGCATGGCCTGTGAGGCTCACAGGGGCACATCTGAGATTCCACAGGATAAAAACCTGACCATGGCCACGTCTGCATCCCTGCCCACCCCGAGAGCTGAGGTAGGGAGAGATGGAACACACAACAGCAAAGTTGGCATGGACACATGTCCCTGCTCACACTCACATCCACGTGCACTTGTGCAAAGCAAAAATCACTGCAGAAAGTAACAATGATAAATATCCATGCTCTGTGTTCCTCCCTGATTCCTTGCCTCCTCCTTCATTGCATAATTCACTTTCCCAGTGGCATTAACTGTTCCTCAGGCATCACCTTAGCAGTTTAAACATGAGGTGGGTCTAATATATTCTAAAATATAACAGGAAAGGAGCTGTTCTGCAGAGCAGGCTCACAGGGAAAGATCTGATAGAACCAACCCTCCCCCCCTTTTTTTTTTTCCTCCTATCAGTCTCAGTCCTTTTATTTCCAGTTCATACCTCAAAGAAAATGAGAGAATTAAATTAATTAGCTCCTGGTAATGGGGATTATCATTTTATCTGTTTGACAGAAGTCTACCCATACAAATGAGACTCTGCACCAAAACTTCTTGGGCACAGCTTGGATTGTTGCAGCAGAGCTTGACGCACAAAAATACCCATCAGAGGGACAGAGAGACTAAATTTATCCCTCAGGACAGCCTGGCCATGTAAACCACCCATTCAGCTCAGGAAATCACACAGCATCCACAAATTCCCTCGCAGAGGATCAGAAGGAGGGAAGGAGACAGCCCAAAGTACTGATGTTGTGTAACAACAAATGTTTCTATGGAGACTCTCCAGCCACTCTCAAAGGAAGGCAGAAATGCTGTTTCTTCCCTGCTGTTGAGCAAATTGTGGATGGAGCTGGGGGGGCTGGCCCCTCGGGGGTTAGCCCAGAGATGGAGCAGCCATGGTGACACATTTGGGGTTCCTGAGGGGACAATCCTGATGTAGAACACCCTGCACCACCTCCCCAGGGCAAGGGAACCCATGGCAATGCAGGGCAGGCTCTGCCAGGGGAGTCTGCAGAGCTGGCAGGGAGAACATTGAATTCTGGGTGTAATTCACTCTCACCATGCCACAAATGCAGGCCAAGAGGAGTCTCAGTGGGACCTCACCTCCTTCTGTACATCCTTCCTTTACCGGGGCAAAACTCCCCCATTTGATGGATCAGTGGTGGTGGGTGGGTGAAAAACTCCTGAATTACTCCAAATTCTTATTCACAGCTCCTCAAACAAAGCAGATGAGCAATGACAGCTCAGTTATTACAAATCCAGCGTGTTTTTGTAGGAGATGTTCCTCTGTGCAGAGCGGTCACCTTGCACTGCACACAAACCATGACGTGGATTCTCACTCCCTCTGGCCTTTTGGGTGAAGGAACTCGGCTCATTTTGTGTTTGGGTGGCTGGGATGGGGCATAACCAACACGTTCCACCTTACAGAAGGGAAGGACAGACTGGAAAAGCAGGACAAAAAGGTGCAGAGATATTTTCCCTGAGATCTCCTTTTGAAAGCTGGAGTCAGTTCCACTCCAGGGCATTACAACACAACGGGAAGTGCAAAAGCTCCCAAATCTCCAGGATCCTCCAGATTTTGCTGGAAAAAAGAGAGGGAGAAAGGAGGGATTTGTAGGCCCAGGCAGAGGGGTCTGGATGGAGACTAAACCACATCAAACCAGTGCAAAGATCTGCAAGAGCCCTTTGGGAGAGGTGCTCACACACACAAGGCTGACAGGGCTGAAACTGAGAGGGACAACTCAGTCTCATACAGAGCAAAAGTCCCTAAAATCCCTGCCAGGTGAGGTCACACATTCCCATACCCACTGCCCCTTCCAAGAGTCTGGTTTTCACAGGTAGCTTTGAGCTTGCCCAGCTCCACACAATGAAGATAACTCAGACACAGAAAACCCTGCAGGTTTAAAGGAAGCACAACCTTAAAAACAAATCAGCCTCCATTCAAATATACCAGAAAAAGCATTTCCAGAGGGACTCCTGACCCCCACTTTGCTGCTCCTGGGAGTCACACATCTGCAGTTCAGGGTGTTTTGGTGGTTTTGCCTCGGTGGCAGAACTGAGAGTGCCTACTCAGCCAATTCCTGGTGCATTCCAGGCTGCTGGAGCACTTCATCTTCACGACAGCTCTGGTTTCTCCCTGTGCCATCACACGTTTATGTACATTAACCTTGTGCTAAATTCCAAAGGCTGGAAGCAGCCACCTAAATCATGCTAATTAAGACAAATTACTGGAGTGCTCTGAAGAACGCTGGGAAATGCATTTTGCTGCATGGCACAATAATGAAAACAAAGCTTGATTCCATAACGCTGTTAAGTGTTCTTATTTCCAGCCCTTTATTTTCTCTGGTCTGTTCTGGTTTCCAAAAAATCTCTTCCTCACCCTTCAAGGATAAAATTTAAATTAATTCCCCCAGCAAGACCTCAAAGAAAGTTCATCCTTTCTTTGGGATAAACTTTCATCGTGCAGGAAAGTCAACGGAACAAATCCATCCCCAGGTACAACAGTTCTGCAGAGCTGCACCCTGATCAGCACAGCCCAGGTTGGAGAGGTGAATTCTCCTTAATTTCCTGCCCTCTGTGCTTCCCTGGCACCATAAGAAGGCTCCAAAGAGGCAGGAGCAGCCCATTGGGATGAAGACAACCCAAGGATGCAGGAATGTGCAAAACCTGAACAGCAGTGCCCTCCTGTCCTGTTCCCACTGATTTGGGGGTTTATAAAAAATTAACTCTAGATTTGCACGTGCAAATGTCCTCAGTAATGAGGCTGCAACAGCAGGACCTTAGAAATGGATCCCACAGCAATTCCAATTTTTCTTCGTGCTGCCAAGAAAAAGGAAACAACTTCCCATCCCAGCTTGCCTGAGCACTCCATCACTCTAAAAACATTAAATGAAGAGAAAAGAGCAGCATGAAGAGGGGATACACCTGAGCTTTGCACATGGAATTATAAACAGGATGGCACAGAGGATGTAAAGGGTCCCTGCATACAGCAGAAATTAATTTTCTCCTAGCAAAGGACCATCTAATTATATTTCTACGTCACCTTTTTCTCTCTGCCACATAATCAAACTTGAAGCTGCTGCTCTGGAAGTGCACTCTTTTTCTCAAATGCTGGGAGAAACATCTCTAAATTATCATCAGAAAGAAGATAATGGGTGCTGACTGCTCCCTGAAAGTAATTTTTTTGAGTTTTCTTTTTCTGAGCAGGAGCTAAACAGTGTCTAGTGATGTTCATTAAGCAGTCAGCATCCTCCTCTGAGGAGCTGACGTCAGTTTGCAGCCCAGGACCTGCAATTATCATCCACATTGAAGTGGATGCTGCCTAGTTACAGCACGCTGGGAAGTCTGAAAGGATCTGGCTGACACCAGCTGCCCTCCCTCAAAAATTTTAAAGTGGGAGGTAGAAAATGAGAACCAGACAAATCTACTCTCTTTCGACCTTGGAAAAAAATTTCCTGGGTCATGTTTTCCCCCCCTCTGCAACCCCTGACTGTGTTCATCCCTTCTCTGCTTGCAGGGAGGCAAGTGAGTGATGCAGTCAATTTAAAGTCAGTTTAGATAAGCATCTGAACTCTTCTGGATCTAAACTCCACACCTCGGGAGTGCTTCAAAGCCACGCTCATCAATACTCAGTGGAAAACACAAAGCTTTTCCTCTGTCAGAAAAATCCCCAGCAAAACTCTTTGCTGCCATTAGCAGTGTCAGGATGGGAACAGAATTCCAGGAACAGTCTGGGAGTGAATTGGCAGAAAATACTCTGAAGGTGACCATGTAAACTCCATTTCCCAGAGTTTCCTACCATTAAAGCCAGGAGCTTTAATCACAGCTGGATTAAACCACAGGATTAAAATGTCACCCTCCTTTTGCACGTGGTAAATAAGCAAGTTGCCCCAAAGCAGCTCGTGGGGTGGAACATTGAAAGATGACAAAATAAATTGGTTTATGGGTGCTGGGGGTGGGGGCTTGGCATGAGCATTGAATCAGAGGCTGGTGATGGCTTTTACCTTGCACCTTGCATGAGCTCAGCCATCCTTCTTGTGTGACACTTCCCACTAAGGACTCCCATTTGTTTGATGAATATCTAAACTCCATCAGACATTGCTGCTCTCGTTGTTTTCTAACCATCTTACTAACATTTTGTTGCTATTAACTTCCATAAATTACAGCCTGGTATTTGCATTCATAGCACTCAGCCATCCATCACTTAAGCTTTTTTTTTCCTTGGTTTTTTTTTTTTTTTTTTCCCCTAAGAGAACCACAATTATCCACCTCCTGCAAGGACCTTATTTCCTACCTATTCTGTATTGTGCACTATTAGGGAGGCATGAATTTAAATCAAAGCATTGCTTAGGGCAGAGGGGTGGTGTCTCCTTTTCTTCCTCTGCTTTCTCTTCCAGCCAACCCCACAAACATCACAAAGAGCATCAGAAAATGCTGGAAATTCAGGTGGTAGAAATTAGAGAACAGTTCCAGTTTCTAAGTTGTTTATCTGCCTAATGCTGCAGGATTTCTTGGGAGGATGATCAAAGATACCTGAGCAATGGAGGTGCCAAAGGAGATCTAATGTTTAAAAATCCCTCTGGACATCTTATGGATGGCCCACAGTTTGATTTATTGTGTCAGACACGTCCCCCCTGTGTTTCAGACTCAGTAGAGATGACATGAATCACTTAATTCTCCATTGAAATGCAGGATCTGCTGGGTGGAAGGCAGGATATGGATTTTCTTTCAGGGCATTTCATGAAGAGAAATAAAGAAGAACTCTGTAAAGCCCTGAAATTACAGGTGGGATGTGACAATGCGGGATGAGGCTGGCCAGGACAATTTACTGCTGGAAATTGTGCTCTGGGGGGACTGGGTTTGCTTTGGCAGGACCCTGGCTTCATGAGCAAGGCCAGGGACCAAGAAGGATGGAAGGAGATGCTGATTTTCTGGCACTGAGAGAAAACCAGGGCAGTTTTTACCCAGATCAGTCTGAGAACTGGAATCAGTGAGGCTGGGGTGAGTCACCCTCTCACATCCTGAGGACCATCAGGAGGGCACTTCATTCAGTTCTGTGATGGGGCCACTGCAGCAACCAGGCCTGAATCCCCCAAGCCCAGCAAGAAACTCCTCCTCAGAACCCCACAGTGCTGAAAACAAGCAGGAGCAGTGATTTTATTTCCTGGCAGGTTATTTCCAGCCTGGATCATTTCCGTGACCTGCTCTGCAGCACATCCCTGTGCTGCCAACACCCAGGTGACAGAGACAAGGCCTGGCAAGGGTTCTGCTGGGCTGCTTGCTCATTTTCTGCAGCCATTCGTGTGTCCTTCCCTCCCAGCCCTGGCACGGGGAGGCAGCAGGAGGCGCCAGCCAGGCTGGGTTCATTCAGGTGCTCTGAGGCAGAGCTGGGCACATGAGGAAGCTTCCTGGGATGATTTCTGCTGTCTCCAGGCATTCTGTGGAGACAGGATGTGGAATAGACTGCGGGGAGGTTGAGCTCAGTGCTCTGTGAAGGGATGGCCTGTGTCACAATCTGTATTGTGCCTGAGTGCTGCCAAGGCAGCTGAGAGTCACCCAGGGAGCTGCTGTGCCTGTCAGCTCCTGAGGAGTGGGGGCACCAGGAGATCCCATCTCTGACTCGGAGCAGCAGCCCAGAAGGATGGATTGGGCTGGGCTGGGGCTGAGGGGATGATGCTGGGGGAGGCAGAGGAGCTCAGGCAGCTGCTCCTGTGCTCCCTGCCCAGCCCCACTGAGGCTGCATCACACTCAGCTGCCCCACGAGGGGACCAGGGCATGGAGCAGGGGTGGCTGTGCCCTCTCACCGCAGAGAGGTGCTGTCTGCCTCAATTTACCCCTTGAACCACAGATAAAGATGAGATTTAAGTCCCTGCAGCCTTGCAAGCACTCCCTGTCCATGTCAGGCACTTCTGTGCCACCCCAGGAGTTTGCTGGGATGTTCTGCAAAGGGGAAAGCTCTGGGTGCCCTCTCCATCCACACACCTGGGAAGTGCCATGAATTCATTCCAGTGTGACTGTGAAGTGCAAACACAAGGAGCTGAGTGCAGATCCAAACAAATCTCCTCATGCTGAACCCTCACATGAGACAATCAATCAAGGTTTCCAGCACCCACAGATGCCCCAGAGCACCTGGCCAGGGGGGACCAGCACGTTCATCCTGCCAGGAGCCTTCTGCAGGCAGAGCCAGCCTGAGTGGGGAGGGCTGAGCCCTGAGAGCCAGCAGGGCCACAGGATGCCCCCAAGCCACATTTCCTATCCCAGGGAGGTCCCTCCATGCCTCTCACACACAAACAACCCTCCAAGTATTGTCCTAAAACTCCAGATTTTAGAGCTTTGCCTCTCCTTTGTCGCCAGAGCTCACAAAAATGCTGAAACTGTTGTAATACTTCAATTGCTGTTCCTCCCTCCCCATTTATCCTTTAATTTACAGCTTCCTCCTCTTGCTTTCTTATTTCAATCTTTTTTATCCCTCCAGCTTTAGAATGTTTGCCAGGTTTTGTATCTCTTCTTTTTTATTTGATCATCATCTTCCTGTTCTATATTTGTGCTTGCAAACAGACACCTGCGTGCACACCCACACTGCCTGACTCAATCTTTGTTTTGTTTTCTGGCTTCATTTTGCACTTTCATTTGTCTCTCACCCTTCCTCAGTCCCTCTTCATTTCTCCTTTTTATTGCTGGAGACTAAATTTTGTTGCTTATTTAGCCTGTAGTTCCCGTTATCTCAGACCCTCCTGTCTCCCAAAAACTTCTTTATCTCCACAGATTTCCCTTTATTCCTTCTCTGCTCCTCTCTGTGATCCAAGAACAGCAACTTCTCTCCCTCACCATTTTCATTTTTTCTGAGGACACATCACTCTGATGCTCCTCTTGCCTGTCCTAAGAACACATTAAAAATTCTGTGAAAGTAATTCTGGAATATCCTGAGCTGGAAGGGACCCACAGGGATCATCCCAGCCCCTGCCCCTGCACAGACCCCCCAAAATCCCACCCTGTGCATCCCTGGAGTGGTGTCCAAACCCTCCTGGAGCTCTGGCAGCCTCAGGCTGTGCCCATCCCTGGGCAGTGCCAGCACCCTCTGGGGGAAGAACCTTTCCCAAAATCCACCCTAAATGTATTCTCCACCCTAAATGTATCCAGGCAATCATTCTGCTGGCACTGGCAGTGGTTTCTGTGCCTTTCTGTGCTGCTCAGCAGCAGCAGCAGCAAGGAGGAAGACAGTGAAACTTGCATTTCATCACCCTCATTTCCAGGAGTCCTTGCAGGATAAAAGAGCAGTTGATATTAAAATGTCCTGCTCACTTCCACTTGCCATTCAGCTGCATAGCAACCACAGAGTACCTTTGGCAGACTTAGTGAACTATTTTTTGTTCAATTACTTGTTCCCCTGACTCAGACTGCAGGGTCTGAGCTTACCTTTCATGCAATCTGTGCAAATGAACCTCGTTGCTCGCACTCGTCCTGACCCGTGCAGCTCATTACCAGGAAATTATTTTAGGGACTGAGATACAAACTTCTATATTTTCCCCTCATGTCTGACAGATTTTCAGGCTAATTTTGTTCCCATCTAGCTTTCATAGCCCAAAGTTTTGTCACATTCATATCCTTGTCATCTTCTTGGGTGACAGAGCTACCTGCAGGTGGATTTACCAGCTTGAGGAATGGCTTCTAGCAGGGAGAGCTAACAATGATGTGCCAGCACAGTAAATCTGGAAAATCCAAGAGGAGAAGGCAGCAGGAGGCTTGTTTATCATTTTGGGGACTGAAATAAAGCTTTTCTCAAGGCCTGCTGCAGGAACAACAAGTGTGGGTAAGGGGAGGAGTGGGAGCAAAGAGACAACAGCCTCTGAACACTGCCCAGAGCAGGATCTGCTCCTTGAGCTGGGTCAGAGATGAGGAGAGGACAGAATTCACAGAATTGGAAGAGAGCTCCAAGATCACCCAGTCTAACCCAGCCCCAGCACCTCAACTGAACCCTGGCACCCAGTGCCACATCCAGGCTTTGTTAAACACACACAGGGATGGGCACTCCACCACCTCCCCGGGCAGCCATTCCAGAACTTCATCACCCTTTCTGTAAAAAACTTTTTCCTGATATCCAACCTGTGTTTCCCTTGGTGCAGCTTGAGGCTGTGTGCTCTGGTTCTGTCACTAAATACACTAAAATGGGTGATAAATTATCAGATGGGTAAGTTTGGGGAGGAAGGGAAAATGAAAAGGAAAAAAAGGAAAATGAAAAAAAGGAAAAGGAAAAAAGGAAAAGAAAGGAAAAAAGGGAAAAGAAAGGAAAAAAGGGAAAAGAAAGGAAAAAAGGGAAAAGAAAGGAAAAAAGGGAAAAGAAAGGAAAAAAGGGAAAAGAAAGGAAAAAAGGGAAAAGGAAAAAAGGGAAAAGGAAAAAGGGGAAAAATAAGAGCCAAAGCTGGATGCTGTTCCATGTGGGTAGTGCCAAATGCAGGTATTTCCACTCTGTGGTTGGATTTACTCAGAGATGCAGGGGTCTATATGAATTTAATATATTTATATAGTACACTATTTAATTTTTAAGTAGGTGCTGTTTACACAAACATTGGTGCAAGGAATTTTTCTTTGCTTGGGTTATGCTTTTGCAGAATGGCCTCTGATTCTCTCATGATTGCTTTAATGATCTAATATTTAACAGTCTGTTACATCAATGTTGCATATGGAAATAGTAGTGCAGGTTTTGATAATAAATCCTGTTTTATCAGGTATCCTTCAGTATCCTCACTCCTTCCATTATTATTTTCCTTTTGGGAAGGTGCTGAGGAAGACAGGCCTTTTTACCAAAAGAATCCTCTCTTTTTATCTCTATATCAGTTATTGAATTAAAATTAATTAATTAATATGATTGATTGATGATGGCTGATAGTGACTTCTTAAGTGCAATAACAAAAAGAGTTCAGAACCATTCAGATTTGAACAGCTGCTGAAGTTACATTGCAACTAAAAGGCAAAAATAAATCCATTCCTGGAAGAAAATCTATTCTTTTCCCTGTTCCAGGAAAGAATGAATTCTGGGATTTTTTTTTAGCAGGAAGATTCAGAGCATTTTGCAGCTCCCAAGGATTCGATCAGCCTGGATCAGATGAGGTGAGTGACCCACACCTCTCCCAGGACTGACTCAACTGTCCTGAGAGCCACAACCTCCCCAATGGGGGCACTGAATTTGTCATTAATGTTTGCCCACCATGACTTTAACCAACATGGTTTTTAGGTAGAAAAAGACTCCAGAGCCAGAGCACAGATGAGTTTTGGGAACTCTCACTCATTTTTAGGACACCTGGTTCCTCTCAGTGATTCCCCACAGGGGTGATGAGGAGAGGGAAGCACTCCCAGGGGTTACTGACACAAATTTGGGCCTGGTAAATTCCCCTTTCTCCCAGGTGCTGCCCACAGAAAGCAGCTGCATGACAAATGCACACCCAAGGCCTCAATTCCTGCTCCTGCCAGTGAAAGATTTGGCTGAATTTAAGTAAACAAATCCCACTGTGAGGCTGTTTTATAAAACTGCAGTCAGCTAAAAATGCAGACATATCATAAGACTTCCAAAGTGGTAATTTTCTTTATTTCTCCTCAGAAAAAGCAGCTTAGGGATTTCTCCAGTCCCCAGTTGTGTCTGAGCATCCTCACACTCACGGCTGTCTTCTCAAATCTAGCCCTTAAGCTTTCCAAGTGCTCTTATTTTTATCCCAGAAATAAGAGAAAGAGGGAGATTTACTGGGTTAAACCTCTAATTCCTACATAAAAGGCTTCTTTGCCCCTTTCTTTCTTAACCCTTAATTCTTTCTTGCCATTATTCTCTCTCAGCCCGAGCAGAGCCATTTAAATCCTGCCTGTTTGCTTTGTGGAGCAGCAGCTTTGGGCATTTCACCTTTGTTTTGTTTTCCTGGAGTCCTGGTATTTGATTTTAACAGAGCTTTCTGCTGCCATCAAACAAGGGTGTGAATCCTGTCCTGTCCAATTGCTGCTCCTTTCTTTCCATCCTGGGAAAGGTCTGGAACAGCAGTGCTGATCCCAGAGATGCCCTGGGGCTGCATGGGGAATCCTCTCCCAGTTCCCACCAGCCCTGACTCAGCTCACAGCACCTCTTGCCACTATTTCAGAATAAATTACCAACAACACAGCGGAAAATGTGGGGGGTTTGGGGGTTTTTTGGTGGTTTTGGGGGTGTTTTTTTTGTTTTTTGGGGGATTTTTGTGGCTTTTTGGTGATTTTTTTGTTTGTTTGGGGGTTTTTTTTTGGTTTTTTTGGGTTTATTGGTTTTTTGTGTCTTTTTTTTTATGTGTGGTTTTTTGGTTTTTTTTGTTTGTTTGGGTTTTTTTGTTTTGCTTTGTTTTTTAGGGTTTTTTGTGTTCTGTTGGTTTAGTTTGGGTTTTTTTGGTTTTGTTTTTCGGAGGCAGCCAATATGCCCAAATCCACCCTTCACATTTGCTACCTCGTGTTGTAAAAGCTGTTTGCACTCAGTGATGCCCAGGAACACTTTGCCCATGGCTTGTTCAGGCAGAGTTTTCATTATTTGAGTTGTTCAAAAGTGATTCCAGACAGATAGTAATGATTTCCATAGCTGGACTGAGCCTTGAGCTCTTTCTGCCTCCACCCTCCCATTCCTGGGGTGAGTGGAGCTACAGAGACCCCAGATAAAAAATAAGGATCAAGTGGAGAGAGTGCAGAGGCAAACAAAGCCTAAAGGCTGGGAAAAGCTGATCTTGAGCAGATTATTGTGCAGAAAGAAAAAAAATTAATATTACAGGCTTCAAATATTGATGGGAGCTGCAATGACAAAGGAATTGAGAGTGCATTTGTATTTGTGCTGGCCAGGACAAGAATTAGCTCAGATTCCTGCAGGATGTTGAGGGTCAGGCTTTAGGAAAAGCTTTCAGTGTTTGGTAAAGCTGCAGAGAAGGATTCCAGCAGAGGCTGTGGAGGATTCTGTGCTGAATGACCTTCAGCAACAGGCACACAGAGCCCTGCAGAGGTGGAACTAATCCTGCTCTGAGGCACAAGGATGGATTATGTCATAATTTCAGACTCTCCCCAGCCCTGTGTGATTATCAGATTCAACAATGCAAATTTTAGGTGAATACATGTTTCCATTATCCCTGTTCTGCCCCCCACACTCCCCCAGGCTTTTCCATCTTACAGATCTCTTAATCTTTTTTTATCCCTGACCTTTCCTCTTCCTTCTAAAAATTCTCTGCCCAAACTGCCTGGATTGCTGTCTTTTTCCTCCTAGACAAAAATTTGCCTTCTTTAACACGGTTCAGGTCTCAATTGCAGTTCAGGACCCTACAATGAGTCACAAAAACTGCTGCCCTGGCTGCAAGCAGAGAAAATCCTGGCAGAACCTCCCCATGGACCCTCCTGTGCTTTCCTCCCACATGGACACCCACATGGAGCTGCTTTTATCACTGGCATAGAGGAGAAGAACCAGCAGCTCCTGGCAGAGCTGCTCCTCTTCCTGAGCCCTGGAAACCAGAGGAACCCTTGTGTTTTCCTCCCTCTGTGATTAACTGACCTTGCCCTGCTGCCTGTCAGCTGCAAGATGGGATTTAGATGATTTTATGTGGCTGAATAGCAGAAATTGAGCTTGAAGCCCAGACAACATTGCTTTTGCTCATGTGCTTGTGCAAATCTCTCTGCTGTAGCCTGGCAGCAATCTCAGCCTGCCTCACAGTGCAAGGATGATACACATTTAATCTTGTAGCTTATTACATTTGCACCAGATATAGTGCTCTTGCTATCAACAGATGCTGCTGAAGTGGGGGGGCAGTTTAATATATTTTCCTCCTTAAGTGTTTATCTGCCTTTATTGTGTGTCCCAGCAGGTCAGATTCATTTTCCTGAGCTCCTTCCTTGAGGCTCAGTGTGAGGGCACTTCACATTTCTACCTGAGACCACACCACGTCCTCAAGTGCCCTGAGGCTGCCTGGGCTGCACACACAACACCCAATTCCCAGTCCAGAATCCCCTTTTTTAATTTACTGTCCACACTTGGGAGTTCAATTTTTTGTCCTTTTAGTCAGCCATGCCCAGCTCTTGTTCAACACCACACCTGGAACCATTCAATGAGACTTTTAATGCTGTCTTTGCTTCCTGACATTTCACAGCAGGTAAAAAATCATCTCCCCTCACTTATCTACCAGTGGACACAATTAAATCTCCCAGATAAAAATGAAAAAGAAGCATGAATATCCCCCCAAACTGATTGCTTCTGCAAACAGCACATTTATTGCTTGTACAGACATTTATGATTCAAGCCCATCCACAGAAAGGATCATCCTGGATCAAGCCTTGCATGGGAAGGTTCAAAGCCTCTCAGATTTTACATGCTCAGATAGCCACAAACAATTTCAAGGCATGTTTTCCCCTCTCCTCCCAGATACTGCCTGCTCAGTGTGTATTTTAGAGGAGCTCAGACATATTGGGCTGCATCTGCTGGTTTATTTTTAGGAAGATGAGCTCTGTTAGATTTGCTTAGGAACAGCACAGGAAGAATGATGTGAACTTTGCAAAGAGCAGAATATTTCAAGTTCTGTGCCCGTGAACCTCGGCAGCGCTTGTTTAAATGAATTATTCCTTGTAAAACTCCTGCTGACCCCTTCTCCCTGCAGGCTGGGATCCAAAAGTCACCCCAGTGCTGTGAAAGGTCTGTCTTAAACCAGTGTGAGCCTCCAGGATACACAGAATTGAGGCTGACATCAGCTTTTCAGCCCATCTTCGCCCATGCCAGGGCAGGGATGGAGTTTGCAGCCAGCAGGGAAACACAGGATCTGTGCTCTGAGTGGCCTTGGGTGCAGAAGGGACATCAGCAGAGCAGGAACAGCTCAGTGCAAACACAGCCCCAGCATTTTCCTGTCAGCAGCTCAACACACAGCACAGGAGCTGCTGGGATTTTGGGAGCAGCTTAAATTCCTCATTCCCACCCCAAAACGTCGCAGACTTCTTTTATGAAATATCCTTTCCTTAGGATTTTTTCCTCCTGAGAATCTGAGAGGCCTCAGGAACAAAATGCAAACATTGATTATCTGCTGCTGTGGAATGCAACAGGTGCATCTGTGATTGATCCATGTTGGATGTTTGTAATTAATGGCCAATCACAGCCCAGCTGGCTCGGACAGAGAGCCGAGCCACAAACCTTTGTTATTATTCCTTTCTATTCTTAGCCAGCCTTCTGCTGAAACCTTTTCTTCTATTCTTTTAGTATAGTTTTAATGTAATATATATCATAAAATAATACATCAGCCTTCTGAAACATGGAGTCAGATCCTCATCTCCTCCCTCATCCAAGAACCCCTGTGAACACCATCACACCAACAGGAGCTGCAGGCCTGACTCCAGGCCTGATCTTTCAAGGTTTTATTTTGTGTTTGCCTTCAAGGGCTGCAGTGTCTCAGCAATGAATTAGAAATGTACCAGCCCTGGAAATTCAGCTGTTCCTTTGCTGTTTGTTGTAACACATCCTGCCCATGCTGCATTTCCCCCCAGGCCGATGAACTAAGATGAACTGCACTTGTTTGCAACTTAACTTTGCTTATTCAGAGATTAAACCCCGTTGTCAGCTTGTAAAATCTATATTGCAAAAGCAGTGATAAAGAACAGTTCCCTCTTCCACGCAGCAGTTTTGTCAATCTCTGCTCGGGCCAGATAAATCACATTACACAGGGAAAAGGCAAATCTACCCAACTACAGCACAAATCTGGAGAGGTTTTCACAACTGCTGAGGGCTTTGAGGGTGGAGGAGCTGGACTGCGACAAGGAACATTTATTTCTCTCTGGGAAAAAAACCAATCAATTGTGTGGAAGGGTCCTTGTGAATGAAGAAAAGGAACCATTGGCCTGTCTCACATCTCAGTGCATTTTCCAGTGAAGAGCTGTGAAGGACCTCAGAGGAAAAATCTGCCTTTGGGACTAATCAAGAAAAGACGATTTTGGGTAGAAATATAGCTCTAATTGTACAGGGTGATTCTGACAGCAATTTTCACCTAACAAAACAAACTAGTCCTTACTTTAAAGACCAAGCTGGAGGCAAATTACAGATCCTCTTCGAGCTGAACTGACGTAATTATTTTTTGTTATGTGCTGTTTCTGAGCAAACATGCTCAAAGGATGCTTCCCCTCCTGCTTGAGTAAATCAGAATTTCAAGACCTACATCCAGGAGGCTCTCCAGGCCTAGTCCTGGCTTGCCTGCCCACATTTATCTTTGAGCAGAAGAGCTCCTGAACCCTGGCAGCTTGAAAATGGGGGGGATTTTGGCAGGGAGGGAGGGCAGTCAGGGCCCTGAGCCCTGTGGGGCTCAGGAAGGGCAAGGAGGGCGACAGCCCCATCTTTTGGTAAATGGAATTTCACATGTCCTGCCTCCCAGTGTATCTGCTGAGAGCTGGGAGCTCCACAGGGACAGAGCCTCCTGTTGTATTGTGGTTTTATTTTGCAGGTTATTGCTTGATTTGTTGTTTGGTAGTTTTTTGGGCGCCCCATCTTTTGGTAAACCCGAATTTCACATCTCCTCTCTCCCTGCATCTGCTGAGAGCTGGGCAGCCCCACAGGGACAGAGCCTCCCATGGCACCAGGGGCATTTTCCAGAGGCAGGACTGGGCTGAAGCTCTGCAGGTGATCACTGGACAGATCTTCATTAATGAAAGGAGCCCAGAGACGGCTCCTTGCTGTTGCCTCCTGGAAATTCAGCAGGGTATTTCCTCACCAGCTACTCCCTGAAGCAATGCTTCCACTATTTATTCCACTATTTAACACCCTTGTGAGTGCTTTGAGCTCTTCCTCCAGAGGCACCGCTGAAGCTGCAGCGGTGTACCTGGTTCTGGGGCTGGGAAAGGATTGTTCTGTGGGACTGAGCTGGGAGCAGAACTTGCTGACACTCTATATGAAATTCAGAGTTATAAACTAACACAGCACCGAGTCTGGAAACATGGAAGCTCAAACTGAAGGCTTCAGCAGCACCTGAGGCCAGGCCTGGCAGGGATCAGCTTATCTGGGCTGGGCAGGGCTGGCTCCTCTCAGCCACGGCTGCCAAGGGCTTGGCAGGGGAGGAAAGGAAATTGCTGATGCTCAGAGTGAGAGCCCAGGACGAGTTTCCCAGCCAGGCTTGAAACAGAGCCAGTGTGTCAGATAAAGTGACCAGCTGGGAGGCAAAACAAGGTAAAAATAAGAAAAGCATCCCTATCAGGAGATAGAACAGTGGGCAGCTCTTGTTTCTGCTGCTATTAATAATGCATGGAGACTGCTAACAAATCTACCATTTTCACACCACTAATTGCAGAAATGTTTGCCACCTCCCCAGGGCATTTCTCACACTACCCTGACACTTTATTATTTTTCCTTCCCCTTGGCTGCCTCTCTTTTCCCTCTCCTTTCCATGAGGGTTTTTAAAATGGCATTTGCTCACCAAACCAAAGGCTGAAGGATTAACCACCATTAAAAAGGTTTTAAATAACGGAAGTGGTATATTTGTACAGGGCAACCTAATGGTAAGAAAATATCTATGTAATTATTCAATGAGGGCTTGCACAGCACCTTTTTTCTGCCTATAAATACCTATTAAGTTAAAATATTCCATCAAAACTCTTGGTTCCATTGCAAGATCTTGAATCTCAAATATTGCTTGACAGAAAGAAGTCACTTCAGGGTTTTCAGGATTTCACTCCCTCCAAAAATGCACCAGCTTATCAAAACCCCTGAGCATCACTAAATGCATCAGCTTTGCAGCTACTCTTTGCTTATGACCTGAAAATAAAACTTGGCTGCAAAGGTGTATTGATTTGGGAAAAATGTAAAATAAATTTTCATAAAATTATGATGCTAATTTAATATTTTTAGGAGCAGAAGTGAAAGCTGATACACCTTAAAAAATTGGGGTTTGTGTTCTGTAACTATATTACAAAGAAAAAATAATGAGAAAAGTCTGCACACACTTTTACTGACCAGACAGACTAATATTAAGGCCAGCAAAGGTTTCACCCTCTTATTTTGTTGATCTGCACATCCCATGACAAATATAACCAGGATTGGTGCATTCAGCACCAAAAAGCAGAACAAACCCTCACATCAATGTGCAGTTGCTGCATGGTAGGAAATGGAGGAGACTGGAACAGCTGAAACCTTAAATTTCTGGCTGGATGTTCCTTGAAGTTTGAGGCATCTCCATGAGGAGTTCTGAGAACATGATTGAATTATCAGGTGTATCTAAGAACGTGTTTAGGAACGCTTTAGGAAAAGAGCTTTTGAATCAATTAAATGCTGATATAAAGCCCTCATCAGTCAACAGGAAAATTGGCATTGACTTTGCATCAGGACTGAGAGGAAGAGCCACAAAGGAAGGGTGAGCAGCACCAGGGCAGCTCTGGAACAAGCAGCAGGGTTTCAGAGTGAGCTGGTTTTTGCAAACCTTTTTCTCAGGGGTTTTTCTGGGGGAAATGAGGGAATTTCTATGAGTCCCCCACTCCAGACTGTGCCAGTGCAACAGAACTCCCAGAGGAGCATCCCTCCAGCCCTGCACACAGTTTACAGGTTATATCCCACTATTTAACACCTTGTGAGTGCCCTGGGTTCTTCCTCAAGAGGCTCCAGCAACAGCTTTACATTGGCACAGGATTGGTATAAATAAAGAAAAGTCAGGCCTGGTGCCACTGGACACGTTTGGTGACCTTCTGTGGTATCAAATCCTTCAACAGGAGAGATCATCTTTATTTCCTGCACTGTCCTCGTTTCCTGAATCCCACTCAAGCAGCAGAGCTGAGATCTGAAGTCTGCTCACAAGCAAACTCCACGCAGTGAATTTCAAACACCGAGCTGGAAACGCAGCCTGAGGAGCAGGGAACAGATGGGGAGGCACAGATAGAGGATTTATCAGTGCCACACACTGATCCTGCGCAGCTCAGCCCAGGGTAGCCTGCAGAAAATACTCCTTGTGCAGCCTGAGAGCAGAAAAACCACTAATTCTTACCAAGTGAAAGATAAACAGCTCAGTTTTTTTCAACAGCACCAGTCCAACAGGCAAAGAGCAACACACAGCAAAGATAAAAGGCATTTGTGTGGCAGCTCTGCCCAATCTGCTTGATGCTGGAGGCAGCAGTGAAGGAAACTGAGGCTAATTCTAGACAAAAACCCTGTTTTCACCAAGTTAAGTGGTGATGCAAGAAGTTGATGCTCTCAGCTTTTGGATGTAACTGGTATTTGCTGGAGGAAAAACAATGGAGGAGTTTTTTTCTCCTTGCTTCCCCAGAAATAGAAGAAAATAGCTAAAAGTCAGGAGTGTGGCTGGGCAGCACCTCTGAATGGAGACATCCCAACCCTCTTGGGCATTCCCTTCCTGGGATTTGATTTCAGTGCTCTGAGGGATCACCAGCCATCCTTCCACGTGAGGTGGCCCTTCCACACCAGTTTGGGTGCTGAGATTCCTCCAGAGCACATTAAACAGGGAGGTAAAACCCCATCCCCATGCTCAGGCTGCCTTGGGCAACGCACACAGAGCATCTGTTCTGCAAGGAGAGCTGCAGGGAGCTGAATTTGTGGTTAAATCTGTTTACTCATGGCTGCATTCCTCCCCATGCTGGGGATCCTGAGGTCACTGGCAGTCCCTGGGTGCTGCATCACCCCCAGGTTTCCTGCTCTGCACTCACTCCTCCATCCCTGCAGTTGTGCCCCTCTAGGTGAGGATATTGGACACAGAAGGCTCATCCAAAGCTGAGATTGATAAATTAAAATGGTTTTTTTCCCAGTCAATGCAGTGTAAATTTTTTGCCTGATTTAAGCTGAACATGCTGGAGAATCCAAACTCCTGGCAGAATTTTTGCCCTCCCACAACACCCACTTTGGAGATACCAGCTCCCTGCTTTGAGCCCCAGTGATTGTACACAGAATTCACCAGGTTCTGGGTTGTTCTCCCTCCCATTCCCTGAGCCCTGGCTCAGGGTGTTCCTCCAAGGGGGTGCTGGAATTGCTTCCCTGCTGGAATTGCAGCTCATGTGTTTAGGGATCCCAAAACAATTCCACTTATTGCACTGGGAACTTCACCTCCTGAGGAGCAGCGGAGAAAACCCCAATTATTCCCATGCCAGCTGCAAAAGGGGCTCCAGTCAGAAAAGTCACAGAGTGCAGCCCTGGTGCCACGCAGCTTATTTACAACTGCCTTCTTCAGTCACCATAAATCTCTGCAGAAAGGGCTTCATTAAGATATGATCAGGTTGGGATTATTGCATATGAGGTTCTTCCCAGGGCTTATAAATGTGACAAACTCTGAAATATGGTTTCCACAGGAAAGGAGAGGGAAGGAGGGAAGTGGTGCTTTTACTGAAATACACCACAATTCCCTAATTACTCCTCTACTCCAGTGACTCTGAGTGGTGGATAAAAACAATTAAAGAAACATTCTCTGTTCTGCCCTCTTATGCCTCCAAACCCACATTCTCTTCAGGGACTCAATTTAAGAGCAGCTGTGGAGTAAGACTTGAATGAAATTAGGCTGATTTAGGAGCCTTGCTGGAGCCCTGAGCACATTGTGCAGCTTTGGAGATGAACTCCCATTGCTTGGGCTGCACCAGCAGGAAATTTTAACATCTGGAACTGACCAGAAATACCTTTGGGCAGAGACAAAAGGGCTTTTGCAGCATGTGTGTGTTCTCTTTAGAGCCTGCACTGAGGTGCAGCTCCTCCATCCCCTCTGTGTGCACACAGCAGAGAATCATCTCAAACTGAGAATTGTTGCTGCTGCAGCTGAGGGGCAGCAATTGCTGCTCCAGTTCATGTGGACAACACTCAAATGTCATAACCTGAGATAAATATTTAATGTATCTGTAAAGGCAGATGAAGTGGTATTACAGCGACCTGAGTGGGCCGCTGCTGGTGAGAGAGAGACGGTGAATCTTGCATCTTGATCAGAAGGCTGAATTTATTAATATATGATATAATACATTATAGTTATACTAAAAAGAATATAGAGAGAGGTTTGCAGAGCTGCTAGCTAAGCTAAGAATAGATAGAAAAGAACCCACAACAAAGTTGTGTCCAGGGACTCAGTCCCCTGGCTTGCACTGATGATTGGCCCTTAATTATAAACATAGAAAATGAGCCAATCAAGGTGAATCCTATTGCATTCCACAGCAGCTGATAATAATTGTTTACCTTCTCTTCGGGGGCCCCTGGCCTCCCGAAGATGCAGAAATCCAAAAGGAAGGATTTCTGTGGAGAAATGTCTGCGACAAAGTGGTGCTTTCATATTAGAATGAGAATCACAGAATGGGCTGGAAAAGGCTTTAAAGATATCTCATTCCACTATCCCAGGTTGTCCAAAGCCTCTCCAGCCTGGCCTTGGACACTTCCAGGCATGGGAATTCCTCCCTTCACTGTTTAATATCTACAGCCACACTGAAATCCCTAAGCAGACACACAAAGGACCATGGACTCTGTGAGAATATTTGTTCAGAAGAGGAATATGGCAAAGAAATAACATGTATTGATATGTTGAAGGAAACTATTTTCTTTTCCCCTAAAGCTGGGATGGAGCCAAGCCATACCCAGCTCTTCCTACACCTTCTCCACAGTGATATTTTTTTTTATTAACACCACTGAAAGAACGTAATAAGCAGGTGTTTAAAACGTACAAATCTGTCCCCACCAGGTCCTTTTGATCACAGTGACCTCAGTTTGCAACATCACATTTAACATCCCCACCCCCTGAACCCCCTGTTGTTTAGAAATATTAGCCACTGGCATCCTGGGATTAAAACAAAGTTTTCTGCTTTGACTCCTTGCCAAAACCATTAAAATATTCTCTGCACTGTCACAGCTTGTGCCACCTCCCAGGGGAGTTGATTTAAAAGTAAATTATATGTAAGTGTCAGATGAAAAGAGCTTCATTATCTAATTCTTCCTACACCAGCATTTCTTTAAATTGCTTACTAGGGACAGAAGACAATTAGTCCTGAGTTTGAAAGGAGAAGTAATAAGTATCTGTCACTCCCATTAACCACTTTTTTTCAAAAAACTATGCAAATAGTGTTGCTTTCTAAAGAAGTTTGATGGGACAGCCAGACTGGGACACACTTAGCACCCTGAGCTCCAGGGGCTGGGCTGGACTGAGGGTCCTGGCGATTGGACCAGCCCTTAAATAATGCCAGAAACCAGGAATCCTGCGTCCCTTTGCAGGAGCAACAAGCACACCAATATTGCCACGGCACCAGGCAGCTCCCATGCAGATTTCAGGAGCACCAGGGAATGTCAGCGGGACACTCAGAGCCTCACTGGAGCTGGGACTGGCACAGCTCTGCCAGGACAGGGCAGCTGAGCCCAAAAGTGCATCATTAGCAGAGATTGATCAAATCCTCACTCATTCCAGGTCCTCTGAGACCCCCCTGTTGTGGGCAGCACTCAGGTCCCACTGTGGGCACATTTCCAGCAGGGCTCTCGCCTGAAACTCTCCCCCAGGTTCAGTTTAAATTTGTCTCATAGCTGAGATGCTGCTGCTCTCATCCATCCTCACAGGGGAGATCCTGCAAGTGCTGGGTCAGGATCAAAGAGCAAACTGAACTAATCCAGGCACAGACAGTTCCTGCCCAGTCCCTGTCATCCCAAATCTCCCTGCCAGAGCTCAGAGCCTGCCCTTTGAGCCACAGCACCTGCATCCTTTACATCTCTTCATTTGCTTCCTCCTGGATCTAAAGGCACTTTGAACTCCTGGCAGGATGAAAGGGCTCCCCTGGGATGGAGATGAGTTCAGTGCAGAGTGAGCAGCCCTGTTCTCCTCTGCAGAGGAGCCAAGGTGTTCCTCAGCTCCCAGAACTTGGCTGTGGGTCCTTCTGCACGAGTTCATCCCCAGCTGGGCTGCACAAGGCATTTTCCTCAAGTTTGTGAGCCCTGCCACGTCGCAGATATCTTTTCATGAAAAATCTTTTTCTTAGGATTTTTTCCTCCTGAGAAGCTGAGAGGCCTCAGAACCAAAATGTATACAATGGTTATCTGCTGCTGTGGAATGCAACAGGTGCATCTGGGATTGGTCTCATTGAGTTGTTTGTAATTAATTGCCAATCACAGCCCAGCTAGCTTAGACACAGTGTCCAAGCCACAAACCTTTGTCATTCTTTCCTTCCTATTCTTAGCTAGCCTTCTGATGAAACCTTTTCTTCTATTCTTTTAGTATAGTTTTAATGTAATATATATAATAAAACAATAAGTAAGCCTTCTGAAACATGGAGTCAACATTTTCATCTCTTCCCTCATCCTCAGACCCCTGTGAACACCATCACACCGCCATGCTGAGAGATGACCTTTCCATGCTAAGTCATTAAAATGTAATTAGCCCAAATCCTTTAAAATCGCTTTATTGGGCACATGAAGTCTCTCTAGGGCAGATCTCAGCACTGGGGCACCTGGGTGACACCTGGCTCTCCAAGCAGCTCATGTGCATCTGAGCAGCAAGGGCAAAGAGCTGCAGAGCTGTTCCAGGCACATTTCGCTGCCTCTCTGCTTTCTTTGCACCCAGGGCTGCAAGGTTACTGCTACCATGCAAATCACTCTGCACAAAACACTCAGGGCAGGAGGCTGGTATTTTATGAGGTGCAGAACAGCCTTTGCTGAACTGATGACATCTCTAATTCCGTGGCCAGTCATTAAACACACAGACTGTAAAGCCAGAGAGAGCCAGGAACACACAGCGCTGCCTCTAAAGTGACCTCACAGAGCAGCAGGACCTGCTGGGAGATACTGTCAAGAACCCAGACACCTTGGATTTATTTTTGGCTCTCCCAAATATGCTCAGGAATCTTTTGCAAAGTGATCAGGGTTCATTAAACAAAACACTTAAGGATGAATTGAAGTGGTTTATCTAAAGGGAATAAACTTGTTTGCGTAGCACAGATTTACATCTCCCTTCTTAAGCCAAGGAAATTCATATTTAAGTGTTGCAAGACCAAGTTCAGAGCTGAGACAAAGGAAGGATCTTTGAACAAAGCAGGACAAATAAGAGAAGCAGCTTGGATTTGACAGCTCTGTTACTGCCCAGGATTTACTCCTTTCTCCTGACTGAAATAAACCCCCTGCCAGGCCCAAGCTGGCTCAAGGCCAGGATGCAGATCTTAATTCCTCACAAATTTCTGCTCTCACCTCAGTCTGGGAGGCTGGATGGAAGCAGGGAGAGAATGGATGTGGTCACTCTCCATGAAAGGCGCTTGTAAATTATAAAAGCTTCCAAGTGCAGCAAGTGAAAGACTCAGCCACAGCAATTGTGCTTCACATGGGCACTGATGCTGAAGTTACCTCACTTCTCATACACAGATTTTGATGTCAAGTGGAAGAGTAATATTCAGCAATCAGTTTGTGTTTCCTTTAATGCCCCTGCTGTAACCTTTAGGAATGCATTTCACTGCCCTCCTGTCTTTATGAAGCTCCAAAATTCTGGATTTTGTCTTTAGCTGGTAATTTCCTTTGTCTCTTCAGCAGTTTCTCTGAAAACAAAGCTTTTGCTTCTGCTCTGATAAAGCCCCCAACAGCAAAGGGAAAGAGGTGTGAAAGATATTGAGGTCATTGAAATATAAGATATTCAAGATATTGAGGTCTTTTGGGTTGCATAAAAACAACTAAAGGAAAAGCTGCAGTATTATCCTCCACAAGCAAGCAATAGAAAAGTATTTATCCATGCTAAGGGTCTACAGCAAGTAAATAACAGCAGCTCTGCCAGCATTTAACAAATGTTATCACACCTGCCCTCCCCTTGTGCAGGCATAGGCTGGGAGTCACCTGCTTCGTTTCTGGAGCACACACAGGTACCAGGAGGACATGAAAAGGGGATTTTATTTGTGATTTGAAGCTGAAACCTGAGCAGATGTCTCTGAGATTGTGCTGCTCCTCTGCACAATGCATGGGGCTCACAGGAAGGTTATTTTGAGGGGGGAAGGCAAAACATGTTTTTAAATAATTTTTAATGGTAGGACAGGCAGCTCCCATATCCCACTGCCCTCTCCCCACTCCTTCCACCAAGAAATAATCCCTAATTCTGCCTGTCTGTCCTTTAACTTCACTGCCTGGATAAAGCTAATTTTAAATACAGAAAATTCTCAATATTGCAGACCCAGACACAAACCTGACTCAGCTCAGACTGGGCCCTGCACACACCAAGGGGTTCATTTTCTATTTCCTGCCATTCACCGGTGTGGGAATGTGTAAAACTTGGGTGTGGAGCTCCTGCCTCATGCATGCAAGGATCAAGCACTGGAGAGCACTGAGGAGGGAATGTTCCTTTAATAAATGGCAGTTTTCATCACAAACCCCAGAAAAATTAGAGGGAAAACTGGCTTCACACAGATACGGGGCTGAGCTGACATTTTGCGTATAAAACAGAGAATTTCTAGTTCAGCAGCTCTTGCAGAGAATTGCTGCAGCCTGCAGATGAATGACATGCATAAAGTAAGATTCCTGAAGAAATTTCATTTGGGAGAGAGCCCAAAGGGAGCAGAGCTGCCTGGAGAACCTGGGCTGCTGTGGAGCCCCTCTGCTGACAGCCCAGCACGCTCCAGCCCTGCCTGCCACAGATTCCCCACCAAGGGTTGCTCAGCTCTTATCTCTGCTCTCCACAAAAGCCTGAAAGGAGCCTGTGGAAAGGCTGCTCCGTTATCTGTGCCTGCACAGCCAGCCCAGCCCGCTGCACCTCACTCACAACAGCCTGGGATGAACACAGAGCCCCTTTTGCAGAGGGGTGCAGGCTTGGGAAGGGGTGAGGAAAGCTGAAATTGCACTGCACACTGCCCAACAGCCAGGCTGTGTGTTTGTGTTTGAAAGGTTTCAAGCAGAGACTAATTAATCCCATTGTTGATGCTAATACAGTTCTTTTTCAGGACTCCAGATTCAGCCTCCGAGCAAATTTACCTTTGATCTCTGGCTGAGAGCACCGAGGTTTTTATCAAAATGCATTTGCCTGTGCTTCAGCTCACACAGGGGCTGGGGCAGGGCAGGAAATGCAAAGTGTCACTGCAGTTCCAGAAGGAAACTGGAGGAGCTGCGAGCATGCCTGGCCTGTTTAGGAAAAAAGAAACTTTGCCAAAATTATTTCCCTGAGTGCAGAGCCCAGTGTGATCTTCTGGGTATCATCCCTGAGCTGCTCTAGGTTTGTTCTGCTGGGGAAAGAGGTCTGTGTTTATTTTCTAGGCAAAAATAAAAAGGCAGGCTAAGGCAGAGATGAAATGTGAAGCTGCTTTGCAGAAATAAATCAGCCCATTGGGGTCCAGCTTGAGGAGCTGATTATGGATTATTTATCAAAGTGCAAAGGGCTGACAGGTAAAAATATCCATGATGTCAAAGGAGTGTCACAGACACAGAATTTGTTCTGTAGATGGGGTGGCTTGGGGTGATTAATTAGGAGGAATCTACTGCCAGCTCTGTCTGCTGGGCTCAGCCCCAGCCTGTGCCAGCCCTTGGCTCCAGAGCTGCTCTTTGGGATGCATTAGAAGAAATTCCAGCACCTGGGGTTTGCCCAGCAGAGTCAGAACCTGACCTGAGATCCCAGCCCAGGGGAAATTGCATTTTGAGCTGAGCTGAATAAACAGCCTGAAGGATGCAGCTCTTGGGAAATGGATTTACTGCTGGAGAGGGAAGGACAGAGATCCATGGTGTCGCAGACATCTTTTATGAAAAATCCTTTCCTTAGGATTTTTCCTGCTGAGAAGCTGAGAGGCCTCAGGAACAAAATGTAAACAATGGTTATCTGCTGCTGTGGAATGCAACAGGTGCATCTGTGATTGGCTCATGTGGTTGTTTCTAATTAATGGCCAATCACAGTCAGTTGGCTCAGACTCTGTCCAAGCCACAAGCTTTTGTTATTCATTCTTTCTTATTCTATTCTTAGCTAGCCTTCTGATGAAATCCTTTCTTCTATTCTTTTAGTATAGTTTTAATGTAATATATATCATAAAATAACAAATCAAGCCTTCTGAAACAGAGTCAGATCCTCATCTCGTCCCTCAACGTGAGACCCCCATGAACACCATCACACCATGGGGCAGGGCTGAGGAGATGAGATTTTCACTGCTCTGCTTCTCAAGCCAACCACACCTACAGGTCCTGCTTTGAACTCACTGTTAGCTCATGCCTAAAGCCTTAGAAACCAGTGAAAATCCAGCAGTTTCATGGAAAAAAACTCCTGCCATAACACCACAGGTATGTGCGCAGCAGTATTTATCCCAGCTCTGGTGCCACTTCAGCTGGGTGCCCTCTGCAGGAGCACAGCCGTGCCTGGGATGCAACTGATGCTGGATGGGTTTTGGGAGGGCTTTTAATGAATTCAGGACTGCCTTGCCAACCTTATGGGAACTGGCCACATTCAGGGAGCTGAACCACAGAGCAGGCTCCATCCAAGAAGGGCTTTCACAAGAATTGTGTGCACTGAGCCCTACAGGGTACCAGGATTCCCCAGCATTTCTTGGTGGGAGCTGTGAACCAAGGCAGAGCCGTTTTGAAGATCATTAATTCAGCAGAGCTGCAGACTGAACTACATCCTGCACCTGTTTAATGGGGAGGAGAGGGCTTGTCACTGCCTTCCCCAGAGCAATTCAAACCCTCAGCCCTTGAGATCTTTGATTTTTTCACTCCCTGCCTTGAGCACAATGATTAAGTGGTGCTTCCATGTGTGGTGCAGGCACACAAAGGGGAGGCAGCTCAGGATCTGAGTCCTATTGATGTGAACACCCAAACCCTTCAGATAGCTTAAAAAAGAGACTGAAGGCTAAATACCTACTTACTGAGTGCTGGAGTGCAGGCTGAAAGCACCAGGGGATTCACTCCCATCCTTGTGGTCTCTCTGTTAGACCACACTGCCTCCCAGTTAATTAATTCTATTGATTTGTTTGTTTTTATTGGCCTTTTCACACTCAGCAGTTATTTAGGATTTACATGGGTAATGCATTTTCCAGTTAAATTGATCCTACTTTCTATATCCTTCCATGCACTTATTTGAAATTCCCCTGGCAAGTATTTTAAGGTTTTCAAGCTGAATGTTGATTTGTATTATTTAAAATACTCTGCAAGAGGCAGGGAGGAAGAAAGTGTGGAGCAGAGCAACCACTAAAATTGGCTCTTTAAACCTGAGTATTAGTGTGGGTACAGATGTATTGAAATACTATTGAGCAAGTTTGAAATTTTAATATATAAGTCACTTAATGTTACATTAACCAGAAAATCCCTTTTTGCTTTAGACCCAAAGAATCCCTTCTGGCAGGAGAGAACTGTTCTTTAGCCAATCTTTATGTCCTGTGGGCTGGACATTGTCCATCTGCTCAGCTGTGGACAGCCCCTGCAGTGCCTGGATGGGCTGAGCAGCTCTGGCAGTGACTGTGAGCAGAAATAGGCTATGCTGCCATTAAATGCTGCTCCTCTAAAATGAGAAATCATTTTCCAGAGGTATTTTGAAGCCCAGCCTTTCAAACCAACTCCTTTGCTCAGTGGAGTCTCTTCCAGGGTGACTGACTTGCCCTTGTTTGATTATTTATGCACCCTCAGGTTCCCTGGATCTCTGCTATTTTTTAAACCCAGTGATCCTGAAACAGGGAGATGCCAACCCCTCCTGGGTGACCTCCTGGGCTGAGATGGTGATCTGGAAATGGTACCAGGCTTTAGAATAATATCAGTGGCTCCAGCGCCAACTTCTGCTTGAGAGCAGCCACCTCTGTCACAGACAACTTTTATGGAAAATCCTTTCCTTAAGATTTTTCCTCCAGAGAAGCTGGGAGGCCTCAGGAACAAAATGCAAACATTGATTATCTGCTGCTGTGGAATGCAACAGGTGCATCTGTGGTTGGTCTCATGTGGTTGTTTCTAATTAATGGCCAATCACAGCCTGGCTTGCTCAGACAGAGAGCTGAGCCACAAACCTTTGTTATCATTCTTTGCTATTCTATTCTTAGCCAGCCTTCTGATGAAACCTTTTCTTCTATTCTTTTAGCACAGTTTTAATGTAATATATATCATAAAATAATAAATCAGCCTTCTGAAACATGGAGTCAGATCCTCATCTCTTCCTCATCCAAGAACCCCTGTGAGCACCGTCACACACCTCTCCACTCAGAGAGACCCCAGCACATCCCATGGACAGACAGACAGCACAAGTCCCACACAGAGCTGATTGGGGAGGAATATTGAAGCTGACAAGATGGACAGCACGTCAGAGCACCCCAGAGCACAGCAGCCCCTGTCCCTGAGCAGCAGTGACAAGTGTCTCCAGGGATGCAGCATCAGGAGAAGCCTGTCCCCAGAACAACCTGCATAAATAAACCCCAGCCCCACCAGCTTTGTCAGTCTTGGTGACAGAGATCACAGCATTTGGATGAGGAGCCCAGCCAAAACCACATTTCCATTCCTCTCTTCATCATTAAACTTGATAGCTGAGTGATAGGCAGCTATTCAGGGAGATTAGGGCTTGCAATGAAAAGAAAAGACACAGCAATCACAAACTTCCCTCCCTCCATTTCTGTATATAAACATTTTCTTTTTGTTCAGTTTACAGTAAGTGAACAGCACAGAAGTGCAATCTCCATCAGAGAAACATCTCCAGCCCATTTACAATGAAATCAATTATCTTAAGTTGCTCAGGCACAACAAAAGACTCTGGCCAGGAGGACCTGGGAACAAAGAGAACTTTATCAGGTGGGATATCTTTTAAACCTAGATGAGGTTTGGATATTTTCATGCCTGCACCTCCCTGGGTCTCCCTCAGAACCTGGGACTGGGTGTAATTCCTGTCATCTGGCCAGGACTCAAACTAAGCCTGACATTTTGATGAGCTTCCTAAGCAGTAGACAATTGGCACATCTTAGGAAAACATTTACTGGCCAGGGATAAGAAATCAATTCAAACCTCAGATAACTACCTCAGATCAATGGGGCTGAGTCACCGACACAGCAAATATTTATTTATAAATGCAGGATAAGTGGAACCAAGGGCACCTTGCTGCCAAGTTATTAACAGCAGCAAGTGAGAGGCAGGATGGATGCAGGGCAGGGACTCATCTGCCTCATTTCAGACATGCACAGGCTGACTGGGGAGGGCAGGCACATCTGGCCTGCTTGGGAAGTGTGTGTTTGATTAAGCTGAACAGGTCCACAGGAGACTCCTCACCAGTGATAGCTTTGAGGAAACCCAATATTGGACCTAATGAGCTGTCAGAGCTCATGAATCCATCTCTGGACATTAAAAGCTCCCTCCAAAAGCATTTTCCAGTACCTGCAGAGCTCAGGGGTTTAGCCTGATCTATGATGTGCACCAAGAGGTGCTCTGCTGTTGGTGTTCTTTTTAGGAAAACACACATTTTTCTAAGGGGAAGGCAATTCCCCTTGGAAAGGGCAGTTAAGGGTCACCTCCCCACCTATTTCTGGGAAATTTAAACTCAGTTAAAAAGTCTCAGCTGCAGTCAGAGCAGCCAATGCAGCAGAGTCCAAACAGCTCCCTGCAAACTCCCCAAGGCCTGGTGGCGCTCACGCCGGCATTATCTCACTGCAGGTATCTTAGAAGGGTCAAATGCATCAAGAATCTCAACAAGACCCCCAGGCATGTGGAATTTATCTGCCTAGAACAGGAAAAAGTTATTCCACTGTCCTGTCTTCCAAATGCACCCCCTCCAAATTGTGCTGGGGCACCAGTGAGGGAGGCAGAGCTGGCAGGGTCCGTGAAACTCCCCTGAAAATCTTCCTCCTCTGAAGCCTCAGTGGGCATAATTAGGAAGTGGAGTTGCTTGCTCTGCAGATCTAAACCTTGTTTTTCCCCCCCTCAAACTCTAGCATGGCTTGCACAGCAGCATTTTAAGTGTTAGTGGAATTTTCCTGTGCTGAACATGCTGCTACCAAGTGGAGATGCAGGAAAGGGTGGCACAGGGCACTTCATGGAGGGATTCACCAGCTGAGGGCATGTGGTGGGCATTCACTCAAAGCAGCATCTCCCAGCCAATGATTCATTCAAAGTCAGGCATAAAAACTGCGCATTTTGTCAAAATGGCTTTAACTTGGAGGAGCTTTGTCTTCTCAGACATCTGAGATTTAAATGTAGATACAAGGGCTGTGAGAAGTAGAACCAAAGAAGAGTTTGGGTTGGAAGGGACCTCAAAGCTCATCTCGTTCCACCCCTGCCATGGCAGGGACACCTTCCACTGTCCCAGGTTGCTCCAACCTTGTCCAGCCTGGCCTTGGGCACTGCCAGGGATCCAGGGCCTGCCCACCCTCACAGGGAACAATTTCTTCCCAATATTTCATCTAAACCAACTCTGTCAGTGCAAAGCCATTCCCCCTTGTGCTGTCACTCCAAATTCTTATAAAAAAATATCTCCCCATCTTTCTTGCTGGCTCCTTCAGGTGCTGGAAAGCCACAATGAGGTCACCCCAAACTCTTTTATTTTCTTTTCCAGGCTGAACAATCCCAACTCTCCCAGCAGAGCTGCTCCATCCCTACAGTCAGCCTGGTGTCCTCCTCAGGATTTACAGGATGTGAGTACCTAGCAGAGGAAAGATGAAATCCCTCAGCAGCATTTGCAGAATGGCTCCAAAATGCCAGCACACATTACATGTAATATATTCCAAATTAATGTTGTGCCCATGCCTGTGGGGAAAAAAAGAAACAGAAAGGATGGAAAAAAAAAAAAAAAAAAAAAAAAAAAAGGAGGAATCTGGGCTCTGCCTGGCTTGCTCCAGCCTTGCAAGGTCTTGTTTGCAATATATTTCAAAGACATTTTCTGAGTCCATTCAAACTACATCCAGCAGCACTGAGGTTGCTGCAAGCAGTCACTGTCACTTAATGTCATTGTAAAAGTCAAGTCCTCACATCCTTCCTCAGTTCACCAGCAAAACTGAGCATCTCCAGTCAATTGAATTTACTGGAGACTCTTGAGACAAGTGGTCTGCCCGCTGCTGATCGTGGGCACAATTAAAAGTGATTTGCCCCAAAACTGCACAATGTCTAAACCTGACCTAGTTTACTCCTGCAGAGACCTTTCAAATGGGTCCTAGAATGACCCATGAAGAATAGAAAAGCTTCTTTAATAACCAGTCTAATAAGTTAATAACCCAGAGACCCATCCATTGCAGATGCTCACACATGTCAAGTCCCTGGCACAAACAAAACTCTGGGAATCACAAATGTCATCCTCAGAGCTGAACCTGGGCTCAAACCAGGCCTGAAAAAAAATATTTAAGAGTAATTAGAATTAAAAAAAAAAAAAATAAAAGGCTCAAGAGGTCTGTTGCAACCACACTTTCCAGGGGGAACAGTTCAAGCGACCCTGTTTTATCTCATAGCAGCTTGGTGAACAAGCATTGCTTTCCAGAGGAGTGTGCCCACACAAACAGAAGGGATCACCACAGCCTCACTGACACCTCCCATGACCTTTCCTGCACTGAGGAGCAGCAGGAAGGGAAATTTGTGCAGCGACTGGTGCTGCAGCACATCCCTCAGTGCTGGTGGAACAGGTCCCAGCTGTCACCTCTGCCTGTTTCTATCCAGTCACACCCTGCCTGGCAGGAGCTGCCTGGGGCCCTTTGGGCACCCCAAGAGAGCAGCTGGAGAGTTCAGCTCAAGCACAAGCCCTGCACAGGCACTGAGGGTGGTGGGAGCTCAGATCCTTGGGAAATCAAGGTGCAGGAGCCCCTTCTGCTTGGATTAGATCTCCAGAACCTCTCACCACAGCTGGGGAATTGAGCCAGAGCGGTTACTCATAAAGAATATGAAGAGTTCTCCCACCTTTCTCTTTGGCAGAGCCCTGCATTCAAAGCTCCTCTGCACATCTCCACCCTGCTGCAATGCTGCTCAAGATGCTGCTTATTAATATTCCTTAATAAAAGCTACCAGAATTAAATCTTTCCTAATTAGTAGCGTTGGAGTGCCTCTTCCATTATTCATTAGAACAAAGAAATGGGTTATTCCTTTGCAGCATCTTCCAGAGGAGCAGCATTATTGAGGCTATTCTGATACAGTTCAAGTGTCTCCAGCTGCAGCTGTAAATTTCCACTCAGATTTTCTGTCATTCCTCCTCTCAGATCATGTGCCCTGGCTGCTAATCCTGCCTGCACATCCCTGCTGTGCCCTGCACAGCACACCATCACAGGGGCACACACAGACAGCGAAGCCCAAGCTCTGCACACATCCAAATTTTGAATTTTCACATGAAAACGTGGCCTGGCATGTCCCTGCCTTTTCCTTTTGGAAGCAATTTGAAGGGCAACACAGCAAAAACTTTGTGCTGCTTTCATCCCCCCACTCACCATTGAGCACACCTTCAGACAGATTTGGAATTCTGCTCTTTGTACCAGGTGTTTTGTCATGGGACAAGGCATTAGGAAAGAATTAAGGATGGTAACAAGAAACACCAGACTCCAACAGGCAAAAATAAAGTCTTTAGGCTAATTCCCTAAATTCCAATTCCTTAATTCCTAATTAAGCAATTACCTGATTCTCCTTCCATCCCTAGCTGGAGAGAACTGAATTATCATCCCACTTTGTGCTAAAAATATGAATTGAGCTGGAAATTGTTCCATGTTTTTCACATGCAGAGAATGTGATGGTGGGGAAAGAGATTTTTCCTCTCAGCTCACGTCTCAGATATTCAGAGAAGTGAGGTGAAGACAGGCAAGAAAAGATGGAGGGATCAACAATTTGGGAAAATAACTCTTCTAGCAAATGGAATAAATTGCTTTTGCATGTATTGCATCTTCTGGCTCTAACCCATGGGTGGGATCAATCCCCAGGAATAAGAAATGCCCACAGTGGCCGTGAGCTCTGTGGTGTTCTCTGCCTGCCTGGGTCCAGTGTGATTTAAGGAAAGCTTCTGGCTCCCAGGAAAGAAGCAGTGAAATATTTAAAGGATATTTAAAAGGCATTGGGGTTTTTTCTTTGCCTCAAATAATGGGAATAATCTGAAAAAATGAATTTTCCATTTCACCCCCTGTGTCACACTGCAAACCAGCCCAGAGCTGGATGCAATATTTGCTTGAAGGACCTCAGGAAGTTTTCATGCAAAATTCTTCCATTTTTTTACTACAGAAGGAGCCTCTTGGAAGGAATTGGACAACAGCAAATCCCTGGGATGTGCCTGACAAGGGAGAATTTCATCCAGGAGGACAAAATTCCATTAACCACAGCAGGTTAATCACACACTGTGATCCTCCCCCTCCTACAGGAGCCTTAAGGAAGAGTAAATATTTTCTTATTTTCCCCTCTGAATTTCCCATGGAATTTCCCATGGAATCACAGAATCAGGGCAGCTCCTGGACCTTGCCTCAGCACCTGGGAGATGTACAGGTCATTATATATGGTATATATTATATATATATTGTATACAGATCAATTATACACGGTCAGGGTTGGTTCCTGCTGGTCAGGGGTGGTCACTGATGTTCTTCTGAAGTTCTCAGAGATGTTTTGATGGAACCATTGATGATCATTGAGGTTCTCCTCAAGTGCAGCTACAAACACACCCCAAATCTGCTCCTGCAGCCCTCAGTCACCCCCTGATTGAGCAAAACCCCCTGAAATCCACATCTGTTTTGCCTGAGCAAGAACAAAGGACAGCAGAATGCATTTAAAAGAAATTAAAATTGTTTTGCTGCCATAGGCTAAAAAAAATAACTTAAAAAATCCCCCTTCCCTTGGGCTTGGAGTTTGATTTGTATTTCAATAAAAATAAATCAAAGTGGACAGATTAGTGTGTTTTGAAATGCAAATGCTTTGAAAACATTAAAGGACAAATAACAAGGTGGCATGTTCTAAGTTTATTTTTGGTTATTATTTTATTTACCCTTTGTTCTTAAATGATCCTGTGGATCTTATGTGCCTGATGGAAAATTTTGCTCTGTGCACCAAACCAGCTGTAAGAAACAGGGAGAGCTCCTCCTGCGAGATTTCCTTATGACTGCACAATGCAAAGGAGCTCCATCATTTCAATGTTGATCCCCAGGCACACCCTAAAGCCTCAGAAAGCTCCTGGGTTGTTTTGACTCAAACTGAATCCAAGTAAATCACAGCAAACAGCTTTTCAGGTGATCCTCAGGCACTGGGATTTGAGAGTTTCTGATCTCTCTTAAACAAATAAAAGCCAAGAGAAGCACCTGAGTCAGTGGTGGAGTTACCTCAGGGCCAGAAAGGAAGGACTTGACCCAAACCCAGCCATGGTTTAAAGAGGTTTTCAGGGTAATCCATAATTAATAAGGCAGCATTGTGGTTCCAAGTTAATGGGCAATTAATTGAGAGTGCACAAGGTGCTTGCAGAGAGTGAAGAGAGCTCTCAGCAGGACAGGCATGACCTTCAGGAGCTTCTCACAAAGCAGCTTTTCCACAGGTAAACACTGAATATCTTAATTCCCTTTGTCTGAGGAAGGTTCAGGAGCTGTCCCCACTCAGGGATCCCACAACAGTTGGCAGCTCCATCCCCAATTCCCCAGCAGATTCCCCATCCATGGGGAGGTCTCACATACAGAGGAAGCAAATCCCCATCATCAATTCCCTGAGCACAGCTGAGCCAAACACAATGCACTTCTTAATTCAGAAAATTGAGCAAACAAAGCTTTTCAAACTTGGCTTTTATGTCTTCAAACAGCTTTTTTTTAAAGGACTGAAGGAACACTTCTCTTTGCAGTGGATCACAAGATCTTGTGAAAACAAGCCAAGAGAAGCCAAAGAGGCTTTCAAGTGCTGAGGAAGAAAAGAACTTCCTAAATTCCTTGGGCCCCTCTATTTCCTCCCAAAATTATTTCACTTTTAATATCAGAGGCAGAGCTTTAAGCCAAAACTTTCCATCCTCCCAAACCTCAGGGATCTCTAGAGCCCAGCCTGGAGATCCAGCCCCACTGGGGAGACAGATATTCCACATGCTGCAGACCTAGATTAAGTGTTAAATTCAGCTTGAGGCTGTCTAGCAAGAGAGATTTGTCTGGTATCATCTGCACACACTCCAAGGCAGCTGACAAATTCACTGAGCTCTTTTAAGAGACTTGAACAGAGGATTTGAAATCACTCACAGGCAACAGGAAAGAATAAAGTTGTGAATTCAGGTGTAAGAAGGACAGAGACACAATAGGAAAGTGATCTTGTGGTCACAAAACATCCCAGATTTGGGATATTCTGTCCTGGGAAGAGGTGTAAATTCTGAGTGAATACATTTAAAGGTAAAAGAATTGCTACAGCTGTTTATTGCTGCCAGGGAGGCAGAGAGAAGAATGTGCTTCAGTGGGAGAGGCCTGTGAAGGATTTTGTGCCATCCACATACAGACTTAATTTATTTATAAATACAAAGGTTTACCCAGGACAGTCTCCATCCCTGCAGCTCCTTTTACACAGCACAAGGGCAGGGGGAGGCATTTTCCAGCCTCCTCCCAGGAATTGCCTTCTCTGAATTCAGGGGACTCACTTGTATTATGTGAGGACTTATGGACAACTTCAGTGTGATGGGGACAAAGCATTCAGACGGCTCTTAAATGATATTTTAACCCCTTCATGTTTAATATCAGCACATCTGAAACTTACTGTGCGGCACCCATTTTTCAAAGGTAAATTAAATTTATGTAGAAATTGTGATAACATTAAATCTGTCATTGCAGGTACAGAGCATTTCTCAGCCATCTCAAGTGACACAGGGAGGGCCAAAATATTTCACTTTTCATGTTGGAACTCCAGGGAACACTAAATACCCACAGCCTTTACAGTCACAAGATGCCACTGGAAGGAAAGTGCTGCTCAAAAGCTGGAAAAATGTGAATTTCACTTCTCTAAATGCCTCCCTCACAGAGGGCATGGTACATCCCAAAGTAGTATTGACCACCATGTAGTTAAAATTCAGAAATATGCTGCTTGCTCAGTTCCTAGGAGCCACTGTCACCTTGTATTTGGACACAGAATTTAAAAGTGCAGCTATGAAAATTAAATGGACTGAAAGGGACAAATCAGAGCTTTGTTCTGTACAGCACATGGGGAAGCAGCTCCTGCCAGCCCTGGGCTCTGCGCAGAGCAAGGCCCCTTCATGTCACTTGGAGGATGCAAAAAGAATAATTTTAAAAAAGGATAGCATATTTTAGAAGTTGTTCTGGTCCACTGTGCACTTGATTCTCTTCCTTTGACACATTTTTAAGTGGTGTTTAACACAGCTGGGCACAACCCATCCATTAAAGGGACAGACACACACTGAGCTGCAGCCCCAAGAATGAAAAGTGCCACGGGTCAGCCTGCGCTGGAGAGGAGCAGGACCTCCATCCTCACCAGGCTCTGAACCACAATGGTGCTTTATAATCCCTTTTCACAGATGTAAACACCACAGCAGTGTGAAAATGGCCCTGTAGATTAATGCAGCAACAAGGCTGAGAGGATAAATTTGGTTCATCACATTAATGTTTAATCCATTACCTTTGAGCACAAAGCAGCAGCAGATATTACAGCACACCAGATACTTGCTGAACACTCAAACTTTTGGGAGGCAGCCCCAGTAGCTTTTCCCTTTCCAAATATATTTTCTCTTTATGAATTCAGCAGAGAGTATCACTTGCCCAGTTTCAGCAAAACTGCAGCCAGATGTCAGCTTTGATCTCATCACCACATAACGAGGAGAGAGAAAGGACAAATAGGTTACACTGCACTTCAGCAAGAGGAAGAATTAACTTCACTGTTCCTTGCAGCACCATCTGGGTTTGGCAAAGTTAATTCCCATCCATGTCAAGAGTTCAATCAAGGAAATAATTTTGTTTTCCAAATGCTATTCCTTCCTGTTTCTTCTGGATATGTAATGCCTGATCCCCTGACCCACTCCTTCTGTCCTCATTATTCATACTTTAAGCATCTTAAAACAAAAATACTGCAGACAACTGCTAGAACCAGTGCTAGGCGTTTAAAGCATATTTTTAATACATAAAATAACATGCTGGGATGGATTTCTCATCAAGAGCGAAATGAAAGGAGAAAACCACAACGTCCTACTCAAGGCTACAGGCCAGGAAAAGCAGAATGCTGCATTTCAGCTCTGGGTTTTGATGGATGCCAGAGCCCTGGCAGAGCTCAGCCTCCATCCCAGCACCCCAAGGACAGAAACTGCTCAGCAGCACTGGGGATGAGGCACTGCAGGACCAAAGGCACAACTGCTCCACCAGCCAGAGCCCAAGCTCTGAAGCAAACAGGGCTCCACTCCAGAAACCTCTGCCTTTTCTCCTCCAAAACACCACTGGGTCACCAACTCCATCCTTGGATGCAATTCAGTCTCCAACAGACAAAATGCTTCAATCCCACAGTCTCCTCACCCCAATGCCCCTCCAAGACACCACTGCATCACCAATTCCATCCTTGGGTTCAAGTCAGAGTCTCCAAAAGATAAAATATTTCAACCCCACAATCTCCTCATCCCAATTCCCCTCCAAGACACCACCGGGTCACCAATTCTGTACTTTGATGCAATTCAGAGTCTCCAAACAAGAAAACATTTCAGCCCCACAACCTTTTCAGCCCAATGCCCCTCCAAGGCACCACAGGGTACTCAATTCCATCATTGAATTCAATTCAGAGTTTTCAAAAGACAAAATATTTCAGCCCTACAACCTTCTCATCCCAATGCCCCTTCAAGGCACCACTGCATTACCAATTCCATCCTTGGGTTCAAGTCAGAGTCTCCAAAAGACAAAATATTTCAACCCCACAATCTCTTCACTCCAATGCCTCTCCAAAACACCACTGGGTCACAAATTCCATCCTTTAAAGCAATTCAGAGTCTCCAAAAGACAAAACATTTCAGCCCCACAATCTTCTCACCCCAATGCCCCTCCAAAACACCACTGGGTCACCAATTCCATACTTTGATGCAATTCAGAGTCTCTAAAAGACAAAACATTTCAACCCCACAATCTTTTCACCCCAATGCCCTCAGCAGTACCTTTTTCTCTCCAGGTGCCTCCAGACAGCTGAGAAGACCTTGTGGTGCAGCAGCTCCTGAGACCTTCATCCCCTGGCCTAGCCTACCTGGCTGGCTTAAAAAGTGCTGTGGGGCAGGGCTGGAAGGCAGGTGTTTCCCTTCAAGGGATTTTCATACAACAGAAACCCCTCCTTATGTCAGCAAGGGTGCGAGTCCCTGCATCAAACCCTCCCAAAAATGTTTTGCTGCCAGCAAAAAAAAGTTAACAAAATTGCATGAAAATTTGCTGCATTCCCCATTAATATTATTAATGACATTATTTTTAAATGCTGTGTTTAAAAGTGTTATTCTTGGTCATGGCAAGATCTTCCTTCTAGGTGGCCAACCCATTATTACAAATTGTTTTTTTTTTTTAATTTTCCCTTTCATACCTCTAATTGTTTGTTTGTTTGTTTCAAAATGTACAACCCTTATGTCCACATCATGATGATCCATCCCATCCTGTCAAATAAATGCTCTGTGCTGTTCCCATCCTAAGCACAGCGTAAGGCAGGACAGATTATAATACAATTTTCCATCAAACTCATTGCCAAAATCCGTAAGGACAGCTGCTAATTAGCAGGTATCTGAACCACCTTATTCTTTAGATCAAAGTGTCCCCTGCTTGAGTTTGTAATGAAATAGCCTGACACTTTGAAGAAGAAAAGAATTATATTAATTAGGGGGGGAAAGTAGTCAGTGTTTTTGGACTCGCCTGCAATCTTCCCTTTTAGCAGAATCCTATGGGCTTTTAATTTCACTGGAGATTCTGATGGATCCAAATTTCCAGGGAAATCGATTTCAAAGTTTCAAAAACTTGGTGTAACCCTCTCCAGCTTAGGGTTGCTCCATCCTTGAGGTTTCCAGACATCCAAACATTTCATCTGCAATTGGAGCGACAGCCTTGTGTGTCCTGCACTGCTGGTTCTCCAAGCACCCACCAGGTTTTTTGGCCACTCTTCATGTCCTTAGACAAGGACTTAAAACATGAGAGGGACATTCTCTGCCATGTGTGTCTCACTGATCAGCTGAAATAAACAGAGGGAAAACGGGGATAAGGCAAATGTGAAGTTATTCCCCCCCCAGAGGATCACGTATTTGGAGCGCCTGGCAAGGCGTGAAGATCATGTTTGTGGTTTCTGGGAATCTGTGGGAGTTCTCCTGCTGAGAGCTTGACCCAGAGTGTTTCATGTTGTTGGAGGCATATGTTCCATCCCTCCTGCTGGGGCTTTGCAGCTTCTCTGCTTCCCTTGCTGTCCCAAGGAATATCTGCAATGCAGGGTGTGCCTTGGTGGTGTAAGAACACCCAAACCCAAAGGGAACTCACCAATCTCAGCATGGTGGGGAGAAAAAGGACCCTCTGTGGGTATTTAAGATGAATTCCTTGAGGATGTCAATCCACAGACACAGAGGGGCCAGGTCTGAACCAGCTCCACCAGCCAGAGCCCAAGCTCTGAAGCAAACAGGGCTCCACTCCAGAAACCTCTCCGTTTTCTCCTCCAAAACACCACTGGGTCACCAACTCCATCCTTGGATGCAATTCAGAATCTCCAAATGACAAAATGTTTCAACCCCACAATCTGACAGAGCTGGAGGTCTCCACTGAAGGTGCAGGAGTTTTGCAGGATGAGGGGATAAAAGGTACCAAGGATTTTTGGGGGATGGACAGCATTCTGTTGGATATTTGACCCCAGGAATGGTT